>NC_135821.1:64480742-64788560 GCF_964213995.1 Mustelus asterias | reverse complement strand
GAGTGGGAAGCACGCCGCGCGAGAGAGTGGGACGCACCGCCGCGCGAGAGAGTGGGACGCACGCCGCGCGAGAGAGTGGACGCACGCCGCGCGAGAGAGTGGGACGCACGCGCGCGCGAGAGAGTGGGACGCACGCGCGCGCGAGAGAGTGGGACGCACGCGCGCTCGAGAGATTGGGACGCACGCGTGCGCGCGAGAGTGGGACGCACGCGCGCGCGAGAAGTGGGACGCACGCGCGCGCGAGAGAGTGGGACGCACGCGCGCGCGAGAGAGTGGGACGCACGCGCGCGCGAGAGAGTGGGACGCGCGCGCACGAGAGAGTGGGACGCACGCGCACGCGCGCAAGAGAGTGGGGCCGTGCGCGCGCTTTAGAGTGGGACGCGCGCGCGCGGGAGACTGGGACGCGCGCACCGCGCGCCGGAGAGTGGGACGCGCGCGCGCGCGAGAGTGGGACGCGCGCGCGCGCGAGAGTGGGACGCGCGCGCGCGCGAGAGTGGGACGCGCGCGCGCGCGAGAGTGGGACGCGCCGCGCGCGAGAGTGGGACGCGCGCGCGCGCGAGTGGGACGCGCGCGCGCGAGAGTGGGACGCGCGCGCGCGCGAGAGTGGGACGCGCGCGCGCGCGAGAGTGGGACGCGCGCGAGAGAGTGGGACGCACGCGCGCGCGAGAGAGTGGGACGCACGCGCGCGCGAGAGAGTGGGACGCACGCGCGCGCGAGAGAGTGGGACGCACGCGCGCGCGAGAGAGTGGGACGCACGCCGCGCGAGAGAGTGGGACGCACGCGCGCGCGAGAGAGTGGGACGCACGCGCGCGCGAGAGAGTGGGACGCACGCGCGCGCGAGAGAGTGGGACGCACGCGCGCGCGAGACAGTGGGACGCACGCGCGCGCGAGACAGTGGGACGCACGCGCGCGCGAGACAGTGGGACGCACGCGCGCGCGAGAGAGTGGGACGCACGCGCGCGCGAGAGAGTGGGACGCACGCGCGCGCGAGAGAGTGGGACGCACGGCGCGCGAGAGAGTGGGACGCACGCGCGCGCGAGAGAGTGGGACGCACGCGCGCGCGAGAGAGTGGGACGCACGCGCGCGCGAGAGAGTGGGACGCACGCGCGCGAGAGAGAGTGGGACGCACGCCGCGCGAGAGAGAGTGGGACGCACGCCGCGCGAGAGAGTGGGACGCACGCCGCGCGAGAGAGTGGGACGCACGCGCGCGCGCGAGAGTGGGACGCACGCGCGCGCGAGAGAGTGGGACGCACGCGCGCGCGAGAGAGTGGGACGCACGCGCGCGCGAGAGAGTGGGACGCACGCGCGCGCGAGAGAGTGGGACGCACGCGCGCGCGAGAGAGTGGGACGCACGCGCGCGCGAGAGAGTGGGACGCACGCGCGCGCGGAGAGTGGGACGCACGCGCGCGCGCGAGAGAGTGGGACGCACGCGCGCGCGAGAGAGTGGGACGCACGCCGCGCGAGAGAGTGGGACGCACGCCGCGCGAGAGAGTGGGACGCACGCGCGCGAGAGAGTGGGACGCACGCCGCGCGAGAGAGTGGGACGCACGCCGCGCGAGAGAGTGGGACGCACGCCGCGCGAGAGAGTGGGACGCACGCCGCGCGAGAGAGTGGGACGCACGCCGCGCGAGAGAGTGGGACGCACGCGCGCGCGAGAGAGTGGGACGCACGCGCGCTCGAGAGATTGGGACGCACGCGCGCGCGCGAGAGTGGACGCACGCGCGCGCGCGAGAGTGGGACGCACGCGCGCGCGAGAGAGTGGGACGCACGCGCACGCGAGAGAGTGGGACGGCAGCGCGCGAGAGAGTGGGACGCACGCGCCGCGAGAGAGTGGGACGCACGCGCGCGCGAGAGAGTGGGACGCACGGCGCGCGAGAGAGTGGGACGCACGCGCGCGCGAGAGAGTGGGACGCACGCGCGCGCGAGAGAGTGGGACGCACGCGCGCGCGCGAGAGAGTGGGACGCACGCGCGCGCGTGAGAGTGGGACGCACGCGCGCGCGAGAGAGTGGACGCACGCGCGCGCGAGAGAGTGGGACGCACGCGCGCGCGAGAGAGTGGGACGCACGCGCGCGCGAGAGAGTGGGACGCACGCGCGCGCGAGAGAGTGGGACGCACGCGCGCGCGAGAGAGTGGGACGCACGCGCGCGCGAGAGAGTGGGACGCACGCGCGCGCGAGAGAGTGGGACGCACGCGCGCGCGAGAGAGTGGGACGCACGCGCGCGCGCGAGAGAGTGGGACGCACGCGCGCGCGAGAGAGTGGGACGCGCGCGCGAGAGAGTGGGACGCACGCGCGCGAGAGAGAGTGGGACGCACGCCGCGCGAGAGAGTGGGACGCACGCCGCGCGAGAGAGTGGGACGCACGCCGCGCGAGAGAGTGGGACGCACGCCGCGCGAGAGAGTGGGACGCACGCCGCGCGAGAGAGTGGGACGCACGCCGCGCGAGAGAGTGGGACGCACGCCGCGCGAGAGAGTGGGACGCACGCCGCGCGAGAGAGTGGGACGCACGCGCGCGCGAGAGAGTGGGACGCACGCGCGCGCGAGAGAGTGGGACGCACGCGCGCTCGAGAGATTGGGACGCACGCGTGCGCGCGAGAGTGGGACGCACGCGCGCGCGAGAGAGTGGGACGCACGCGCGCGCGAGAGAGTGGGACGCACGCGCGCGCGAGAGAGTGGGACGCACGCGCGCGCGAGAGAGTGGGACGCGCGCGCACGAGAGAGTGGGACGCACGCGCACGCGCGCAAGAGAGTGGGGCGCGTGCGCGCGCTTTAGAGTGGGACGCGCGCGCGCGGGAGACTGGGACGCGCGCACCCGCGCGCCGGAGAGTGGGACGCGCGCGCGCGCGAGAGTGGGACGCGCGCGCGAGAGTGGGACGCGCGCGCGCGCGAGAGTGGGACGCGCGCGCGCGAGAGAGTGGGACGCGCGCGCGCGCGCGAGAGTGGGACGCGCGCGCGCGCGAGAGTGGGACGCGCGCGCGCGCGAGAGTGGGACGCGCGCGCGCGCGAGTGGGACGCGCGCGCGCGCGCGAGAGTGGGACGCGCGCGCGCGCGCGAGAGTGGGACGCGCGCGCGCGCGCGCGAGAGTGGGACGCGCGCGCGCGCGAGAGTGGGACGCGCGCGAGAGAGTGGGACGCACGCGCGCGCGAGAGAGTGGGACGCACGCGCGCGCGAGAGAGTGGGACGCACGCGCGCGCGAGAGAGTGGGACGCACGCGCGCGCGAGAGAGTGGGACGCACGCGCGCGCGAGAGAGTGGGACGCACGCGCGCGCGAGAGAGTGGGACGCACGCGCGCGCGAGAGAGTGGGACGCACGCGCGCGCGAGAGAGTGGGACGCACGCGCGCGCGAGAGAGTGGGACGCACGCGCGCGCGAGAGAGTGGGACGCACGCGCGCGCGAGAGAGTGGGACGCACGCGCGCGCGAGAGAGTGGGACGCACGCGCGCGCGAGAGAGTGGGACGCACGCGCGCGAGAGAGTGGGACGCACGCGCGCGCGAGAGAGTGGGACGCACGCGCGCGCGAGAGAGTGGGACGCACGCGCGCGCGAGAGAGTGGGACGCACGCGCGCGCGAGAGAGTGGGACGCACGCGCGCGAGAGAGAGTGGGACGCACGCCGCGCGAGAGAGAGTGGGACGCACGCCGCGCGAGAGAGTGGGACGCACGCCGCGCGAGAGAGTGGGACGCACGCGCGCGCGCGAGAGTGGGACGCACGCGCGCGCGAGAGAGTGGGACGCACGCGCGCGCGAGAGAGTGGGACGCACGCGCGCGCGAGAGAGTGGGACGCACGCGCGCGCGAGAGAGTGGGACGCACGCGCGCGCGAGAGAGTGGGACGCACCGCGCGCGCGAGAGAGTGGGACGCACGCGCGCGCGAGAGAGTGGGACGCACGCGCGCGCGAGAGAGTGGGACGCACGCGCGCGCGAGAGAGTGGGACGCACGCCGCGCGAGAGAGTGGGACGCACGCCGCGCGAGAGAGTGGGACGCACGCCGCGCGAGAGAGTGGGACGCACGCCGCGCGAGAGAGTGGGACGCACGCCGCGCGAGAAAGTGGGACGCACGCCGCGCGAGAGAGTGGGACGCACGCCGCGCGAGAGAGTGGGACGCACGCCGCGCGAGAGAGTGGGACGCACGCGCGCGCGAGAGAGTGGGACGCACGCGCGCTCGAGAGATTGGGACGCACGCGCGCGCGCGAGAGTGGGACGCACGCGCGCGCGCGAGAGTGGGACGCACGCGCGCGCGAGAGAGTGGGACGCACGCGCGCGCGAGAGAGTGGGACGCACGCGCGCGCGAGAGAGTGGGACGCACGCGCCGCGAGAGAGTGGGACGCACGCGCGCGCGAGAGAGTGGGACGCACGCGCGCGCGAGAGAGTGGGACGCACGCGCGCGCGAGAGAGTGGGACGCACGCGCGCGCG
Organism: Mustelus asterias; assembly: GCF_964213995.1. Taxonomy (NCBI): domain Eukaryota; kingdom Metazoa; phylum Chordata; class Chondrichthyes; order Carcharhiniformes; family Triakidae; genus Mustelus; species Mustelus asterias. Next base: position 64,784,153 of record NC_135821.1, on the reverse strand, counting down.
AGAGAGTGGGACGCACGCGCGCGCGAGAGAGTGGGACGCACGCGCGCGCGAGAGAGTGGGACGCACGCGCGCGCGAGAGAGTGGGACGCACGTGCGCGCGCGCAAGAGAGTGGGACGCGCGCGCACGAGAGAGTGGGACGCAGCGCGCGCGCGCGCAAGAGAGTGGGGCGCGTGCGCGCGCTTTAGAGTGGGACGCGCGCGCGCGGGAGACTGGGACCGCGCACCCGCGCGCCGGAGAGAGGGACGCGCGCACCCGCGCGCCGGAGAGTGGGACGCCCGCACCCGCGCGCCGGAGAGTGGGGCGCCCGCACCCGCGCGCCCGGAGAGTGGGACGCGCGCACGCGCGCCGGAGAGTGGGACGCGCGCACCCGCGCGCCGGAGCGTGGGACGCGCGCACCCGCGCGCCGGAGAGTGGGACGCGCGCACCCGCGCGCGGAGAGTGGGACGCGCGGAGAGTGGGACGCGCGGGAGAGTGGGACGCGCGGGAGAGTGGGACGCGCGGGAGAGTGGGACGCGCGGGAGAGTGGGACGCGGGGAGAGTGGGACGCGCGGGAGAGTGGGACGCGCGGGAGAGTGGGACGCGCGGGAGAGTGGGACGCGCGGAGAGTGGGACGCGCGCGCGAGAGTGGGACGCGCGCGCGCGCGAGAGTGGGACGCGCGCGCCGGGAGAGTGGGCGCGCGCGCGGGAGAGTGGGACGCGCGCGCGCGGGAGAGTGGGACGCGCGAGGAGCGCGAGAGTGGGCGCGCGCGCCGAGAGTGGGCCGCGCGAGAGTGGACGCGCGCGCGCGAGAGTGGGACGCGCGCGAGAGTGGGACGCGCGAGAGTGGGACGCGCGCGCGCGAGAGTGGGACGCGCGCGCGCGAGAGTGGGACGCGCGCGCGCGAGAGTGGGACGCGCGCGGCGAGAGTGGGACCGCGCTGCGCGCCGAAGAGTGGGACGCGCGCGGCGCGAGAGTGGGACCGCCGCCGCGCGCGAGGGGCGCGCGCGCGAGAGTGGGACGCGCGCGCGCGAGAGTGGGACGCGCGCGCGCGAGAGTGGGACGCGCGCGCGCGAGAGTGGGACGCGCGCGCGCGAGAGAGTGGGACGCGCGCGCGAGAGAGAGTGGGACGCGCGCGCGCGAGAGAGTGGGACGCGCGCGCGCGAGAGAGTGGGACGCACGCGCGCGCGAGAGAGTGGGACGCACGCGCGCGCGAGAGAGTGGGACGCACGCGCGCGCGAGAGAGTGGGACGCACGCGCGCGCGAGAGAGTGGGACGCACGCGCGCGCGAGAGAGTGGGACGCACGCGCGCGCGAGAGAGTGGGACGCACGCGCGCGCGAGAGAGTGGGACGCACGCGCGCGCGAGAGAGTGGGACGCACGCGCGCGCGAGAGAGTGGGACGCACGCGCGCGCGAGAGAGTGGGACGCACGCGCGCGCGAGAGAGTGGGACGCACGCGCGCGCGAGAGAGTGGGACGCACGCGCGCGCGAGACAGTGGGACGCACGCGCGCGCGAGACAGTGGGACGCACGCGCGCGCGAGACAGTGGGACGCACGCGCGCGCGAGAGAGTGGGACGCACGCGCGCGCGAGAGAGTGGGACGCACGCGCGCGCGAGAGAGTGGGAAGCACGCGCGCGCGAGAGAGTGGGACGCACGCGCGCGCGAGAGAGTGGGACGCACGCGCGCGTGAGAGAGTGGGACGCGCGCGCGCGCGAGAGTGGGACGCGCGCGCGCGCGAGAGTGGGACGCGCGCGCGCGCGAGAGTGGGACGCGCGCGCGAGAGTGGGACGCGCGCGCACGAGAGAGTGGGACGCACGCGCGCGCGAGAGAGTGGGGCGCGTGCGCGTGCTTTAGAGCGGGACGCGCGGGAGAGTGGGACGCGCGCACCCGCGCGCCGGAGAGTGGGACGCGCGCACCCGCGCGCCGGAGAGTGGGACGCGCGCACCCGCGCGCCGGAGAGTGGGACGCGCGCACCCGCGCGCCGGAGAGTGGGACGCCCGCACCCGCGCGCCGGAGCGTGGGACGCGCGCAACCGGCGCCGGAGCGTGGGACGCGCGCACCCGGGCGCCGGAGAGTGGGACGCGCGCACCCGGGCGCCGGAGTGTGGGACGCGCGCGCCCGCGCGCCGGAGAGTGGGACGCGCGCGCCCGCGCGCCGGAGAGTGGGACGCGCGCGCCCGCGCGCCGGAGAGTGGGACGCGCGCGCCCGCGCGCCGGAGAGTGGGACGCGCGCGCCCGCGCGCCGGAGAGTGGGACGCGCGCGCCCGCGCGCCGGAGAGTGGGACGCGCGCGCCCGCGCGCCGGAGAGTGGGACGCGCGCGCCCGCGCGCCGGAGAGTGGGACGCGCGCGCCCGCGCGCCGGAGAGTGGGACGCGCGCGCCCGCGCGCCGGAGAGTGGGACGCGCGCACCCGCGCGCCGGAGAGTGGGACGCGCGCACCCGCGCGCCGGAGAGTGGGACGCGCGCACCCGCGCGCCGGAGAGTAGGACGCGCGCACCCGCGCGCGCCGGAGAGTGGGACGCGCGCCACCGCGCGCGCCGGAGAGTGGGACGCGCGCACCCGCGTGCGCCGGAGAGTGGGACGCGCGCACCCGCGCGCCGGAGAGTGGGACGCGCGCACCCGCCGGAGAGTGGGACGCGTGCGCGCCGGAGAGTGGGACGCGCGCACCCGCGCGCCGGAGAGTGGGACGCGCGCACCCGCGCGCGCCGGAGAGTGGGACGCGCGCACCCGCGCGCGCCGGAGAGTGGGACGCGCGCACCCGCGCGCGCCGGAGAGTGGGACGCGCGCACCCGCCGGAGAGTGGGACGCGTGCGCGCCGGAGAGTGGGACGCGCGCACCCGCGCGCCGGAGAGTGGGACGCGCGCACCCGCGCGCGCCGGAGAGTGGGACGCGCGCACCCGCCGGAGAGTGGGACGCGCCCGCGCCGGAGAGTGGGACGCGCGCACCCGCCGGAGAGTGGGACGCGCGCACCCGCGCGCGCCGGAGAGTGGGACGCGCGCACCCGCGCGCGCCGGAGAGTGGGACGCGCGCACCCGCGCGCGCCGGAGAGTGGGACGCGCGCACCCGCGCGCGCCGGAGAGTGGGACGCGCCCGCGCCGGAGAGTGGGACGCGCCCGCGCCGGAGAGTGGGACGCGCCCGCGCCGGAGAGTGGGACGCGCCCGCGCCGGAGAGTGGGACGCGCCCGCGCCGGAGAGTGGGACGCGCCCGCGCCGGAGAGTGGGACGCGCCCGCGCCGGAGAGTGGGACGCGCCCGCGCCGGAGAGTGGGACGCGCCCGCGCCGGAGAGTGGGACGCGCCCGCGCCGGAGAGTGGGACGCGCCCGCGCCGGAGAGTGGGACGCGCCCGCGCCGGAGAGTGGGACGCGCCCGCGCCGGAGAGTGGGACGCGCCCGCGCCGGAGAGTGGGACGCGCCCGCGCCGGAGAGTGGGACGCGCCCGCGCCGGAGAGTGGGACGCGCCCGCGCCGGAGAGTGGGACGCGCCCGCGCCGGAGAGTGGGACGCGCCCGCGCCGGAGAGTGGGACGCGCCCGCGCCGGAGAGTGGGACGCGCCCGCGCCGGAGAGTGGGACGCGCCCGCGCCGGAGAGTGGGACGCGCCCGCGCCGGAGAGTGGGACGCGCCCGCGCCGGAGAGTGGGACGCGCCCGCGCCGGAGAGTGGGACGCGCCCGCGCCGGAGAGTGGGACGCGCCCGCGCCGGAGAGTGGGACGCGCCCGCGCCGGAGAGTGGGACGCGCCCGCGCCGGAGAGTGGGACGCGCCCGCGCCGGAGAGTGGGACGCGCCCGCGCCGGAGAGTGGGACGCGCCCGCGCCGGAGAGTGGGACGCGCCCGCGCCGGAGAGTGGGACGCGCCCGCGCCGGAGAGTGGGACGCGCCCGCGCCGGAGAGTGGGACGCGCCCGCGCCGGAGAGTGGGACGCGCCCGCGCCGGAGAGTGGGACGCGCCCGCGCCGGAGAGTGGGACGCGCCCGCGCCGGAGAGTGGGACGCGCCCGCGCCGGAGAGTGGGACGCGCCCGCGCCGGAGAGTGGGACGCGCCCGCGCCGGAGAGTGGGACGCGCCCGCGCCGGAGAGTGGGACGCGCCCGCGCCGGAGAGTGGGACGCGCCCGCGCCGGAGAGTGGGACGCGCCCGCGCCGGAGAGTGGGACGCGCCCGCGCCGGAGAGTGGGACGCGCCCGCGCCGGAGAGTGGGACGCGCCCGCGCCGGAGAGTGGGACGCGCCCGCGCCGGAGAGTGGGACGCGCCCGCGCCGGAGAGTGGGACGCGCCCGCGCCGGAGAGTGGGACGCGCCCGCGCCGGAGAGTGGGACGCGCCCGCGCCGGAGAGTGGGACGCGCCCGCGCCGGAGAGTGGGACGCGCCCGCGCCGGAGAGTGGGACGCGCCCGCGCCGGAGAGTGGGACGCGCCCGCGCCGGAGAGTGGGACGCGCCCGCGCCGGAGAGTGGGACGCGCCCGCGCCGGAGAGTGGGACGCGCCCGCGCCGGAGAGTGGGACGCGCCCGCGCCGGAGAGTGGGACGCGCCCGCGCCGGAGAGTGGGACGCGCCCGCGCCGGAGAGTGGGACGCGCCCGCGCCGGAGAGTGGGACGCGCCCGCGCCGGAGAGTGGGACGCGCCCGCGCCGGAGAGTGGGACGCGCCCGCGCCGGAGAGTGGGACGCGCCCGCGCCGGAGAGTGGGACGCGCCCGCGCCGGAGAGTGGGACGCGCCCGCGCCGGAGAGTGGGACGCGCCCGCGCCGGAGAGTGGGACGCGCCCGCGCCGGAGAGTGGGACGCGCCCGCGCCGGAGAGTGGGACGCGCCCGCGCCGGAGAGTGGGACGCGCCCGCGCCGGAGAGTGGGACGCGCCCGCGCCGGAGAGTGGGACGCGCCCGCGCCGGAGAGTGGGACGCGCCCGCGCCGGAGCGTGGGACGCGCCCGCGCCGTAGAGTGGGACGCGCCCGCGCCGGAGAGTGGGACGCGCCCGCGCCGGAGAGTGGGACGCGCCCGCGCCGGAGAGTGGGACGCGCCCGCGCCGGAGAGTGGGACGCGCCCGCGCCGGAGAGTGGGACGCGCCCGCGCCGGAGAGTGGGACGCGCCCGCGCCGGAGAGTGGGACGCGCCCGCGCCGGAGAGTGGGACGCGCCCGCGCCGGAGAGTGGGACGCGCGCGCGCCGGAGAGTGGGACGCGCGCGCGCCGGAGAGTGGGACGCGCGCGCGCCGGAGAGTGGGACGCGCGCGCGCCGGAGAGTGGGACGCGCGCGCGCCGGAGAGTGGGACGCGCGCGCGCCGGAGAGTGGGACGCGCGCGCGCCGGAGAGTGGGACGCGCGCGCGCCGGAGAGTGGGACGCTCGGGGAGTGGGACACACACACGCACGCGGGAGAGTGGGACGCACGCACGCGCGCGGGAGTGTGGGACGCACGCACGCGCGTGCGAGAGAGAGTGGGATGGCAGTGCGCGCGCCATGAGAGAGTGGGATGGGCCTGCGCGCGCGTGAGAGAGTGGGATGGGCCTGCACCTCATGAGAGAGTGGGATGGGCCTGCATGCGTGTGAGAGTGGGATGGGTCTGTGCACGCGTGAGAGTGGGATGGGTCTGCGTGCGTGTGAGAGTGGGATGGGCCTGTGCACGTGTGAGAGTGGGATGGGTCTGCGCACGCGTGAGAGAGTGGGATGGGTCAGCGCGCGCAAGAGAGAGCGGGATGGGCCTGCGTGCGCAAGAGAGAGCGGAATGGGTCTATGTGCGCAAGAGAGAGCGGGATGGGTCTCCACACACCTGAGAGAGTGGGATGGGCCTGCGCGCGTGTGAGAGAGTGGGATGGGCCTGCGTGCATGTGAGGGAGTGGGATGGGTGTGCGTGCGCGTGAGAGTAGGATGGGCGTGTGCATGCGTGAGAGAGTGGGATGGATAGGTGTGGGAGAGAGAGGTGAATCTGAATGTAAGAGAGCCATGAGTGTGTGTGAGAGTGAAATGAATTTGTGTGTGAGGAGAGAGGAAGGTGAGTGTGTGCGTGTGTGAGGGAGAGAGAGGTGCATGTATCCGATATGAGAAGCAACTTTCTAGCATCTCCCATTAAAAATGACAATGGGTTAGACTTCAGTAATTTTTAAATAAGAGAACTCTTTATTATACCAGATTATCCACTCCTAAAGTGGATACTACTTCCAGGGGTTCATGTTAAGGGGCCATGGGTAGCTTGGCCAGGGGTTAATGTGACAGGGTAATGTAGTTGGCAAATGCATTTGTGGCTGTGTGCCTGTTCCTAATTCCTAATATGTGTATAGATATAGCTAGAAAAGCCACATTTACATTTGACTTCTGTGTTTGCAACTATTTTGTGGCTAAAAAGGGGCATTAACATTAGGAGAAGCCTTGGGGTTCCCGATGCTCTTGGGAGGTCACTTGGGGTTCCATGGCTCAAAGTTTGGAAAACCCTGCTCCATGGTCTCATCTCATTCTATTTGCAACCTATCCCAACCTTACAAACTCTCAGCAGCCTACAATAACAGAAGAGGCAGTACCCATATCCAGCATAATTTGGTGCATGATAGTCAGGGTCAGTTTGGGCCCTGGATTCTAACTCTGGAATGAGTGCAATAAGATAAATAAGTGGGAGGTAAAGGCTTCAGACAGCAGCACCTGAACTCACCTTTTTTCTTCCGTCTGTTACGTAATCGCACCTGAAAAAAGCACAACACGGTTATTTAACATTTGAAAACGATTACACCAACCACAGTTACAATATATTGGCAAGCAGGAAATAAAGCCACAGGGTGCTCCACTGGCTCTCCAGTGCTCTCAAGCATCCAAGGCAATCAGAATTCCCTCCTACCCCAGGCTTGGATGTGCACACCAGAAAGAGTGATTCAATTACAGGGGTATCAACACAGTGAGATATGGGTCAGTTAATCACAAGGAAGCAGTTGAATTAACAGTTTTAAGGTCATTAATTTTTAAAAAAATGATATATAGCCAGGGAGGAGCACGAACAGAATATCCACAAGCAGTGATGTTTGCTGCCCACCATGACATCATAATTGGGATGCTTGGCATTAACTCTCTGAACTTTAGCCCAGCCACTACCTTAATTTCACACAAGAACTGAACAACTTCTCCCAGACTTACACTGAAGTGCTTGGCACCTGTCTCAGACCAGGAAGCTGGCATCTGTCCACAATCCTGAGATTGAATTTTTGGTAACTGACTCTTGTTTCACATCAAGAACCCTCATGGGAATTAATGCAAGGAGTCAGAGGAGGGAAATCAAAGACAAAAACAAAAGACAGTAAGGGGAATGGATGCGGTGTTTTTGGATTTCCAAAAGGCGTTTGATAAGGTGCCCCATAAAAGGCTACTGAAGAAGATTAGGGCACACGGAGTTGGGGGTAGTGTGTTAAAGTGGATTGGGGACTGGCTATCCGACAGGAAGCAAAGAGTCGGAATAAATGGGTGTTTTTCCGGTTGGAGGAAGGTAACTAGTGGCGTGCCGCAGGGATCGGTACTCGGGCCGCAACTATTTACCATTTATATAGATGATCTGGAGGAGGGGACGGAGTGTAGGGTAACGAAGTTTGCAGACGACACAAAGATAAGTGGAAAAGTGAATCGTGTGGAGGACGGAGAAGATCTGCAGAGAGATTTGGACAGGCTGAGTGAGTGGGCGAGGATATGGCAAATGGAGTATAACGTTGAGAAATGCGAGGTTATACACTTTGGAGGAAATAATAACAAATGGGATTACTATCTCAATGGAAACAAATTAAAACATGCTACCGTGCAAAGGGACCTGGGGGTCCTTGTGCATGAGACGCAAAAGCCCAGTCTGCAGGTACAACAGGTGATCAAGAAGGCAAATGGGATGTTGGCCTATATTGCGAAGGGGATAGAATATAAAAGCAGGGATGTCTTGATGCACCTGTACAGGGCATTGGTGAGGCCGCAGCTGGAATACTGTGTGCAGTATTGGTCCCCTTATATGAGGAAGGATATATTGGCATTGGAGGGAGTGCAGAGAAGGTTCACCAGGTTGATACCGGAGATGAGGGGTTTGGATTATGAGGAGAGGCTGAGGAGATTGGGTTTGTACTCGTTGGAGTTTAGAAGGATGAGGGGGGATCTTATGGAGACTTATAAGATAATGTGGGGGCTGGATAGGGTGGAGGCGGAGAGATTCTTTCCACTTAGTAAGGAAGTTAAAACTAGAGGACACAGCCTCAAAATAAAGGGGGGTCGGTTTAAGACAGAGTTGAGGAGGAACTTCTTCTCCCAGAGGGTGGTGAATCTCTGGAATTCTCTGCCCACTGAGGTGCTGGAGGCTACCTCGCTGAATATGTTTAAAGCGCGGATGGATGGATTCCTGATCGGTAAGGGAATTAAGGGTTATGGGGATCAGGCGGGTAAGTGGTACTGATCCACGTCAGATCAGCCATGATCTTATTGAATGGCGGGGCAGGCTCGAGGGGCTAGATGGCCTACTCCTGCTCCTATTTCTTATGTTCTTATGTTCTTAATAAGAAAAATGATAGGCAGAAAAATCAAGGGCCAGAATCAAACAGGGCCACAGTGAAAAAGAGTAGGATTGAGACAAGTAACGTTAAAAAGTCAAGCCCTCAAGGCTTTCTGCCTACACGCGTGGAGTATTTGTAATAAAGTGGATGAATTAATCGTGCAAATAGATGTAAACATGTATGAAATGGTTTGGATGGCTGCAGTGTTACCAAGGATGGGAACCAAACATCCAGGGATATTCAGTATTTAGGAAGGACAGACAAAAAGGAAAAGGCAGTGGAGCTGCATTTCTGGTTCAAGAGGAAATTAATCCAATAGTGAGGAAAGATATTTGCTCTGACATTGTGGAATTTGTATGCTAGAGCTGAGAAACACCAAGGGGCAGAAAATGTTAGTGGGGGTTGTATATGGACCCCCAAACTGTAGAGGTGATGTTGGGAATGGCATTAAACAGGAAATTAGAGACGCTTATGATAAAAGAACATTTAAAATTATGGATGACTTTAATCTGCATATTGATTGAGCAAATCAAATTGGTCATAATACCGTAGAGGATGAATTCCTCGAGTGTGTAATGGATCGTTTCCTGAACCAATAATTTGAACAGCCAACTAGAAAACAGGCCGTCCTAGACTGGATGTTATGTAATGAGAAAATAATAATTGGCAGTCTAGTTGTGCGAGGCCCCTTGGGGATGAGCGACTAAAATATGATAGAATTCTTCATCAAGATGGAGAATAATGTAGTTGATTCTGAGGACGCTATGATGGTATGAGGTGCAAGTTGGCTATGATGGACCGGGAAATTTTACTTATAGGGATGATGATGGATAGACAATGGCAAACAATCAAAGAGCAAATGATTAAACTGCAACAATTGTTCATTCATGTCTGGTGCAAAAGTAGAACAGGAAAGGTGGCCGAATCATGGCTTACAAGGGAAATTAGAGATAGTACTAGATCCAAGGAAGAGGCATACTAATTGGCCAGAAAAAACAACTGACTTTAGGATTAGGAGCAGTTTAGAATTCAGCAAAGGAGGACCTAGGGATTGATCAAGAAGGTGAAAATAGAGTATGAGATGAAGCTTGCGGGGAACATAAAAATTGATTAAAAGTTTCTATAGGTACAAGAAGAGAAAAGGATAGTCAGAAACAGGGGAATTTATAATGGGGAACATAGAAATGGCTAACCAACTAAATACATACTTTGGTTCAGTCTTCACAAGGGAGAACATAAATAATATACCAGGGGACACAGGATTTAGTGAGAGGGAGGAACTGTAGGAAATCAGTATTAGTAGAGAAATGATGTTGGGAAAATTGATGGGATTGAAGACAGATAAATCCCCAGGGCCTGATAATCTACATCCCAGAGTACTTAAGGAAGTGACCCTAGAAATACTGGATGAATTGATGGTCATCTTCCCAGATTCTATGGAGTCTGGAACAGTTCCTACAGATTAGAGGGAAGCTAATATAAACTCACTATTTAAAAAGGGAGTTAGAGCGGAAACAGAATTGTAGACCAGTCAGCCTGATGTCAGTAGTGAGGAAAATACTAGAGTCCATTATCAAAGATTTTAAAGCAGAGAACTTGGAAAACTGTAGTATAATTGGACAGTCAGCATGGATTCACGAAAATGAAATCATGCTTGGCAAATCTACTGGAATTCTTCAAGAATGTAACTAATAGAGTTGATAAGGGGATCCAGTGGATGTGGTATATTTGGACTTTCAGAAGGCTTTCAGCAAAGTCCCACATAAAAGATAAGCAGGTAAAATTAAAGCACATGGGATTAGGGGTACTGTACTGAGATGGATAGAAAATTGGTTGGCAGACAGGAAACAAAGAGTAGGAATAAGTGGTTCTTTGTCCAAATGGTAGGCAGTGACTAGTGATGTACTGCAGAGATCAATGTTAGGTCCCCAGCTATTCACAATATACATGAATGATTTAGATGAGGGAACTAAATGTAATAGCTCTAATTTTGCAGATGACACATAGCTGGGTGGGAGGATGAGCTGTGAGGAGGATGCAGAGATCCTTCAGTGTGATTTGGACAAGCTGAGTGGACAAATGCATGGCAGATACAGTATAATGTGGATAAATGTGAGGTTATTCACTTTGGTAGCAAAAACAGGAAGGCAGATTATTACCTGAATGACTACAAATTGAGAGAGGAAATTGTGCAATGAGATCTGGGTGTCCTCGTACACCAGTCGCTGAAGGTAAGTATGATGGTGTAACAGGCGGTATATGTTGGCCTTCATAGCGAGAGGATTCAAGTACAGGAACAGGAATATTTTGCTGCAATTATACAGGGCCTTAATGAGGAATATTGTGTGCTGTTTTGGTCTCCTTCTCTGAGGGAGGACGTTCTTGCTATAGAGGAAGTGTAGCAAAGGTTCACCAGACTGATTTCTGGGACAGCAAGACTGACGTACGAGGAAAGATTGAGTTGGTCAGGATTGTATTCGCTGGAGTTCAGATGAGTGAGCGGGGATCTCATAGAAACCCGTACAATTCTAGCAGGATTAGACAGGGTAGATGCAGGAAGAACGTTCCTGATGATGGTGGAGTCCAGAACCAAGGGTCCAAAACCCCTCGAGTCCAGAATTAGTGGCAGATTCCAGAACCAGGATACATGATAAACCTTTTAGGACTGAGATGAGGAGAAATTTCTTCACCCAAAGAGTAGTAAGCCTGTGGAATTCGCTCCCACAGAAAGCAGTTGAGGTCAAAACATTGTATGTTTTCAATTGACTGGAACTTATGCAATTTGAACTGAGACAGAGCAAACTGCTTAAAATGCAAGGTCACATTCCAAGTTGGAGGTAAGAAACAAACAAATCACTCAAGGGAGTGTGAAAAGAGAGACATTTCCTATCATCCAGACACTCCATGCATTTAAATCAATTATGCACAGGAATGGACAGACAAACACAAACCACTGCATAAAACTGTAGCTATATCTTTTCACCTTTTTAAAAAAAAACAGAACCCTAATTTCCCTTAAGTCTCACACGCTTGTGCCTGCTAATGACTGCATGAGGACCGAATGCTTGATTATCAGATTTAATGATGAATAAATTTGCTCTTTGCTCACAGCTTAAATAGTTAAAAACATTCTGATTCAGGAAAGGGCACATGCTCGTGAAAAAGAAACCTAAACCTTTGTTGTGACCAACCAAGGAAATTGAATAGAGGGGAGCCAATTCACCCCATCTTACCTGGTCACAGCAGTATTATATAAGAAACAGGAGCACGAGTAGACCTGCTATTCAATACAATTGTGGTTCATCTTTGACCTCAAATTCACTTTCCCTTTTGTTGCTCTTGTCCTTCCAGGTGGTGGCGATCACAGGTTTGGAGGTGTTTTAAAGTAGTCTTGGTGAGTTCCTGCACTGCATTTTGCACAGGATACACACTGTAGCCAAGTTTTGCCAGAGATGAAGGGAGCAGATACTTAAGTGGGTGCCAATCAAGTAGCCTGCTTTGTTCTGAGTAGCATCAAGCCATTTGAGTGCTATTGGAGCTGCACAGATCCAGGCAAGTGGAGCGTAATCCTGACTTGTGCCTTTTTAGGTGGTAGAAAGACTTTGGAAAAACAGCAGCTGAGTCATTTGCTGAGGAATACCCAGCTTCTGAACATTCTCTTAAAGTCACAGTATTTATGTGGCTGCCTAGTTAACTTTCTGGATGTTGGATGTGGAGGATTCAACAATTATAATGCTATTTAACGTCAAGAGGACACAGACAGATTCTCACTTGTGGGAGATGATCATTGCCTGACACTGATGAATGCTATTTGCCACTTATCAGCCCAAGCCTGGACACTGTCCAGGTCCTGCCACATCTGGATATAGACTATTTTGTTATCTGAGAAATTGTGACTGGAACTGAACATTGCAATCATCAGTGAACATCTGCTGACCTGGAAATGTTTATTGTTGACACTAGGTTATAGCAGTGTTGCCGTTAACACTTCTTTGAACAAAGGGCTTAAAAGTGTACAAATCTCATGGTAAACATTGATACAACACAACACTTGGTCCTCACCTCTCTCTCATCATCTGCTAATGATGATTTTGATGTTCCCTCATGGTCAGAATCATTTTTCATTCTATCTTCAACATTATGAGGCTCACTTATTCTTGGAGATTGGGGAGTTAGTGTTTCATCACTGACTAACTCCTCTCCGTTGCATGAGGTCACAGTGTTCTCTTCAGACATCTGACTCATTACTTGCATGCACTCATCTGCAAAAACAAAATACACTCATTCCTAACAAATACTGGGATAGCAACACAATGAATTACATAACACAGAAAGACATTCTGCCAATAATGCACTGCATTATTGTAGAATATATAATGGAATGAGGTCTTGTGGTGCAATGTCCCTGCCTCTGAATCTGAACTTCTGGGTTCAAGCCCAGTCTAGGACTTGACGACCAAGGGAGGTATGTTTACAACACACCAAACACAGAGTGTTAACTTGTAATTCCTTCCAACATATGCCAATGGTAGGTGCCAACAGCATGGGGTAGTTGCTCCAGCTGGGTAGATTCTGGACCTGCCCCCTTGCCCTACCCATGGTTTTAGTCAGAGAACTAAAGAAAATGATATATTGGAACGTACAACGCATTACAGATTACTTGCTGAATACAGCGTATAATGGCAGTGCACTATTCACTTCATTATTGAGGTTGAGTTGCCATTATTATCATTAGTCAAATAGTGTAATACTATATATATATAGCACAACCTGGGTTCATTAAAGATTAATCACTGTTGATGGGAAAATTTGCTTGTACATTTCACGTAATCATCCATTGTTGGCTCCAAATTAGAATAAAACAGTAGGCTTTTAAAAAAAAAAATCATTTGTAGTGTGATATTTGAAATGCAAAGATTGTGCATTTAAATGAAAAATGTACTCCTCTGTGTAGTGTATGCAGGCATAGGGTATATTTTCACCAACACCCGAATGCTCATCTGGTGGGGTAGATCGCATGTCTTTATGGAATCTACCTGGTTTTCATTGCACTAAATCTGATGGATTCTGTAAAGGAGATGTGACCTATCCTTCCAGATTAACCATTTAGATGCTGAAGATGAAATCTACTCCACAGATCGATACGTACTACACCAATACTGAGTGCACAAATTAGGTAAGCAAGCAACTGTTTTGTCTTGTGTAGTAAGGAGGCATTGCAAATAAAAGGGTGAGAAGTGATAGTAATGAAAGTTAATTAAGGCTGGTTTCAGGTCTGCTCAATCTCAAGCTGCATCTGTTCAAGTATAACACCAATGAGTCTTAGCAAAACTGAGGTCATTACAATTTAAGGGAAATCCTCCAAGCGATTGAATTCCAACCTGGCACAGAGTAAGATGGTTGGGCTTATCGGAGGTCAACCATTGCAATCTGGGGCAACACAGCAGGATTTCCTCATGGAGGAACTGAGTGAAGTGGGCAGACACAGTTGAAATTTAAGAAAAAGAAATATGAAGTGATTTTTGGAAAAAAGAATTAGGAGTGGCCACATAAACTAAATTGTAAAATTTTAAAAATGGTGCAGATGAAAGCCTGGGGATTCAAATACACAAATCTTTGAAGGTGGCAGAACAACTTAATAAAGCTGTTAAAAATGCACATAGATCCTTAGCTTTGTGAGTAGAGCCCAAAAGCAAGAAAACAACCCCTCATGGTTTGCTTGTCATGTTCCCCGAATGGTGAGATCCCACCCACTTCTGGGTTAGTACCAGTGGTGGGATGAGGCCCTCAGTGGGTATTAATCAGCTGCTTAAGGCCTTCAATTGGCATTGGGGTGGGAAAGCAATCCAGGGACTTCCCATCACGGACTTAATTCAGGTGGAGACTGGAAGTGGTGATGCCCCTGCTTGCCACCCTCACACCAAATTAAATTCCCCCCACCACCAAATTCGCCAGTGGGGATGGCCGAGGATTCTGGCCACAATGGGAATTGTTCAAAATTATGAGGGGCTTTGATATAGAGAGAAACTGTTTACACTCATGGAGAGTGAATAACCATAGGACAGAAATTTCAGATAATTAGAAAAGGGAAGCCAGGGCGGGGAAAAGATTTTTATTTAGACTGAGCTGTTATGAATTGCCTGAAAGGCTGGTGAAAGCAGATACAGTAGTAACTGTCAAAAGGGAATTGGATACATGCTTGAAAAGGAGAAATATGCAGGGTTATGAGGAAGGGCAGTTGAGTAAGAGTAATTATATGGTTCTTTCAAAAAGCCAGCATAGGAACCAAAAATCAAATTGCCTCCTGCTGTATTACATTATTTTATAGATCTCCAATTCCATAACTGTCTTTGACCCACTTATCTTCACTTGCTTCATTGATGGTTTTCCTTCCACCCTCAGGTCAAAACTGAGGCCGTTCACCCAGGATTTTACAATATTCTGTTCCATTGACAACTCCTCCAAAAATGAGGCGGCCGATGCCAGTTTACAGCAGAACCTGAATAACATCCATGGTTGGACTGACAAGTGGCAGATAACATTTGCACTACACAAGTACCAAATAATGAACATCTCAAGAAACAAAGGTCTATCCACCTTCCCTTGACATTAAAAGTAAATATTCTGAGTGGGTTGTTGAGAAGGGGGTGGTGAGGCGCCAGGGCATCAACATTGACTAGAAGCTTCATTGGACCAGCTACATCAACAGTTTGGTTAAATGAGCAGGATAGAGGCATGATTCACTACATGATGCCACAATTTCACCATCTACAAAGCTCAAGTCAGAAATGTGATGGAATACTAACCATTCAGTTGCAACAACATTAATAAAATTCAACACTATCTAGGACGGAACAGTTCCTTTGATCAATAATTGAAAATCAGGACTGAGGATGGGTGATCTGCTCTGCCACATTACTATTCGGCAGGTGCTCAAGTATAAAAATTACCACCCTCAACTCTCAAGAGTCAATCTTTGATTATTTTCCACTTTTTCCAGAACTTCAAATGGTCAGGCCTTTTCAAATTGCTACTGGCTGCTTCTGATATTTGCCTTGCTCGTTGAATTACTAAAGTAACTGACTCAAAAAGAACTGTCTTTTTAAAATGCTGGAAATGAGTTACTGAGCTATTCCCAACTTTGAACTACCAAAATCAAAAAGAAACCCTCGCCTATAAACAGAACCAGCCAAGCAATACTACTTATGCTTTAATGATACCTCTCAGTACTGTAACTAATGAAACTTGCAAAATTGTATCAGAAAAAGCTGATTACAAAAAGTACAGCACAAACTGACTAGCAAATTCCACATGCATGATGAATGTGTTTAAATAAGACAGTTACCACTAACACAAAGAGGAATATTGGGGTACAGTTTGTTTTATAAACAATTGAGAAATTGTGGCCAAAATGCTCTCAAAATTGTGCTGGTATAGTTCAAGTTTTCAATTAAACCGATTTGCATAATCATTAGCTTACGGTCTTCACTGAGCTGGCAAAATTGGATAATTCAACAGAAACTTAAAAAAAAAAATTCCATTAAAAAGTATTGCTTAATGCATTTAAGAACAGCAACCTGGTGCAATTTTACTAATACAATTGAAAATGGGTTTATCATCAAACTCAATCTTTTTAATAAGAAAGTTATCCTCCACCTGCAAGACCACACCTACCCAAAAAGATCCAAGCTACATCCTATTCAGTGAACCAAATACTCAGTAGCACTGGTTGCACTGAAGGCTACCATAGGCAATTCCTGGAGGATTGTCCAGTCACTTTTTTGCACACCAACAGTTACAGAAGTATGAAACAGTAACCAGCTGACTTTAGCCATCATATGCTTTGCAACTCAGAATCTAATTTGAAACCATGCTGGTGAGTAAAGCAGAATGGAGCACATACATCAGCAGGTCACTGTAAAAGTTGCTTTGTTCACTGAATGTATGTTTCTCCTTACCCTCAGTGCTGGAATGTTGTGCTAGCTGCACATGATTTCCGTCTTCTTCATCAGCCACAAGTCCAGTTTCAGAGTAGGATTCAGATAGCATCAACTGATCCTTTTCCTCACAGCCTGCATTGGATTTAAGCGTGTCACAGTAAAGTTGTGTACCCTGCTGCAGCCCCATCTTCTCTTTCTGAGAAAGCCTGAATAAAAAAAGAGGAAACAGTCTTTGAAGCTTCTAGTTTTAATTTGAGAGCATTAGTTGTGTGATTGTTCTCTGCAATTTTTTGAACATCAAGAAACAAATAAGAATGGCTTACCAGAGATGAAGGGGCATGACTGACTGAAGGAGATCAAGTGAAAGTCAGGATCATACTCACCATGAGAACATAGTGAGAATTAAGGCCACAATATAGAATCAATGAAACAGAGTGCTATAAACACAATCTGGGGAGATTGAAAGGCCTTTAACAGTTGGGCCTGATTTTTTTGGATGGTAGGGTTTCGCTTCCTCCCATCCAAAGAGTTAGCAAACACATCCCCACCAACTCAGTGTCCTGCAGCCACTTCTCGCTTAAATGAGCATCAACTGGCTGCAGGTGGGACTTCAACCCCCTCATTTGGGAGGAAGTCCCGCCTTAGAGAAGCCAGTCAGATTGCAGGTATCTCCAATCCCTGCAGTGACAAGAGCTGTGGTGAACTGAAGAGGAACTAAAGGAAGGTGCCTGAACCGAAGTCTCGGGACCGGAGGACATGGTAAGTTTAAGGGGTCCTTAGAGAGTGGGGAAGGTCTGGGGGTGATTGGGGTATCGCTGGAGAGAGAGTGTGTGTGCAAGGGAAGGGCAGGTGTCCACAGTCAGGAAGGGATTTCTGAGGGGAGCGCCAACACCTCTTCCCACCTGAGATCTAAGCCCATTGTTTTTCAAGTGGCCCCCCTATGCCCAGGTAAATCCTCTTGCCAGTCTAAAAATTAAGGCTGGGCAGGAAATGGCCCTTAAGTGCTCCATAATCCAGAAGACTGTAATAGAGCTCCAAGGAATTAAGTGGGGTTGTAATGGTTGATAAGTGACCCATGGGCTCCACATTAACTCCCTAGTTTGTGACTGGAAGGTGGCTATTGCAGCTCATTCACCTTTCTATTCGATGTTTCTGCAGACACAAGCATGAGTGCTTGCTTCATGGATGCGGTAGACAATGTTGTGTTCATCCTGGCAATCAGGCAACCAAGGAGGAGAAGAATGGCCTGTCACCGCCAAGCTGGGCAAAGAGAAGAGCCTCCCCTTGATGAATACAGGCCAGTAGGGCCCTCTCAAGACCTAGAAGCTGAGGCTGACAGAACCATTGAGCGGTGGCATCAGACAAGAGCACTGGTATAATACAGATAAACAAGGGATGGTTCTTTAGATGCCTTTGCATGTCGAGGGATGTGGTGACACACAACTGCTACATTCTCTGGGAGGGGTTGACACCACAGGAAATGGGAGGTCATCCATTGTCAGTGACTCTAAAAGTGATTGCTGCTCAGAACCTGTTCGTGAGTGGCTCAATCCAGGGTTCCACTGATGACCTCAGTGGAATTTCTCAAGCATCTGCTCAACAATGCTTTTGAGAGGTTATTGGCGCCCTATTCAGCCAGGCGCAAAATTATGAAGCCAGCTAAGCTGCCATTGCAATGGGATTTGTAGTTATGCCCAGATTCCCAAAGGTTCAGGGAGCCATGGACTGCACTCATGTGGCTTTTAGAGCTCCCTGGCAGCAGCAACTATAATTCATCAACAGGAAAGGGTTCCACTTTCTCAATGTGCAACTGGTCGCAACCAGCAGAAGCAGATTATGCGGGCTTGTGCAAGATACCCTGGAAATTCCCATGGCTCCTACATCATGAGTCACTCACTAGTGCCACAAATCTTCAAGGGTTCAATGCGCATTCATGGGTGGCTCCTTGGTGAGAAGGGCTACCAAAAAAGACATGGTTGATTATGTCTTTTAAACGGTGTGGCCGAATGGCCAACAGCAACATCGGGAATAGTTAAGAGCTGCAATCAAGCATGTGGGAATTTTCGTCAAGTTGAATTAAATACTGATGTAGGTCAGAGAAGGCTGAAGCAAGTCATTGTGACCTGTCCTAGGAGATGAAACCTGACACTTCCTTTGTTGACCAAATAATGATGGTTGCTTGGACACTCGCCAGACATCCCAGCACCATTTATTCCAGCTTTATTCTATACATGGTGAGGCTACGTGACTTGCATGCAATTTGGTATAATCATTTGGGAGTTGTTTATGAGTAACTCCACTGCCTATAATCAAACACTGTGATCAGTTTCTGCTGGTATCATTGGTTGAGTGCCAGAGAACATGCTGGAAGAATGTGCAAAATTTAGAATAAAAGAGGTACTTCAGAGTTCTTTTCCTCAGTGAAAACTTGAGAATCCCATTCATGATGTGTGCCCTGAAGATCATCTTCCAAGAAGAACCACGAGGAAGATTCATACCCAAAGACAGACCTGGCCAGTTCACTCAAGTGGGTAGTGTTTGTTTTCAGTCAAAAGTTTAAAGTTAAAAGGGTTAAAAGTTTAAAGTTTATTGATTAGTGTCATAAGTACACTTACATTAACACTGCAATGAAGTTACTGTGAAAATCCCTTAGTCACCACACTCCGGCACCTGTTCGGGTACATGGAGGGAGAATTTAGCATGGGCAATGCACCTGACCAGCATGTCTTTCCTACTGTGGGAAGAAACCAGAGCACCCAGAAGGAAACCCACGCAGACACGGGGAGAACATGCAGATTCCACACAGACAGTGACCCAAGCCGGGAATCGAACCCGGGTTCCGAGCACTGTGAGGCAGCAGTGCTAACCACTGTACCACCATGCCATGCTGAGTTAGAGTTAAAGTTAAATGAGTTAAAGTTAAGGTTGAAGTTAAATGAATTAAGTTGAGTGAATTAAAGTAAGTGTTGCAACTAATGTAGATTTACGTTGAGCATTGGTACCTGAAATGTTAAATAAAGAGAAAGGTTTTGTTTAAGCAAAATCTGAGTCGACTCTCTGTTTTTTGTTGGTCACACAAGGAAAAAATATCTGGGGAAAAGGTTTAAGTATTCCAGTCGGATAACAGCGGCCAGAAAATGTCTTAACAGATGTGTAATGCTGCTCATTCTGCGACACACTCATCGAGCAGACCATTAGCATCTTGAGATAGATTTTCGATGTCTGGACAGGTCAGGTGATGCTCTTCAGTACTCTCCCGAGAGGATTTTTAAATTCATGAATGGGATGTAGGCCAGCATTTATTGTCCATCTCTAATTGGCCTCGAGATGATGGTGGTGAACTGCCTTCCAGAACCGCTGCAGTCCATGTGCTATAGATACATCCACAGTGCTATTAGAGGAGTTCCAGGATTTTGACCCAGCGAAAATGAAGGAACGCAATATATTTCCAAGTCAAAATGGTGTGTAACTTGGAGGTGAACTTCCAGGTGGTGGTGTTCCCATGTATGAATTTCCCTTGTCTTTCTAGGTTGTACCATTGAGGGTTTGGAAAGTACTGTCTAAGAAACCTTGGTGAGATCCTGGAGTGCATCTTTTAGATGATACACACTGCTGCCACTGCTCATCAATGGTGGAGGAATGAAAGTTTGTGGATGTGGCCTGTTATGGGATAATAACTGCAATAGGGCGTTTTGTGAGCAGATTTGAGATGGTGCAGTCTCTTCAAGCATCTCATCAACATTTCATTGCCTGTGGCAGCCTTCAAGAGGCAGCAGCAGCATTGCAATCCTCAATGCTCTTATGGCAGAATGTCTGCAATCTGGCAAGGAGCCTCAAGGAGGACAATCATCACTCAATAGTTTTCACCTTCATGTGCGAGGTTGATTTTGAATCCATAAAAGCAATTGTGTAAGACAAGTGTTCAGGCCTCATCATCATAGACCCCAGCATTAAATATAGCTTCAGGACACAACCATAGAATCCCTACAGTGTACAAAGAGGCCATTCAGCTCATCAAGATCTGCACTGAATCTCTGAAAAAGCATTCCATCCAGGCCCACCCTTTCACCCTAATCCCTTAAACCCATACATGTACCATGGCTAATTCACCCAACATGTCTTTGGACACCAAGGCCGGAATTTTACCACTTTAGTCTAAGTGCCGGGCGGGCATGGAACTGGGCGAATTCCAGATCCGTTTTTAGGTCTCCCCATATGCACTCTGGCTGCAAAATTTTGAGCAAGACTGTTGCTCGCTGCAGAAGACGGTGGGCAGGGCTTATCATGGCCGAAAGCCTGCAGGAGGTAGTGCGTATGTGCAGACCTCTGATGCTGCACATGCACAGTAGAAGGGGTCTGACAGACAAAGGCAGGCTACCTCAAGAAACCCGCCCCCCCCCTCCCCCACCCCGCAACGCTGGGGCCCTCGGCCTGATATGCAGCCCGTCACCCAGACCGATCATGGACCCCTTCCCTCCCCCAGCAATTGCAGTCCCGCAGCCTCACCCCAGCAATCGCGGCTCCACTGCCCTCCCCCCACACCAATCGCTGAAGAGTTGCAGCGGGCACACCCTCCCCCATTAGCCCTGCCTCCCCCAATGTCCCTGGCATTGGACCCACCTGCTGGCACTGTCCGATGGGCATTGCAGACATGCTAGGCTGGCAGTGGCAAGATGCCAAGGCGGCACTGCCACCCTGACACTGCCCAAGAGGCACCACCACCTTGCCCATGGCCTCCATGGGGGGGGTCTTAATGGCCTCTGGTTCCATCGGCGAGGTCAACACAACTGCTCCCCGTTCATGTGGAGCATGTCTATTCCTCGCCGGAGAGAACCTCTCCCGGTGAAGCCATAAAGGCAGGTGAGCCCGGACGATTGAGCACCGGGCTTGCTAATCAGGTGTAAAACAGCATTTCCATAATTTTAAATAAATTATTCAACCGTGCCCATTTTGGGCAAGAGGCAGACCACATTGGAAATTCTGGGGTCCGTAAAATGGTGCTAGTGGTGAAAACTGGCATCGATCACACTACTCGCTTTACATCCCACTTTATGACTGTGTTGCACCTGTTTTCGGGCACGACGCGGTCGTAAAATACCACCTTAAGAGGCAATTTGGCATGGCCAATCTATCTAACCTGCACATCTTTGGACTGTGGGACGCACCTGGATGAAACCCATGCAGTCATGGGGAGAATGTGCAAACTCCATACAGACAATCATCCAAGGCCAGAACTGAACCTAGGTCCCTGGCACTGTGAGACAGCAGTGCTAACCACTGTGCCACTGTACAGCCCTATATCTCATTTGTGACTCTCAGAAATGGATGAGAGATTGCACTTCAGCTCATATTTCAGTGGACTGTGAAAGCTTCAGGAGCATCATATCTGATATCTGTCAAGTACTCATGACCATGTCTCTATCTGAAGTCTCCCAATTTCCCATGCTGCCTAGCCATGGCATTTGTGGGCCTGGAAATGCTGACATTCTGTCTAGGCCTTAAGGATCAAAATCGTTGATAATAAAGGGCACATATCGGATCTATTGGAGTCTCGCTCTGATCCCATTTGAGACCTCCACATTTTCATTCCGACACATGACAAGTCTGACATATGCACATGGAAACTGGCACACTGATATGATTGTAAGCTGTGCATTACCATGTTAATTGACTATTTCAGAACTGGCAGAGGGTTAATGTGACTAGATGCTAGCCAGACCTTCTGGCCCATATTGCATCCACCCATGTCCAAGTCAGGCATCTGAGATCTCTGCACACAATTCCTAGGTTGCAGTTTCAGCCATCTAGCAGGAATCGCAAGACTCAACATGAGTGAGGTTCATAGCTCTAAGTTATGGAAGTGGGAAGATGGAGACTAATATTGGGGTAGTGTTTGGATATACATGTGGACATGAGATAATGCTGCAGGCAGATAGAAGCGCATAAGAACTCTGAGTTTGGGTTCACATGTAAAGCGCACTCAAGGTTTATGGAAAGTACATGGGTGCCAATGAAAGCTGCACTGACTCCATGCGCATTGCCATTCAATCCTGTAAGATCCACACTTAGCACCTACAATGTGGAAGCATCAGGGACTAAAGCAGCCTCCAGCTTCTAAACTCACGAGGCAACAATATATGAACCTGTGAAGCAGGTCTCAGAAATGCGTTGGTCAACCACAACTTATAGTCAAATGCTTCACTCATGTGGGTACTGCGCAGAGAATGGTCAGGTAGTGTAATGAGATGGTTCTAGACACCATAGAGCTGAGGCAGATGATGGGACATCTGGGAGGAGACAGGGGCCATCTGTGACACTTCACTGATCACAGAGATTATTAGGTAGACGAGACATGCACAATATGAGAAGCAGAATGAGCCAAAATCTATTTACGTTTGGGCAAATTATATACAAATTGTAAACACCTAATATTAGGAGCACCTTTGTGCTCCTAATATTGCTTAATTTTCCATCCCCTACTGCTACATCTTGGTGCATCCTCAACATCTGCAGCACTGCCATGCCTTGTTGTTTGTGATGACCTTGGCAGGTGTCCTAGCCTGTTTTGAGTCTCCTGCTGTGGTGCAAGTGCATCCTTCTTCTCTGTGGATCTACAGCTGATGGCATCACAGGCAGAAGGAATTGGGATCAGCTGGACAATCTCGGAGTCACCTGGGTGGATGGCTCGGGATGTCCAGCTGATGGCCCTCCTCCCTAGGAGTGTCCTGCCTGACTCTTTGACTAGTAGGAGCATCTGGAATGAGATTGAGTTCCCTGTCCTTCTCATGCCTGGCCACTGATGGATCCCACCTATGCCTAGAGTGCAGGTTCTGGCTCAATGTCCTGGACAAAGGTCTCCATGACAGTCACCATCCAGAGTGTTGACCTCTGTGTGTTGGCACGTCAATGTAACATCATACGGAATGCAGATGGACCCCGGGTGACAGCATCTGACAACACTGCCTGATGTTTCCACATGTGTCATGGCAGCTCCAACATCTGTGTTAGAGCCAAGTCCACAGGCTGGTTGTCTGACTCAGACTCTCCAGGAGCTTGGCCTCCAGCAGTCCTCCACATGCCAGTAACCTTGGATGTTCCTGCCTCTGCCTGCTGTGCTCACCTGAGCCTGGTCTACAACTAGGTTCTACTGAGGTGTGTGTCTCCATGCTGCTGGGGAGTGTGGGTGAATGCTGTGACGAAGTTGCATCCAGTGTGTCCTCAGGATCCTCATCTGAGGTGGTGTGGAGGCTGGGGCTGATGGACTGGCTGATGCTGGGCCTCTTCTTTTTCCTGCTGGTGCCTGCCAACGAGAGAAGAGATAATTAGTGATTGGCTGCACAGTCAACAACATTACAAAACAGTCACACTTTTGTCAGGTGACCAGTGAGCTGTTGGTTGGTCCTCACTGGCTTCAGAGATGTCGGTCTCACCCTCAGCACAAGCACAGTCCTTGTCCTGGTTCTCACCGGCCAGCTCTGCCACACGCTCTTCACTTTGTGCAAGGGCCCTTAGCTCAGGCATCCCGCCTTCAGTCTGGGGTCTCTCCCTTTTGCTGTGGGTGAGCTTTTGCACAAAGAAAAATGGACAGACTATGAGGAGGATGGGTGCCAAGACAGATGATAAGGGTATCTGCCTTCTGTGTTTGTTGAGTGCACCAGTGTAAAGTGCTGAGGACTTGAGTTGCACAGGACATGATAAGAGATGAAAGTGTAAATGTGTGTGTGTACGAGAGAGGCAGTGGTAATGTCCCTTGTGCTGGTAGAGTGCGATATCCCTCTGGATTATAACTCTGAATAATGCCCGATGGGCTGGTGTGAGCTTTGAGAAGGCTGACTTACCCTGGTGGAGTGGATGAGATCATTCATCCTGCACTGGATGGTGGTCCTCTTTCGAGCAGCATTGACACCGACTGTGCTGGTGATCTGCTCCCAAGCTGGCACAGTAAGTTGGTGGACTTCCTCTGATAAAAGGATGTCCAGGCGTACCTCCATAGCATCCAGAAGTGCCCCCGGCACATTGTCGCTGAACTTGGGGGCAGTAGGCTTCTTTCCTTTCAGGGCCATCACTTACCACAACCAGCCCGCTGCAGATGTGCAAGAGTGCAGTTTAAATATGGTGCCCAGAATGAGTGACAGCAGAGCAGACGAATCCCAACCTGGCCCTCCACAAAATACGTCTTTCATATTCATGCATATGCGATGAGCTGAAAAGTGGATGATGTCGCATGGAAACCCACTGAGCTACTTTTCCTGTCTGCCACAGTCTCCAGAGTGGAAAATTCCACCCTACCTTGTTATTCACTTACATTTTGTTGAGAGACATAGTGCCAGTTAAGTAAGTTAAGTTTACTTATTCGTCACAAGTAGGCTTACATTAACACTGCAATGAAGTAACTGTGAAAATCCCCTAGTTGCCACACTCCGGCACCTGTTCGGGGACACTGAGGGAGAATTTAGTATGGGCAATGCACCTAATCAGCAGGTCTTTTGGACTGTGGGAGGAAACCGGAGCACCCGAAGGAAACCCACCCAGCCTTGGGGAGAACATGCAGACTCTGTACAAACAGTGATCCAAGCCAGGAATTGAACTCGTGTCCCTGGCGCTGTGAGGCAGCAGTGCTAAATACTATGCCACTGTGCTGCCCTTAAAGAGTGGCTCAGAAATGCAAGACCATGAATGTGGCATGTATTTGCACCTGCAGTTCTCCACACATACAGAGCTGTTTCAATCATTGTGGATAGTTGCAAGTGAAGGCTTGTCCCTGCCCCACAGGTTGTGGAAAAAAAATATTTTAATGGGACCTTGTTGCATGAAAACTAATATAACCCTGCACCACAGTAGCATTATTTTACTGAGGAACAAGGAGAAGGAACAGCACTGACTTACCCACTTAACCAAAATCCTACAGTAGGATAGGTTGTTTGTAATCCATGTTCAAAACACCCTCTGTATAAAATATTTGATATCTTTGTCAGGGAAGTAAGCAAATTAAAAATCTGGGATTTGGCCCACCTGGTGTAGATGAGAAACAAAGGGCATTCACTCAAACAGAACATAAAACTAGAGATCTGGCTCATGTACATGGGGATTGCTGAAGGTGAAAGTCATACTGAACTTCAGGCCCAGGTTTTCTTGTCAGCAGCTCACAATTTTACTACTGCATCTAGCAGAATGCTCATATCAATCAAACCAAGAGCTGTACTAGATAGAGACTTGATCTAACAACTCATTCGGAATTAACCAATTTAAAAATGTACAGGATTACAAAGATCACTATTATACATCTGTCCAGCCTGAGTTGAAAGACAGCCAATACTAAGAAAAGCAAAATGGATTGTTAATTTGTCAATGGCTTCAATACTAAGCTCTGCAATACTAACAAGCCTGGATCACAAACCAGCCTGGTCATCTGAGAACTGAACCAGGGTTACTTTTGCAGGAATCAAATGAGGTACAATTTCCCCAGAGAAGAAAGTAATTAAATTGAAACTAACTTGACAGATTTCTCAGAGAATACACTCAGGTCTGGCCACGATGCTGCATCTTCTGATATGCTTCCCACTTCCTACAAGAGAAAGCAAACAATGGAGGTACAAGAACATGAAAAAGTCAAAGATGGTAATTTTGACTTTAAATGATTATATAAAATGAGTGACAATGAAAGTCAACAGAAATGAAGATCAAGAGAGGTTTCTAATAGGTGCTGAGACACTTTGCATGTTTTACAGATATTCCAAAGTCACCATTACTCTGAAGGATGAGAAGAGGCCATTTTTTCAATGAAACTCATGTCTCCAGTATTCCAATTCTTCCAGCCTGACACCAGCTGTTTTTCTAGTATTCCTAAAATCTGTGGCTCAGCTTCCTGCTCAGCCAGACTATTGCAGACATTTTTCATTCCGTCAGTGAAGGAGTTCCCTCAGGTATGTGATTTAAATGTCTTATTTGTTCATTATCTTAGCTCTGGCTCTAGATTACTTTTAAAAAGACCTTTCCCCTTCTTCATCCCATTAAATGTAAAATCATCTTTGTTGCTCTCCTTTGTACTGCCCCCAGCACTTTCATATTCCTCTTTTACAGTGGTAGAGGGGGAAGGTAATGAAGCTACCACTAAATAATGTTGAAGATACAAATTGTAGACAACTTTCTAGGTGGTGTTCCAAATAGGATCAGACAATGCTTTGAACAGATCCTCTTAGTAGAACATCTTTTAAATCATCTCGACATTGAGAGTGATGACTTCACTATTACTCAAGGTCCTATTCTATGTCTACCTGCATTAATTCTGTTTCACCAATGAAAAGGACATCTCAAAACTACTATTTTTACTACCCCTTTTGGTCAACCATCATTTTGTCCCAACAAGAATGTTAATATGGTAGGATGGGTTGTTTGTATTCAACATAAATGCACCAATTCAGTGGAGGGTCAAAGGACACATTGTTTTTCAGCCTGGTTGCACTTCCTCCTTGTCATCTGGCACTCTCGTCAGAACTGACTGAGCCAAGACTGGGAGCATGGACAATGGGCAACTTCAAGAGAATTCCTTCATTTATCAAGTAATAGCCAAGTGATACTATCAATAATCTCATAACAGGTTTGAGGGGCTGATTGACTTATTCCCTTTTCTAAGAGGGAGGAAGAGTTTTTCACAAGTGGGTTTGTGAGTTCTTGGGGGATTAAAAACACTGAAGTTGATAACACATCAGGAAGTCGGTTTCAACGACTGGCTTCCATATTTAACTGCAGTGCATTTGTTTTTGTGCAAACCACTCCCAAGGGGGAGGTGGCTTGTGAATTTTAATATTAACATTGCTCATTTAGAAATCGCCAGTGAAAAGAGAGAAGACAAGACACAACAGTAATTGACACAGCTGAAGAAATGAAAAGCAAAAATTTCCCCCAGATAATGAAATCTCACAGCTGTTTTCTTGCCTAATTGCATAAAAGGTTTTTACTCATAGTATTTGCTCGAACAGGCTATTTCACTACTTTATAGGTTACTTATTCATTAGTTTATAATGGGGCATCTTGTGAAAATACAGATACATTAATTACTGAATTATCATTGCCTACTCTATTTACCTTCTCAAAAAATTCAATGAAGCAAAATTTTCCCTTTTGAAAGCCACACATTATAATTCTCATTTCTAGATGTTCTTCTGTTCTCTTCTTTTGTAAGGATTCCATTATTTTGCATATCACCAATGTTAAGCTGACTTGGTCTATAATTCTATGGACATGTCCTGTCCCCCTTCCTAAATATAGGAATTACATTAATTATCTGCCATCCTCTAGCATGACACCTTTTTCTAACAAATTATTAAATATGAATAGTAATGCCTCCACTGTCTCTTCCATGGATTATTTTAAAACACGGATGTAATCCATCCAGACCAGGGGAGCTTTATCCTCTATGAGTTTGTTTAGTTTATTCAACATGTCCCTTTTTAAAAATTTGAAGTGCACTTATCAAATTATTCATCTTCATCATTCATTGTCATGCCTATCTGTTCTATCTCCCTTGTAAATACTGAAGTAAAATAATTATTTAATATTTCTACCATTTCTTTATCATTACCTGTGGTATTATAGAACATAGAAAAGCTACAGCAAAAACAGGCCCTTTGGCCCACAAGTTGCGCCGAACATGTCCCTACCTATTAGGCTTACCTATAACCCTCTATCTTACTAACTTCCATGAACTTATACAAAAATCTCTTAAAAGACCCTATTGAATCCGCCTCCACCACCACTACCGGCAGCTGATTCCACGCACCCACCACCCTCTGAGTGAAAAACTTACCCCTAACATCTCCTCTGTACCTACTCCCCAGCACCCTAAACCTGTGATCTCTTGTGGCAACCATTTCAGCCCTGGGTAAAAGCCTCTGAGAATCCACTCTTATCAACACCTCTCAACATCTTATACACCTCTATCAGGTCACCTCTCATCCTTCGCCTCTCCAAGGAGAAAAGACCTAGCTCTCTCAACCTATCCTCATAAGGCATGCCACCTAATCCAGGCAACATCCTTGTAAATCTCCTCTGCACCCTTTCTATGGCTTCCACATCCTTTCTGTAATGAGGCGACCAGAACTGGGCACAGTACTCCAGGTGGGGTCTGACCAGGGTTCTATACAGCTGCAGCATTATCTCCCGATTTCTAAACTCAATGCCTCTATTGATGAAGGCCAGTATTCCATACGCCTTCTTAACCACAGCCTCTACCTGCGACGCTGCTTTGAGCGTCCTATGAACCCGGACCCAAGATCCTTCTGATCTTCCACACTGCCTTAATATTATATTCTTTCATCCTATTCGACCTGCCAAAATGAACCACCACACACTTATCTGGGTTGAAGTCCATCTGCCACTTCTCCGCCCAGTCTTGCATCTTATCTATGTCTCGTTGCAACTGCTGACATCCCTCTACACTATCCACAACACCTCCAACCTTTGTGTCATCAGCAAACTTGCCAACCCATCCTTCCACTTCCTCATCCAGGTCATTTATAAAAATCACAAAGAGCAAGGGTCCAGGAACAGATCCCTGGGGCACTCCACTGGTGACCGACCTCCATGCTGAAAAAGACCCATCTACAACCACTCTTTGCCTTCTGTGGGCAAGCTAATTCTGAATCCACAAAGCAATGTCCCCTTGTATCCCATGCCCCTTCACTTTCTCAATAAGCCTTGCATGGGGCACCTTATCAAACGCCTTGCTGAAATCCATATAAACTACATCTACTGCTCTTCCCTCGTCTATGTGTCTAGTTACATCTTCAAAAAATTCAATTAGGCTCGTAAGGCATGATCTGCCTTGGACAAAGCCGTGCTGGCTATTTCTGATCATACTATTCCTCTCCAGATGTTCATAAATCCTGCCTCTCAGGATCTTCTCCATCAACTTACCAACCACTGAGGTTAGACTCACTGGTCTATAATTTCCTGGGCTATCTCTTCTCCCTTTCTTGAATAACGGAACCACATCTGCAATCCTCCAATCCTCCGGAACTTCTCCCATCTCCATTGATGACGCAAAGATCATCGCCAGAGGCTCAGCAATCTCTTCCCTCGCCTCCCACAGTAACCTGGGGTACATCCCATCCGGTCCCGGTGATTTATCTAACTTGATGCTTTTCAAAAGCTCCAACACATCCTCTTTCCTAATATCCACGTGCTCAATCCTCTCAGTCCACTGCAAGTCTGCACTGCAACTACCAAGATCCTTTTCCACTGTGAATACTGAAGTAAAGTATTCATTGAGTACCTCTGCTATTTCTACCGGTTCTATACAGACTTTCCCACCGTCACATTTGATAGGTCCTACTCCTTCACATCTTATCCTCTTGCTCTTAACATACTTGTAGAATGCCTTGGGGTTTTCCTTTATCCTGTCTGCCAAGGCCTTCTCATGACCCCTTTTGGCTTTTCTAATTTCCCTCTTAAGTTCCTTCCTACTAGTCGTATACTCTTCTAGATTTCTAATATTACCGAGCTCCCTGAACCTTTTGTAGACTTTTCTTTTCTTCTTGACTAAATTCGTTACAGCTTTCGTGCACCATGGTTCCTGTAACCTACCATAACTCCTCTGTCTCATTGGAATGTTGCTGTGCAGAGCTCCAGACAAATTTTCCTTGAAAATTTGCCACATTTCTTCTGTACATTTCCCTGAGAAAACCTCCTTCCAATTTATGCCTCTAATTTCCTGGCTAATAGCCTCATAATTGCCCTTACTCCAAATAAACACTTTCCTAGCTTGACTGATCCTATCTCTCTCCAATGCTAATGTAAAGGAGATAGAGTTATGATCACTATCCCCAAAATGCTCTCCCACTGAGAGATCTGACACCTGCCCAGGTTCATTTCCCAATACCAAATCAAGTACAGCCTCTCCTCTTGTAGGCTTATCCACATACTGTGTCAGGAAGCCCTCCTGAACACACCTAACAAACTCCTCCCCATCTAAACCCCTTACCCTAGGGATATTCCAATCGATATTTGGGAAATTAAAATCTCCCATCACGACCACTCTGTTATTATCACATCTCTCCAGCATCTGCTTCCTAATCTGCTCCTCCACATCCCTGCTACTATTGGGCGGCCTATAGAAAACACCCAGTAAAGTTATTGAC
The DNA here is from genome assembly GCF_964213995.1 of Mustelus asterias. Lineage (NCBI taxonomy): Eukaryota > Metazoa > Chordata > Chondrichthyes > Carcharhiniformes > Triakidae > Mustelus > Mustelus asterias. The sequence goes on along the minus strand of NC_135821.1, from coordinate 64,753,625 downwards.
CCCTTCCTGTTGCGAACCCCCACCCACAGAGATTCCGTAGACAATCCTTCTGTGGCATCCATCTTTTCTACAGCCGTGACACTATCCCTGATCAAGAATGCCACTCCCCCACCTCTTTTGCCTCCTTCCCTGTCCTTCCTGAAACATCTGAAACCCGGCACTTGAAGTATCCAGTCCTGTCCCTGAGATAACCAAGTCTCTGTAATGGCCACCACATCACACTTCCAAGTAGTGATCCACGCTCCAAGCTCACCATTTTGTTCACTACACTCCTTGCGATAAAATAAACACATCTCAACCCTTCGGTCTGAGCGCGCCCCTTCTCCGTCTCCTGCCTATCCTCCCTCTTATACTGTCGACAAGCCCCTTTTATTTTTAAGCTAACCTCCTCTCTCCCAGTCACCTCATTTTGATTCCCACCCCCCAACCATTCTAGTTTAAACACTCCCCAGTTACCTTAGCAAACCTTCCCGCCAAGATATTGGTCCCCCTGGGATTTAAGTGAAACCCGTCCTTTTTGTACAGGTCGCACCTGCCCCTAAAGAGGTCCCAATGATCCAGGAATCTGAATCCCTGACCCCTGGCTCCAATCCCTCAGCCACGCATTTATCCTCCACCTTATTCCGTTCCTTCCCTCACTGTCTCGTGGCACAGGCAGCAATCCCGAGATTACTACCTTTGCGTTCCTTCTTCTTAACTCCCTACCTAACTTCCTATATTCTCTTTTCATAACCCCTTCCCCTTTCCTGCCTATGTCAGTGGTACCAGTATGCACCACGACCTCTGGCTCCTCTCACTCCCACTTAAAGATTTCTTGGATATGGTCAGAAACATTCTGTCTATCTTTTAGTGGTCCTATTCTCATCGCAGCCTTTTTTTAAAAAATTGACACGCCTGTAAAATATTTCACTGTTTTATGTTCCTTGATAATTTAATTTCACAGTTTCTCTTTGCCTTCCTAATTTTTTTCTACTTCTCTCTGAATCTCTTTGTATTCTCTCAGATCAGTAGGTATTCAGTAAGAGACTATCCTCACCTGTGGTTGAGGGGGTTGCAGCAGCTGTACATTCTCAGAGAAACAGAAGGATGGTAATATATCAAGAGGGACCTTTTTCATAATGAGAACCACTTGATTCGGATTCTCCCGCAGTTTGGCAACCAGGTTATTCAATGTCCACCCAACCTAATGGTGCAGGAAAGAACAAAAATTAAGAGTTTCCAGGTGGGAAGCCCATATATACAAAGAATGTTAGACCAAATTTTCCCTTTGGTGTCAGTGTCAATAAATAAAATTAGTGACTTCAGGAGACTAGCTCTAACAAGTATTTCAGCAGCTCTGTGCAGTAGCACACTGCCTCATCACTGAGCAATAGATTGGCAAATTGTACACGCAAGTCCCTATCTCAGTCAGATGATTTTGGTGGGAGAAGGAGATAAAGAATGCTAGATTGCAAAATGACAGGTCATGCACAAAGAGAGGATGGCAGCTGACTGGGAGCAAAACTCCTGCCCTACCCTATTTGTGTGGGGATTAGTGAATAGTTTTGAGAGGGATAAAATATTTTTGGATCCATAATTAGTAATGAGATCTTGGAGAGTGCAGCATAGGTTACCAATAATGATACCTGGACTCCAAAGGTTAATTTACATGGCGATGTTACACAAACTAGAGTTGTATTCCCTGGAATTTAGAAGGTTAAATGATGATTTGATCAACGTTTTCACGATATGGAGGAGAATGAATGGGGTAGATAGAGATAAACAATCTCTATCTACCCCATTCATTCTCCTTCATATCTTGAAAACGTTGATCAAATCATCATTTAACCTTCTAAATTCCAGGGAATACAACTCTAGTTTGTGTAACATCACCATGTAAATTAACCCTTGGAGTCCAGGTATCATTATTGGAAACCTATGCTGCACTCTCCAAGATCTCATTACTAGATTGTTTATCTCTATCTATGGCTGGCACAGGGGTTAGCACTGCTGCCTCACAGCCTCAGGGTCCTGGGTTCAATTCCAGGCTTTGGTCACTGTCTGTGTGGAATTTGCACATTCCCCCCATGTTGGCGTGGGTTTCCTCCGGGTGTCCCGGTTTCCTCCCACAGTCCAGAGATGTGCAGGTTAGGTGCATTGGCCATGCTCCATTGCCCCTTAGTGTCCCGGGATGCGTAGGTTCGAGGGATTAACGGGGTAAATATGTGGGGTTACAGGGATAGGGCCTAGGTGGGATTGTTGTCAGTGTAGACTCGATGAGCTGAATGGCCTGTTTCTGCACTGTAGGGTTCCTATGATTCTATGAATTTCTACTGATTGGGGAGCCTAGAACTTGGGGATATAGGCCAAATTCTCCCAAAAGGTGAGGTGATTCACTTTGGAAGGAGTAACAGGAATACAGAGTACTGGGCTAATGGTAAGATACTTGGGAGTGTGGATGAGCAGAGAGATCTCGGTGTCCATGTGCATAGATCCCTGAAAGTTGGCACCCAGGTTGATAGGGTTGTTAAGAAGACGTACGGTGTGTTAGCTTTTATTGGTAGAGGGATTGAGTTTCGGAGCCATGAGGTCATGTTGCAGCTGTACAAAACTCTGGTGCAGCCGCACTTGGAGTATTGCGTACAGTTCTGGTCGCCGCATTATAGGAAGGATGTGGAAGCATTGGAAAGGGTGCAGAGGAGATTTACCAGGATGTTGCCTGGTATGGTGGGAAGGTCTTATGAGGAAAGGCTGAGGGACTTGAGGCTGTTTTCGCTAGAGAGAAGAAGGTTAAGAGGTGACTTAAAAGAGGCATAGAAGATGATCAGAGGATTGGATAGGGTGGACAGTGAGAGCCTTTTTCCTCGGATGGTGATGGCTAGCACGAGGGGACATAGCTTTAAATTGAGGGATGATAGATATAGGACAGATGTCAGAGGTAGGTTCTTTACTCAGAGAGTAGTAAGGACATGGAATGCCCTGCCTGCAACAGTAGTGGACTCGCCAACGTTAAGGGTATTTAAATGGTCATTGGATAAACATATGGATGATATTGGAATAGTGTAGGTTAGATGGGCTTCAGATTGGTTTCACAGGTCGGCGCAACATCAAGGGCCGAAGGGCCTGTACTCCGCTGTAACGTTCTATGTTCTAAAAAATTCCAAGTGTCGAATTTGCATGAAAACTGGAGTTATTCATGCTGTTTTTTTTCAGTGGGAGTTCAGAGAGGAATCGCCCACACTTTGCACACTGCAGAGGCCACCAGCATGAAGATCATTAAAAACTAGGGGGCACGGTCTATCCCTGCTGGAAAGGCTGAAACCAGCGCGCTGAGCGGGCGACTGTGCATGCAATGATCTGTCAATGCTGAAACAGGCACATGCACAACGGCCCTGAACTGATGGCCTCCCGATTGCTGACCAGCTCCATTGCTGACCCCTGAAACGCCGGCCCTCACCACCACCTCCCCCCCGCCACCCCCTGCAGCCCAATCACTGGCCCCCCAAACATTCCCGGGCCCAGCCCCAACACCCCCCTCCTGGCCCACTGCAACCTGCAGCTGCTCTCCCCCCCCCCCGCCTCACTGATTTCCCCCGCCACAACAGTAACCCCATCCTCAGTCCCAACCTATCCCCACCCCCGCAGGCTGACCACAGGCCCCCACCCCCCAATTGCTGGCCTCCCTCCATCCCCCACCAATCCCTATGCAGTGCGACCCGCCACCCCCACTGATCGCCCCCTAATCCCCGCCCTCTTGGCACTGCCCCATGCCCAATGAGCAGTGCCAAGGTGCCCCCAGGCCTTGGCACTTTGCCACTTGGGCAGTGCCAGGGGACATAGGTGGCACTGCCAGGGTGACAATGCCCAGGGAGCACCACCGCCCGAACCTCTGGGGGGCCCTGACTGCCCCCCCCTCTTCATTCCAGTTGGGTCGGACCACTAGTTCCCCGTTAGTGGCGAGCTACTCCAAACCCAACTGGAGTGAGCAGGGGGTAGGGGTGGGAGAGATGCTAGCGGGCCCGGAGACTTCCGACCCGTGCCCACTGATCACATGGAAATTATATTGAAATGACCATTTAAACAGTCTTTGCGCCTCCCCGTTGATTTCTGGCGGGGAGCAATCGCCGCTGTAAATCCAGCGCTGGGAGACACTAGTGGGGTGCAAATGCACACGCGAACCTCGCGAATCAGCTGACACGACAATCCCCTGGCGCACGGAACTAATTTTTAGCGCAGTGGGATGGGAGAATCGTGGCCATAGGCTACAAATTGGAACCAGACTATTCATGAGTGAAATTAGGAAACGTTTCTACGCACAAAGGATGATAGAAATTTGGAACTCTCTTCCACAAATTACTATTTGATGCAAGATGAGTTGTTAATTTTAAGACTAAGATTGATAAATCTTGTTCAACAAAGATATTTGGGACATGGGTGAAAAGGCAGATATAAGAAGTTGTCTTGCAGAATGAATGGTGGTAGAGAATTGAAGAGCAAATAGCCTACTCCTCTTCCTATGAGGCTCGACAATCACTGACATGGAAAAATAATTAAGAATAAAGAAACCCCGAGGGAAACAATTACTACCCACATTGTACCAAAGAGATTTTCAGTTTATAACCAATCATTCCAACTTGAATCAATACTGTATTTTGCCCTCCTTCCTCAAGGTGTTTACTCTCGCTGGGGTTAGGATTGTATGTGCATCTGTACCTGGTCCAAATAATTATTATTTGGGTGACCCTTCCCCACAATACTGAGGGTCAAAAGAAATTGAAGACTGAGATCAATATGAGTTTTGTGAGGTAAAGACATTGAAAGATACAAAGCAAAGGCAATAAATGGGATTGAGGTACAGATCGTACTGCATAGCAGAAGAGGCTCAAGGGCTGAACTGTTCTAATGAGCATTGGAATACAGTCAATCATACAGCCAAGCTCATTCTGTGCCTATACAACATCTGTAGATGCTCATTTCCCAGCCACAGTCATTAGATAAGGATTCAGAGAGGGAACCCTGACTTCACTGATGAGCCTGGATTCTTTGGTCTGTATGGCTAAGAACAACACTAACACATGGAAGCTGTCAAATGATAGATTACATTCCAAATTTGCATCATCAACTGAACTTGGATCAATATCCAATGTTGAGAAAAAGGCTATATGATAAATATTCAGAGGCAACACGTTTGAAAACAGAAATTAAAAATTTTGAAGGAAACCAAAAAAGGAGGCTAGGCAGGCTGAAGGCGAGAAAAAAAAACTGGCGCTCAACAACAAGGGAAAAACACTAAGGTCAGAATTTTACACTCCCCTTCTTGGGTTCTGAGGCAAGGGAGGAGGGAGTGTGAAATTGCTTCAATGGAATTCTCTCCGGGATCCTGCCCGCCCCGACGCGGACAAAAATTCTGGTGGGGCAGGCAAAGCCTTGGATAGGAACCCTGCCTTTTGCCCAAATAAGGCCCTTAAATTGGCCACTTAAAGGCCAGTTATGGGCCTTTTCCCATCCAGCCTCAATTTTCAGGCAAATGAGCTCCAGATAAGTCAAAGTGGGAAATAGAATAAGTTCACAGTATTGTAGGTCTAGATGGGTCTTTTTCTAAATGGAGGTCGGTCACCAGTGGTGTGCCCCAGGGATCTGTTCTGGGACCCTTGCTGTTTGTCATTTTCATAAATGACCTGGATGAGGAAGTGGAGGGATGGGTTGGTAAGTTTGCCGACGACACGAAGGTTGGTGGGGTTGTGGATAGTCTGGAGGGATGTCAGAAGTTACAGAGGGACATAGATAGGATGCAAGACTGGGCGGAGAAGTGGCAGATGGACTTCAACCCAGATAAATGCGTAGTGGTCCATTTTGGCAGGTCAAATGGGATGAAGGAGTACAATATAAAGGGAAAGACCCTTAGTACTGTAGAGGATCAGAAGGACCTTGGAGTCCAGGTCCATAGGACTCTAAAATCGGCCCCGCAGGTGGAGGAGGTGGTTAAGAAGACGTATGGTGTGCTGGCCTTTATCAATCGAGGGATTGAGTTTCGGAGTCCGGGGATAATGATGCAGCTATATAAGGCCCTCGTCAGACCCCACTTGGAGTACTGTGCTCAGTTCTGGTCGCCTCATTACAGGAAGGATGTGGAAAAGATTGAAAGGGTGCAGAGGAGATTTACAAGGATGTTGCCTGGATTGAGTGGCATGCCTTAGGAGGATAGGCTGAGGGAGCTCGGTCTTTTCTCCTTGGAGAGACGTAGGATGAGAGGAGACCTGATAGAGGTGTATAAGATGTTGAGAGGCGTAGATCGGGTGGACTCTCAGAGGCTTTTTCCCAGGGTGGAAATGGCTGCTACGAGGGGACACAGGTTTAGGGTGCTGGGGGGTAGGTACAGGGGAGATGTTAGGGGGAAGGTTTTCACACAGAGGGTGGTGGGCGAGTGGAATCGGCTGCCGTCAGTGGTGGTGGAGGCAAACTCAATAGGGTCTTTTAAGAGACTCCTGGATGAGTACATGGGACTTAATAGGATGGAGGGTTATAGGTAGGCCTAAAAGGTAGGGATATGTTCGGCACAACTTGTGGGGCCGAAGGGCCTGTTTTGTGCTGTAGTTTTTCTATGTTTTATGTTCTATCTTGCAGGATGTGTGTTCCTCCATCAGAAGATCCCTTCTGACTTGGGGGACCTTTCCCTGGATACCTCCAGCCCCCCACCCCCAGCCCATCCCCCAATAACCTGATCAATCCCTGGCAACCCCCCCCCCACCCGGGACACCTTCGCACCAGTTCCCTACTCCTGGTACTTGGCACAGTGCTGCAGTGCCCCTTCCAGCTGCTGTAGCACTGTGGAGAGTGTCAGACAGTCTAATTGGCTAGCAGTTCTCCACGTACGAACAATATCCCTCCTGCTGCCAATCAATGCCCATTTGAACATAAAATGGCAGCAGGCCTATTTGGAGTCAGCGGGGATGCGTTCTGGTTGAACTATTGCCATCCAAAAAATTCAGGCCCAAGGGTTTTTATAGCATACAAGAAATAAAAGGATAATCAAAACAAGGGTCCACTTTTGTATTTAAAAGGGAAGTACTGACAAAGATGTTAAAGAAGAATGAACTGGAGGAAAATATTAATAAAGACGTTGGGTGGGAATTCTCTCAAAAAATTTCTAAGTATTGTCCCCAGCAGGTAAACCATGAAATTCCCACTGGATGGTTTGGGATGATTCAGTTTGTAATTCACCCACACCGAGAAATCTTTTTGAAGCCTGGGAACATTCTCACTGACTCTCTCACATTTAGAATTTTTTTTGAGTGGGGCTCTAAAGATGCCAGCAAGACTGGTTCCTCAGAGATTGGGGTGCCATTTTTAAAGGGTGCCCTAATCTCAAAGTTAAATTGAAGGTCCCCTCCTTCTCCCCACAGACAATGGACCCCCTCGCCCCCACAGATATGGGGAACACCCCCAACACTTGACCCTGGACGGGCAACTTTCCCCCATTCACTAAATGTCTGAGTGAATCTTAGAATCTTGACAGTGCAGAAGGAGGCCATTCAGCCCATCAAGTCTGCACAATCCCACCCAGGTCCTATCCCCGTAACCCCATGTATTTATCCAGCTAATCCCCCTGACACGAATAGTCAATTTAGCATGGCCAATCAACCTAACCCGCACATCTTTGGAGTGTGGGAGGAAACTGCAGCACCCCAGAAGAAACCCACGCCGACATGGGGAGAATGTGCAAACTTCACACAGACAGTGACCCGAGGCCGGAATTGAACCCAGGTCCCTGGTGCTGTGAAGCAGCAGTGCTAACAACTATGCCAGCATGCCACCCCCAAACATTATGCCACCATGAACCCCCCCATTATGGTATTAAAAGGAACACAGTTGAATGGATCGAGAGGAAGATAAAGGTCAGCTCCAGTTAAAGAGTTAGCACTGGCAATGATGAGATATGCTGAATGGCTATATTGTGTGATAGAATTTCTATACTTCTCTCATCCCTGCATCATCAGATAACCAATATACTCCATCCCATTATTCATCCCCAAAACCGATATTTACCTACCTCCAACTCCTGGCCCACACACCCCTTCATTCATTTATGGCACAACTACCTCATCTAATACAGATGTCTGATACTAATACTTACTACAACCGTATCATTCACTTGGACCACCTCATCTCCTGGCCGAATCTTTTGAGAACGATGTGCTGGAGACTGAGAAAAAAGGAAGTGAAGACAAGTTCATAAAAATACTCACTTAATTATAAAGAATTCATGACAGGGATATACATTTTTATAGGAGATAATGGCGCAGTGGTATTGTCGCTTGACTCATAATCCAGAGACCCAAGACAAGATCCAGGGGCCCGGGTTCGAATCTCGCCATGGCAGATGATGGAATTTGAATTCAATGAAGAATCTATTGATGACCATAAAACCATTGCCGATTGTCAGAAAAACCCATCTGGGTCACTAATGTCCTTTAGGGAAGGAAATCTGCTGTCCTTACCTGGTCTGGCCTACATGTGACTCCAGAGCCACAGCAATGTGGTTGATTCTCAAATGCCCTCTGGAATGGAGGGCAGTTAGGGATGGGCAAATAAATGCCGTAAAATGGATTTTTTAAAAAAAGGTGAACACATCTTTCGAGTTAGAATACACTGTTCCCCTCTCCCACTCAGCTCCATAAAAGTAAGGGATATTGGCCACGATTCTCCCATCCCACTGCGTTAATTTTTTAGCGCAGCGGGCCAGGAGAATCACGCATTGGTCAATTTGCAGAGTTCCCACGAGCATTAAATACTATTAGCGGGCCCAGGACTGCATTTTCTGGGTCCGCTAGCATCTCCCACCCCGCCAGAGTGTTTCACTCCAGCAAGGATCCCACTTTCAGGGAGCTAGTGGCCTGATCTCGCTGGAATGAAAGGGGGGCAATCAGGGCCCCCAGGGGTTGGGCGGTGGGGGTTGTGCCCGCTGGGCATGAGCACCATGGCAGTTCCAGCCTGTGCCCCATGCCCAGGGGGCACCTTGGCACTGCCCACCGGGCGTAGGACAATGCAAGGGGGTGGGACTGGGGGGTCCTGCTGCCACTCTGCCATTGCGATCGATGGGGGCAGCGTCGATAGGCCTCGCCCCCTGAAATTTAATGATATTCACGCTGGTGACCTCTGCATTGCGCAGGGTGTGGGAGATTCTAGTGTGAAATCCCACTACAAAACCAGCATGAATTACTCCAGTTTTCCCGCGAATTCGGCACTTAGAATTTTTTGGGGCGAATCGCCCCCATCAATACCAAACATTTTGAAATAGAAGCCAGGGAATCTTGTGGAATCTCTATCACCCATTCTCCACCTTCCATGGAATTCTGCAGCAAAACCTTTAATTCACCAAGGACATTTTCTATCAAATTGAGTCTGTATGCTTGAGATTCTACTACTTGGGTTTGTTAGTATTTAATAGATACTTATTGATGGATATTCAATTCCTAGTAGTTAAAGATAATAAGGTGAACATGTTGTGTATTGATTAGTTAATTATACTCAAATGTATAAATAAGGAAGAGTCAGCCAGCACGACGGGCCTGCTGTTAGGTGGAGAAGTAGACTCTGTGGCAAGGAATAAACAGCCTTCACCAAAGCATCCTAGTCTCAGGGCCCCATTTTACCATTGCGTTACGCCCGTTTTCGGGCGCGAAAATGTGGTAAAGTCGGGTGCGAGGCCATTAACATGATCCGTGTCCGCGCAGATTGCCACTTTACCAAAACCCGGGAATGGCGTCGATCCGCCCGAAACGGCGATTTAAATGCATTTGCATGCATTTCAATTGAATTAATGAACTGCCTGCCCAACTTTATCAGCATTTCCCCCTTTACCACTGCATTCGCCGATCCGGAATTGCGCCAAAATGAACCTGCTGAATAAAAGTCTGAATCGGGCGCTCCAGCTGCTGAAGAGCAAGTTCAGTGCTTCCAACGGCTCTCTGACTTAGATCAGGGGTTGAGTGGGTGGGGGGAGGGAGGCGGGTCAGATCATTCTCTGGTTGGGGAGGGGTGGGGGAGGGAGTGAGGCCAGATCGTTGTCTGGTTGGGGGGAGGAGGAGGAGGAGGCGGGTCAGAAGTAACTCTGGTGGGGGGGGGGGGAAGGGAGTAAGGCCAGATCGTTCTCTCGGGGGGGGGGGGGGGGGGTGCTGAGTGAGGCCAGACCATTCTCTGGGGGTGGGGGCTAGTGAGGCCAGATCGTTCCCTGAAGGGGGTGGGGGGCTGTGTGTGAGGCTAGATCGTTCTCTGGGAGTGGGGGGCGGGGGTGAGATGTATCTCTGGTGGGGGGAGGGGGGAGGGGAAGGCCCAATCGCTCACTGGTGGGGGGGGGGGAGCAGATGGATCTCTGGTGGGGGGGCAGGGGGGGTCCGCTGCCACTCTGCAGGTGATTGGGGGGGGGGGGGAAGGGGGTCGCAATCTGTCTGGGTAGTGGGGGGTGTGGGTGGATAAGGGAGACAGTGATGTGTGTGGGGGCCATCGCTCCCGCTTTTCGCTCCCGGGCTACATTATCCGCTTTCTGCGGCCCGCGAGCGATCTGACTCGGACGTGCTTTTTCAAATTTTTTTTCCAACTGCGCATGCACAGTTCAGAGCTCAGATCGTTTCGGCTGCGCTAAGCCCCACCCACAGCGCGAATGGGACTGGCGATTTTTTTTTTCAGGCTGAGTGTGTATGGGGGCGCCTGAAAGCAGATTTCTAAGTCGGATCTGCATTACACCCAGATTCAGCACTTAGAATGAAAATGGTAAAATCAGGTCCTCAATGTCTTCTTCACATCCAGGCTTGGGAATACTATTAACATTTGTTGCCAGATGATGGTTGCCTGAAAGTGAAAATTGGGGATTGAGATTTACTTCCAGCTAAAAGGTCAGCATTGGAGTTGATTTTTTTTGAGAGAAGACTGCAACTGGAGATTCTGTGAAGAAAGATGATTGAAACCAGTTTTAAGGTGGCAGGATATGATCTTCCACCACTGTTTTGTGACACGGAACCTTCTGATCAATGGAAAAATGAAGTCAAAGCATAGGCATGGCTTACGTTTCTATTGAAAAGAAAGCCAGGGATAGCTCTGGAACTTTATCTTCCTGCCAGGAGCAAGATCCACTGCAAAGTGTTCTCAGAACTAAACTGAGCAATGATGAAGGTTTGGACACTCTCAAAATTCATGGATAAAATTTATATGGAAGATTACTTAAATGCTTATGAGGTTTGGTTGGACTTTTATAAATTTCAAAAACGGATGTTTCTTCCGAAGGAGAATACATCATAGAGTTTAACTGACTATATACGAGATTGCAGTGATTCCACTTCGAAATTCCTAAATCAGTACTTGCCTTTTATTGGGCTGTGCTAGGATATCAAACATGGATAAGCTCTTGGTTTTAACCAGAGTTAGATTCAAAGAAAAAGATGTACTTTTGGATTGAATGTCTGAAGCCTTAAAATTTTTTTAGGAAAGCATTCCTTTCAAGCCGCTTTTATGCTGCAAATGGGCTCTTCAGTAGTGACACCAAAGATGAAGGATACATTGCTAGCAGCATTACAAGACTGTTCAAATATAGGCCCAAACATCTGTACAAAAGAATTACAAACAAAAGGTATCTGGTCAGAGACTTTTGGGACAATTTTGGTAGCTGGCCAATTATGGAAGTAGGAACCCCAGGAATAATCAACAGGTGCTTCAGATACAGCTCTCAGTATCATTATGTGTTGAATTGCTCAGCAATAAAAGGCTGCAATTTTATCCACTCATTGGTCGATCGGCGGGATGAGCCGGTAAGATACCCGAAAAATCAGGATCGCGCCTAGTTTTTTACCTCTCGTGATCTTACTGGCACTGATTTGCCAGTGAAATTCGCTTCGCACCTGGAAAGCGCGATGACATTAATGACATTATTTAAATGACATTAATGAGTCCTGGACACTATCGTCCGGCTCACTTGGACTTACCCCTTCGCCGGTCAGGGTCCTCACCGGCGAGAATCACGTATGGTGCCCACTAATGGGGACCAGACATGATGGCCTCGCCGGGGAGGGAAATCGGAGGCCATTGAAGGCCCTTGGGTGGTCGGGGGCAGGGCTGGGCAGTGTGCCTTGGGCAGTGCCAGCCTGGCACCCTGGCAGTGCTCACCAGGTACCCTGGCTGGGGCAGGACTTGAGTGGTGTGAGGCCTGAGAAGGAGTGGAGCCATGATCATCAGGGATTATGGGGAAAAAGCAGGAGAATGGGGATGAAAAAAATATCAGCCATGATTGAATGGAGGAGCAGACATGGGCCGAGTGGCCTAATCCTGTTCCTAAGGTTTATGGTCTTTTGACAGGGGGAGCTCCGCTGGAGGGGAAAGGGGAGGGACAGGGGAGGGAAAGGGGAACTCTGCGAAGAAGGGGGTTTTATCGGTGGGGCAGTGATTGGGGAGAGTTGATTGGTGGGGCAGCGATCAGGGGAGTGGGCAAACTTTGCAGCGGCAGCGATTGGGCGGTGAGGTGAACTCTGCAGTGGTAGCGATTGGTGGGGGAGGGGTGTTGGAAGACTGGCACAGGGAGTGGTCAGTGAGGGGGAATGACAGGAGATCTCCCAGTATACTGGGAGATCAGAGCTCCTGCACACTGGCACCCCGAGAGCTCAGCAGCCGGCTTCAGCGGCAAGATTAGCCCCCCTGACGAGAATTGCATCCTGGCACTTTTTTCTAACTAAGTGCCATATGATTGCGACTGGGAACTCGCCCAAAAATTCAGCACGATTCTCTCCAGATTTCACGCTCATTCGGCACTCAGAGATTTAACTACTAGAGAATAGTAATTCCGTGTAAAATAGTAGGGGTGGATCATTATCAGTACTGATGTGGTATTGATTGAAATACCGTTTACTGTTAAGTAAGCCTTCAATGTAAAAGGCCCAAATGAAGTTGGACATAGAGCATGATAAAGTGATTGTTTCTGGGAGATCGCTAGATTTGCAATTGACATAGTTGGGGAATTATTGTATTCCTTTAACGCTGCTAGAGGTATTAATGACTGGAATTCTCCAGCTGTTCGTCACCCACCACCGCTGTCAGCGAGGACGGAGAATTTGGCCCTCTGCCAAATCTCTGTTCACTGCACCGGGACTAGAGAATCCTGCTGGTGTGAACATTGATTAAGGTGGAGGTTTCAGGAAAAAAAAAATCAGGAGAGCTTTGAGGTATCAAATCATGCCGTCAGAAATAAATTTTATGCCCAAACTTAATGGCATATTTTAAAATAGAAGGGCAGGAAGAATGAAGAGGCCCAGGAAATGTAATAGGCATTGATGGCAAAACAATTATCTTGCAACATGGTAATCAAACTGTTGGAGTACATTCCATGCCGTTTAGTGGCATGGATTACACATTGATAGAACCTGAACAGAGGATGGATAGATGCACCATGCATTTCGTACACATATATGCCAGATCTGTCCAAACAACAGAATTTAGCAGATAACATGCCGACTGAGAATGGACCAAGTGATAGTGAAGATCAGGCTAGGGCCATTTATCACAAAGATCAACTACCGAAAATTAGAACTATGGAGGCATATAATCCAGAAGGGGCTAGTTAATATAGAGAAGTCACCATAGTAGGAAATGCTACAGGGAAATACAAAAACTGGCTGAAGGTACAAGACAATGGGCAAAATATCATATCTATGGACTGGAAGAAGTAAATAAAAATCTGGAAGGCCAGAAAACTTGGTGTAAGTTCAGACAGTGGGCCTGAAGGTGATCACAGCCATGGAAAAGATCAAGAACTTGTTGCAGCAGGGTCAGGCATTGAATAGGGGATGTAGTTTAACAAGAGCAAGGACCAAAGAACAGGTAAGGAGCGACAAAGTGTAAGTCCCTATGATAAAGAAGCTCTAGTAGCTAATAACAAGTTAGGAACATAGGAACAGGAGTAGGCCATTCAGCCCATCAAGCTTGTTCTGCCATTTAATGAGATCATGGCTGATCTGTGGCCTAACTCTATATATCTGCCTTTGGCCCATATCGCTTAATACCTTTGCTTAAAAAAAATCTCAGATTTAAAGATAGCAACTGATGTAACATCAACTGCCCTTTGTGGAAGAGAGTTCCAAACCTCTACCACCCTTTGTGCGTAGAAGTGCTTCCTACCTTCTCTATAATTGATAAATTGGTAAAGGAGGCAAAACAAAAAGAACTTGACAGTTGGACAGCGTTTGGAATTTACACTGAGGTGCCAAACAAAGGACAGCCAGTCTTGTTCCACAGATGGATATATATATAGAGAAAGTACTTCCTGATGATACATATAAAGTGACTTGCACCTCAAGGATTTGAGAAACAACTGGACAACTAGAAAGTTAGGAGTAGACTGCCCAACAGCAGAAAAGGTAAGTTTGAGCATTTTTCTAACACTTTTTTAATGACACACTCATGGGAATGCAAATCCTTTGGCATCAAAGCAGCAGTTTTTGCAAGGGGAACAATTTCAAAAAAAGTATTCTTAAACAGCTTCAAAAGTAGCTGGAGATATAGATGGGAAATTATGATTGTTAAATTGCTTTTTAGGCTAAAAGATGCATCCATGACATTTTCAGTAGTTCCAACCTACTAAAAGATGGTTGTCTTCAGCTAAAAGCAGATCCTGCAATGTTTTATTGATATGATGAAGGAAAACTAGCAGGCATTCTGTTGGTGGGTTGAGGCAGGGTGGGGGTGGTGGAATCTGCTACACTTGAGAAATGTGTAATAGAATTATAAAGGCCTTCAATCTGGACCTTAAGTATAGAGAATTGGGCTTTAGGCAGATTAAGTTGGGAATAACCCTAACAGTCTTGCCTGGAGAATGTTAATAGGATCTCAATAAATTGGGCCAGATCCCTACAAAAGGAAGATTCTACAACTAAGGAACAAGCAGATCAATTAAGAAGCTTAAATGGGCAATTAAACTGGTTAGCTGCACAAAACTAGAGCAGATGCTACGATGGATTAGAATTGAGCACCATATTAAAATATGCTACTATTGGGGAAGTGCTGAAAGCAAATAAGACATTGAAGAAATTAAGTTTACAAGAATGTACACTCAGATTTCCAGACTTGGGTGACCCAGAAGAGATGAAATTAGTCATTTTTAGTGAATGGGGAAAAAAAGCAACACTTTCAGAATTTAATTGCTCTTTGACAGCCAGGGAGACTGTGGCCTCTATATTTTGTACACTGCACATGGACACATTTGTACCAGGACACAGTAAAGATCGTCTGCAGAGTTTCATGAAAACAAACAGGAAATTTAAATTATTTCTTAAACCCGTTTAAAAACTGACGTAAACTCCAATGAATACTTAAAATAATTGTTCAGAAAATATGGGTGATGTTGGCAAGCTGATATTTATTCTCTACCCTTAGTAGCCCTGTGTAGATATTGAAGGGCCTTCTTTTTAAACTGCAGCAGTTTTTGTGATTGGGGCATTCTCATAATGACACAAAATCAAGAATGTTTAGGAGCAGTGACATGTTCAAGGCACAACAATGTGTGACTTTGAACAGATCATGATGGTGGTGGTGCCGTGGACGGTCAGGGCGAGTTGATCACCTTAACACGAGAGGGACTACAGACAAAAAACTCAAAGCGAAACGGGAGGGACAAACTGAGTCACGTACCCACAAATACAGAGCAACAGACACATATAGGGAAGAAGCATAGACAGGACAGCAGCAGTTCATGGAGGCAACCCATCAAGTTTTTCAGCAAAACTAACAAAAGGCAAACACAGCTTCACTAGGGTCAGCTTTATTACAAGAGTTTAAAATAGAAATGACTCATACACACATACACACAAGTACACGTTGAGATGAACAGATTAACATCAACTAACAGAGACACCGAGATAAAGAACAGGAAAATGGATAAACATGTACAAAGTGAGGAATACAATGAAGAGAGACTGGAATGAATAAATTTCACTTACATTTACTGTGGTTCCTGTTATAAAATGCAGCCCATTATTCGACTTGATTTCAATTCCCTGTACAATGTAAAGGAACAGCTTTTAATCCAGACAAGGGCAAACAGAAGTGGCCAATTGCTTGCAAACTCTGTTTGTCAGAACTGAAGTCATAAATCTCCAGCAGTTGCACGCAATATACTAAAATACTTCTGAGGTTTAACATCTTGGTCATCTGTGATATTCTCAGCGAATGTCCATGTCAGCTCTGATTACAGCTGTCACAACCCTGAATCATTCAACTTGTAGAACAACCCACAGTTTTCTTTTTAATTTGGCATTAGATTTTAGTTTATAATTTTCAACTAAAGCTGTAAAATAGTTTAATTTTGGGTAAATGTCTTATGAAGTTTGAGACTTATTCAGTTATTGTAAATTAGCAGAAATTCCAATCTCAAGATGCCAACATTGGACAAGAAACCTTTATGCTGCACCAAACCTGCTGTCAACACCCAGGTCAACACGTTTCTTCAAGGTATTCATAAACTAGGGTGTTGCCAGTCAGATACACAAAACTGAAGCCCCCTAAAGGATCTTTAAAATATGAATAATTTAAAACAACATGTACCCAGGTTGGACACTCGATATGGTTGCATTGCCTGGCACCAAGGCTAACTTAGCACATAGACATCTAAATATAGTTAATAGCAGTGTAAAGAGAGTATCTGATGCAGTTACAGTGGCTTGCAGCTGTATAAGGTGCTGGTGAGGCCACACCTAGAGTACTGTATACAGTTTTGGTCTCCTCACTTGAGAAAGGATATACTGACACTGGAGGGGGTGCAGAGGAGATTCACTAGGTTGATTCCGGAGTTGAGAAGGTTGGCTCTCTCAACTCCTCAACTGAGGAGAGACTGAGTAGACTGGGGCGAAACTCATTGGAATTCAGAAGAATGAGGGGAGATCTTATAGAAACATAAGATTGTGAAGGAAATAGATAAGATATAAGGAGGGAAGTTGTTTCCACTGGCAGGTGAAACTAGAATTAGGGGACTTGGCCTCAAAATAAGGGGGAGCAGATGTAGGACTGAGCTGAGGAGAAACTTCTTCACACAAAGGGTTGTAAATCTGTGGAATTCCCTGCCCAGTAAAGCAGTTGAGATGACCTCATTGAATATTTTTAAGGCAAGGATAGATAAATTTTTGAACAGTAAAGGAATTAAGGGTTATGGTGAGCGGGTGGGTAAGGGGAGCTGAGTCCACGAAAAGATCAGCCATGATTTAATTAATGGCAGAGCAGGCTCAAGGGGCCAGATGGCCTACTCCTGCTCCTAGTTCTTATGTTCCTATAAACATCTACCTCATATAGGTACCCTAAAGTTTTCAAAATTTATTTATTAGTGTCACAAGTAGTGAAAATCCCCGAGTCGCCACACTCCAGCGCCTGTTCGGATACACGAGGGAGAATTTAGCATGGCCAATGCACCTAACCAGCACGTCTTTCAGACTATGGGAGGAAACCAGAGCACCCAGAGGAAACCCACACAGACATGGGGAGAATGTGCAGACGCTGCACAGACAGTGACCCAAGCCAGGAATCAAACCGGGGTCCCTGGTGCTGTGAGGCAGCAGTGTTAACCACTGTGCCACCGTATCCTCTCTCTCTCTGTCCTCGAACTTGGTCTAGACCGTTTCTAGCTGCTACACACAGTGGGCTGGGCTTAATCTGCCAGCATGCAGAGGGAGCTATTGCGCATGCGCAGACCTCTCTGTCTGCACATGGGCAATAGCAATTGCAGTGGGTGCTATTGTGCGTGTGCAGACCTCTGATTCTGCACATGTGCAATAGCAGCAGCAGAGGTCTGACAGACAGAGAATTGTCAGGCCCCTGCTGCTGTAGGCAGCCTCAACAAATTCCCCCCACACTCCCAGCAATCGAAATGCAGCACCCGTTGCCCAGACTGATAGAGCAACAGAATAGGGACCCCCTCACACCCCATACCAATCGCCTGCAGAGTAGCCATGGGCCTCCCCAGCTCCCTGATCCGATCACTTGCAGGGTGGCTGTGGGCCCCCTCTCCCTTCCCCCATTGGTCGCAGGCGGGATGGCAACGGGCACCCCCTCCCCAACCCCTGCCATCTGATCGCAGGCAGAGTGCGCAGCAGCCCCCCTCCCGCATGACGAGGCCATAAAGGCTAGTGAGCTTGGATGATTCAGCGCCGGGCTTGCTAAAGACACGTAAATCATAATTTCAATAAATTAACATAATTTATTCAGCCTGTCACCCATTTCCGGTGAGGGCGACCTCGCCGGAAATCTGGCTCCTGTAAAATCACGCTCTGCCCATCAATGGGTGGGGTGAATCAGTAAAATTCTACCCAGAGAGTCTGAGAGAACAAGTGGGAACATAAGAATTAGTGTTAGAATGTAACCAATGATAACATTGGATCTGTTATAACATAACCAATGGTAACATGCTGTAAAGGCCAGATGACCCGGTAGACAATGTAACCAATGACAAAATGATGTTATAGTCAGCTGACCCAGTATAAATATGAAGCAGTTTGGGAATGGGGGGAGCTTGTATGGTCCAGGGTGTGACTTCAAATGTTGGAGTAATGAAGTTTCTTTGTTAAACCTATTTCTTTGATTTACTTTCTGAAGAAAATTCTTTTTATTGCCTGCAACTGAAGAATTCCTTCAGCTGGAAGAACAATTAGGAGCAGAAGTAGGCAAATTCGAGCCTCTTCCGCCATTCAATCAGCTTACGGCCAATCTCTCTCTGGTCTCAAATCCACCTCCCAGTCTGTTTCCCCATGTCCCTCTTTCCCCTTTTTTATTAGAAATATGTCAATATCTCACAGTGGCACAGTGGTTAACACTGCTGCCTCACAGCACCAGGGACCTGGGTTCGATTGCAGGCTTGGGTCACTGTCTGTGTGGAGTTTGCACATTCTCTCTGTGTTTGCGTGGGTTTCCTCTGGGTGCCCTGGTTTTCCTCTCGCAGTCCAAAGGTATGCGGGTTAGGTGGATTGGCAATGATAAATTGCCCCTTAGTGTCAGGGGGACTAGCTAGGGTAAATGCATGGGGTTATGGTGATAGGGCCTGGGTGGGATTGTGGTCAGGGCAAACTCGATGGGCCGAATGGCCTCCCTCTGCACTGTAGGGATTTTATGAATTCTATGATTCCCTCTTGAAACCATTCAACGATTTAGACTCCACCGCTCTATGGGGCAGTGAGTTCCACAAATTCACCACCCTCTGCGAGAAGTAATTCTTCCTCATCTCAGTTTTAAATCTACTGCCTCACAACCTATACCTGTGACCTCTTGCTCCGGATTGCCCCATAAGAGGAAACATTTGGTCTACATTTACTTTATCAATCCCTTAAAAAATTTTATATCCTTCGATCAGATCCCCTCTCAACCTTCTAAATTCCAGCGAGTACAAGCCCAAACTGTTTAATCTCTCCTCATGCGTCAATCCCTTCATATCCAGAATCAATTTGGTGAACCTCCTCTGAACTGTCTCCAATGCCAGCACATCCTTCCTCACTGGACATAATACTCCAGATGTGGTCTCACTAACACCCTATGCAATTGCAACAACACTTCTCTATTTTTATACTCCAGTCCTTTTGCAATAAATGCCAACATCCCATTTGCCTTTTGTTATTATGTGCTGCATCTGCATACTGACTTTCTGGATTCATGAACATAGACACCCGGACCCTCTGCCTGGACGCATTTTGAATCTGCTTTCCATTCAGGTAATAATTTGCCTTTCTATTTTTTTCTGCCAAAATGGATAACCTCACACTTATCCACATTAAACTCCATCTGCCTAATTTTGGGCCCATTCTCCTAGCCTATCTATATCTGTCTGTAGAATCTATATCCACTTTACTGCCTGCTTTCCCACCTATTTTAGTATCATCTGCAAATTTTGCCATGTTACACGCACTCTGTCCCTACTTACAGATCATTTACATCGATTGTAAACAGAGGGAGAAAGACCAACTGAGAGAGACAGCTCCAAAGTCCCTATGTAAGAGATAATTCTTGCTCTGTAATGAAACTTAAGTGAAATTAGATCATGAAACTTCCTTAAACTTTAACTGAGAAGCTCATTGATGGGCCTAGGCCCAAAGAGCAGGAAAATACCAGGTTTGACAAAAGGGAAGAGAGTATGAGGGAAATCAGAGAGTAGTGATTGTTAGATATCCAGTCGGCAGATTGTAGGCAAAAGACTGAAGCAGGTTGGAAATACCTGAGTTTTGAGCAACATCAAGACAGCAAAAAAAAACGAGGAGGGAAAGCACATGGCAGCAATTCTTGGGAGTGCACACAGCGAGACTACATAGCTGTATATATGGGAAAGCGAGTGGTCGTTCATGTAACTGAGGTAGTTGGGGCTTATAGAAATGAAAGAAAATAAGCCATCCTTCCCTGGGCTCAAAGCTAAAAATACACCTTTGCTGAACAAAGAAATGTGATACTACAATATGACTGCCAAAACTCACTCTCCAGAGTATCCATGAGCGCTCTTATGTCTTGCTCCAAACGTTTCACACTTTGATTACATTTCATCTTACTTGAGAAGCCTTGGTAGAAAATACTATTGAGCTGGATCTGCTCACCAGAGATAGTGGCAGCATGTGGGTCTGCTGGACCTCTCAAGGAATGAGAGAAAATATTCCTCAGCTATAAACACCATCATATCATACACCATACACAAACACGCCATATACAAACATCACATACACCATTTACAAACACATATACTACTCTTCACACAAACACGCCATACACAAACACATATACTGCTCTTCACACAAACACATATACTACTCTTCACACAAACACGCCATACACAAACACATATACTGCTCTTCACACAAACACATATACCACTCTTCCCACACCATACCACACATGCACAATACACCATACACAAACACATATACCACTCTTCACACACACCATATATATATTATAAATATATATAAAAATATACACACACACTATAAACCACACACATAGACTACCAATATACTATACTCTGTACACAAATGTACCCTACACCATACACAGACACCAGGCTTCATACAAAAATACACCATACACAACACACACCTTTCTTCACACAAACATAGAAAATAGGAGCAGGAGAAGGCCATTCAGCCCTTTGAGCCTGCTCCGCCATTCATTTTGATCATGGCTGATCATCCAGCTCAGTAACCTGTTCCCATTCTTCCCTTTATTCCTTTAGCCCCAAGAGCCAAATCTAACTCCTTCTTGAAAACAATGTTTTGGCTCCAACTGCTTTCTGTGGTAAAGAATTCCACAGGCTCACTACTCTCAGGGTGAAGAAATTTCTCCTCATGTCAGTCCTAAATGGTTTACACCGTATTCTTAGATTGTGACCCCTGGTTCTGGATCCCCTGTCATTGGAACATCCTTCCTTTATAAGTTTCTGAGAAACCCCCCCTCATTCTTCTGAACTCCAGTGAATATAACCCTATCAGACTCAATCTGTCCTAATACATCAGTACCACCAATCCAGGAATCAGTCTGGTAAATCTTCGCTGCATCGTTACTTAGAAAAGAGGGCCAAAACAGTACACAAAATTCCAGGTGTGGTCTCACCAAGACCCTGCATTCCTGCTATTGTACTCAAATCCTCTCACTATGAAGGCCAAATACCATTTGCTTTCTTCATTGCCTGCTGCATCTAGATGTTTACTTTCAGCGACCAAGGTCTTGTTGCACATTCCGCTCTCTCAAACTATAGACATTTAGATAATAATCTGCCTTCCTGCCCCCCAAAAGCTTCGTGTAATCTGTAAATTTGGAAATAATACATTTAGTTTCCTCATCAAAATCTTGAAAATACATTGAGTAGCCGGGGCCCTAGCACTGATCCCTGGGATACTCCACTAGTCACTGCCTGCCACTTGGAAAAAAACCATCTACTCCTACTCTGTTTCCTGCCTGCCAACCAAATTTCTATCCATCTCAATACACTACCCCCAATCCCATGTTTAATTGTACACACCAATCTCTTATGTAGGACCTTGCTGAAAGCCTTCCAAAAATCCAAATAAACCACATCCAATTGTTCCCCCTAATCAACTCTATTTTTACGTCCTCGAAAAAAACCAGTAAATTTGTCCAAGCATGATTTCCCTCTCATAAATCAATGTTGACTATGTCCAATCCCGCCACTGCTTTCCAAGTGCTCTGCTATTAATTTTTTTATGACGGACTCTGGCATTTTCCCTAATACCGATGTCAGGCTACCCACCCAACACTGGGACCCCTTTCATTTACCTGGGTCTTCAGTTCCCAGGACTTTAGTATCAAGCTGGTTGGTGCAATTCCTCTTCTGGCCATAGCAGCACTCTTGCTGGAAGGACTGGAGAGCTGCCAACCAATCAAATCTTGCTTTCTTGGAGGAAAAATGACTCACATTGGGTGACAGTAGCACAAGATATGCCAAGGCTGGAACTGGGAGGCAGGCAACATGTGGGTAGGGTGGAAGGCTGAGTGCCCATTAAATTTGGTGCCTGGACCTTTGACCCCAAGAGGTAGCAGTGGGGAGAGTGACTTAATGTCCGCCCCCGCCAGGAGATTCACCATTCTCCACACTAATGTATAAGTAATGAGCTGCAGAGCGCAAGATTGTATCTGGTCAGTCCCCAAGTGGAAAACATTCTGACTTCCACTTCCACTCCCACTCGCGAACCTAGACTTCAGAACAAAAGATTCTACCCAATGGGTCCACAACAATCCAGCTTTGCCTGTTGAAGCCTCAATTCAAGGACTGGCTCTGAAAGTTGGCGAGGATCAAATAAAGAAAAAGTTATTCTGGCTGTTGGTACATTATGTGGAAGTAGCAGTGTTAAAGACCAAAGTGTGATGTTTGATTGAAAACATACCTGATTTGAAGCACTTTATAGAAAACTAAAAAAAAATGGGGCTGAGTGATGCGCGTTCTCAAACACGAGGCCAGATGCTCGGGAAATAAAAGGCTTTTATTTACTGTAATGAAGCAGCCAATAATTATGTACACTATCCCAGGCTGAAGGGGTCCCAGCCAGAGCAGGGACTTTTATACCTCTCCCAGGAGGCGGAGCCCGACTGGGATGTACCACAACACTACAGTACAACGGTGTAACAACCCCACCCTAACCCCAACAGCAACAAGTAGCACAACCCAACAGTAACATATGTACATCCTTGTAGTACTGGCCAGCCCCTGGCTCAGTGCTATCCAGTGGGAACCAACGATGGTTCACCACATTCACCCCTCCTTTGAGAACAAAGGCCGGCGGGGTACAAAAACAGAATAAAGTGTCATCAGTCTATAAGTTCAGACGGTCAGGGGGACCACACCGTCGTTGTGACCTCCTCAATACCGGCGGTGACACCGGAGTAGGCACTTGCGGTGGCGTTCTCCCCAAGGCGGCGTCCAGCTGTTCTTCCACGGACTCACTGGCCGGTTGACCCTGAGGTGACGGTAGTCCATGGGGTCCTGATACGCCCTGCAGTGGCGACCATCTTCTGGGCTCAGGCAAGCTGTACACGGGAGTAAAAGGGTTAAGCAATGGTCCCGATGCTGCCCGCGCCGTGTCCGGGGGAGAAACAAGAGTTAAGGGGTTTGTAACAGGGGGTATAGGAGCGACAGGGGTTGCTACGTCCCCTGCTGGCGCCAGGTCTCGGATCGAGACCGTGTCCTCTCGCCCGTCAGGGTATGCCACATAGGCATACTGAGGGTTGGCGTGGAGGAGATGGACCTGTTCGACCAACGGGTCGGACTTGCGGGCCCTTACATGTCGCCGCAGGAGGACGGGTCCTGAGTACGTCAACCAAGACGGTAATGAGGTCCCCGAGGAAGACTTCCGAGGGAATGAGAACATCCTCTCGTGGGGAGTAGCATTGGTTGCCGTACACAGGAGGGAGCGAATAGAATGGAGCGCATCAGGGAGCACCTCTTGCCAACGGGAGACTGGAAGACTTTTTGACTTCAACGCCAGTAAGACAGCCTTCCAGACTGTAGCATTCTCACGTTCCACCTGTCCGTTACCCCTAGGGTTGTAGCTCGTGGTCCTACTAGAGGCAATCCCGTATGAGAGCAGGAATTGCCTCAAGTCATCGCTCATGAACGACGAGCCCCTGTCGCTATGGATGTAGCTGGGGTACCCGAACAGGGTAAAGAGATCACGGAATGCCTTGATAACCGTGGCAGCGGATGTATCAGAGCAGGGAACAACAAAAGGGAACCGAGAGTACTCATCAATGATATTGAGGAAGTACACATTCCGATCTGTTGAGGGAAGGGGGCCCTTAAAATCGACACTCAGTCTCTCGAAGGGACGAGTGGCCTTGACTAAATGTGCCCGGTCAGGTCGGTAAAAGTGCCGTTTGCATTCCGCGCAAACCCGACAGTTTCTTGTTACGGACCTGACGTCCTCCACCAAGTACGGCAGGTTGCGGGCTTTTATAAAGTGGTAGAGCCGAGTGACCCCAGGATGGCATAGGTCATTATGGAGAGCCTGCAAACGGTCCTCCTGTATACTGGCGCATGTTCCACGCGAGAGGGCATCCGAGGGCTCATTGAGTTTCCCTGGACGGTACATGATGTCGTAGTTATAGGTGGAGAGTTCAATTCTCCACCGCAAGATCTTGTCATTCTTGATCTTGCCCCTCTGCGTGTTGTTAAACATGAACACCACGGACCGCTGGTCCGTGATCAGGGTGAACCGTTTTCCCGCCAAGTAATGGCGCCAGTGCCTGACAGCCTCCACAATGGCCTGGGCCTCCTTTTCCACCGCTGAATGCCGAATTTCGGGGACTTGGAGGGTGCGGGAAAAAAATGCGACGGGCCTGCCCGCCTGGTTAAGTGTGGCAGCCAGGGCGAAATCAGATGCATCGCTCTCCACCTGAAAGGGGATGGACTCGTCAACAGCGTGCATCGTAGCTTTCGCGATGTCGGCTTTTAATTTATCGAAGGCCAATCGGGCCTCTGGCGTTAGGGGAAAAGTCGTGGACTTAATGAGCGGACGGGCTTTGTCCGCGTAATTGGGAACCCACTGCGCATAATAAGAGAAGAAGCCTAAGCATCTTCTCAGTGCTTTTGCACTAGCAGGCAAGGGAAGTTCAGAAAGGGGGCGCATACGGTCTGGATCAGGGCCAATGACCCCGTTTTCCACCACGTATCCTAGGATGGCTAAACGGCGCGTACGAAACACACACTTCTCCCTGTTGTAGGTCAAGTTCAGGCGAGATGCAGTGCGTAGGAAGTTCAGGAGATTCGTGTCGTGGTCCTGCTGGTCATGGCCGCAGATGGTGACATTATCCAGGTACGGGAAGGTAGCCCGCAGCCCGTTCTGGTCCACCATTCGGTCCATAGCACGCTGGAAGACCGAGACCCCATTGGTGACACCAAAGGGAACCCTGAGAAAGTGATACAAGCGACCATCCGCCTCAAAAGCCGTGTATTGTCGGTCCTCTGGGCGAATGGGGAGTTGGTGGTAGGCAGACTTGAGGTCTATGGTGGAGAAAACCCGGTACTGCGCAATCTGATTGACCATATCAGATATGCGCGGGAGAGGATACGCATCCAGCTGCGTATATCAATTAATAGTCTGACTGTAGTCAATGACCATCCGGGGTTTGCTCCCGCTCTTGACCACCACGACCTGCGCTCTCCACGGACTAGCACTGGGTTGTATGATCCTTTCTTTGAGGAGCCGCTGAACCTCAGATCTAACGAAGATCCGATCCTCAGCGCTGTAACGCCTACTTTTAGTCGCAATGGGCTTGCAGCCTGGCACAAGATTCTGGAACAGGGAGGGTGTGGTGATCTTCAGCGTCGAGAGGCTACAGGCAATTTGGAGGCTGCTGCTGTTTTCCCACTGCCAGTGAAGGGAGTGGCCCACCGTACTGTAGGGTTACACTCCTCAAGTGGACCATGAAGTTTAGTCCGAGAAGTATTGGCGCGCAAAGATACGGCAACACTAGGAGCTTGAAATGCTCGTAAACTGTGCCTTGCACTTTCAAAGTTACCACGCAACTCCCTAGCACGGTGACAGACCGGGACCTCGATGCCATAGAGATTGTCTGTTTGGCAGGTTGAATCTGGAGTCCACACCGCTTCACAGTGTCTGGGTGCATAAAGCTCTCTGCTCCCGCTGTCAAACAGACAATAAATCACGTGGTCATTTACCTGGATATTCATCATAGATTTGTCAAGTCTATGAGGCTTGGCCTGGTCCAGGATGATCGACGCCACCGTTGGTTCATGAGCGCCACTGCAGGCAGCTGAAATCGATGAGGAGGACCCCTGCTGGTCATTCGCGGTCGGTGCCGACCAACATGGCCGCTCCCATAAGTCGCACGTGGGTGATGGCGCCAAACTCAGCGACCCCTGGTGGTCACACACCTCCGACTCCGTCGACCGTAATGGCGTCGTCCTGGCCTCGCACGTGGACGAACCCCTCGATGACTTCGACGACGAAGACCCGAGCTCTGAAGAATCGCAGGCCGCACTGCCGTTCCTAGGTTTAGATCGGCACACTTTCGAATAGTGCCCTTTCTTACCGCAGGCGGAGCACAACACAGCCTTAGCGGGACACCGTTGCCGAGTATGCTTCACTCCCCCACAGAAGTAGCACCGCGGGCCGCCCAGAGCTGCTGCCGTCGTCTGGCCCGAGTGTGAGCACGCCATTACGCAGCATTTCGAACCCGAGGGACGAGGAGGGATTGGCGACTGCTCCTGCCACGTTGTCTCCACATGGTCCTCCGGATATAATACTAAGCTTTTGGAGGCTGTCTCGAGCATCTCCGCTAGCTCGATTGCCTGGGTAAGATTAAGGTTACCCTTCTCCAATAGTTTAAGTCGAATGTACGACGATCCGACTCCTGCCACAAACGCATCTCAGGCGAGGTCGTTCATGCTCTGCTCAGCCGACACAGCTTTGCAGTTACAGCTCCTGGCTAGCTGTAGGAGCTCGTTTGCATATTCCTCCATCGTTTCGCCAGACTGCCGTCGTCGAGTGGCTAGGAGGTAACGAGCGTGTATTTCATTGGGTAGTTTGATATAACGCTTATTCAGAAGCTTGAGGGCCTTAGTATAATCGGTGGCCGCACGTATCGCGAGGTAGACAGTGTCGCTTACCCTCGCATGGAGGACCCGGAGTCTGTCATCATCTGTGGTGACCGCTGCGGAGGCTGCCAGGTAGTCTTCGAAGCACTTCAGCCAGTGGTCGAAGGTGTTAGAAGCGCCCACCGCACGTGGATCTAGTGTAAGGCGTTCCGGCTTCAGGATCTGCTCCATACTCTCTTTTTTCTTCTTCGACGAGAGTTTAACAACAGTAAATAAAATTGATGCGCATTCTCAAACACGAGGCCAGATGCTCGGGAAATAAAAGGCTTTTATTTACTGTAATGAAGCAGCCAATAATTATATGCACTATCCCAGACTGAAGGGGTCCCAGCCAGAGCAGGGACTTTTATACCTCTCCCAGGAGGCGGAGCCCGACTGGGATGTACCACAACACTACAGTACAAAGGTGTAACAACCCCACCCTAACCCCAACAGTAATAAGTAGCACAACCCAACAGTAACATATGTACATCCTTGTAGTACTGGCCAGACCCTGGCTCAGTACTATCCAGTGGGAACCAACGATGGTTCACCACACTGAGATTTTTGGAAAAAAATGTTAAATTTAAGTCTACTTGAACCAGAGGCCTCAGGCTAACTTCTCAACTGAATAATGGTGCTTCTAGCACTCTCTCAATATTGCACAAGAGAGCCAACCTTGAATTTATGCTCAAATTCTCAAGTGGTGTCTGAACTACTTCAAAAGAGGATATACTACCAACTGAACCAAGCTGGGCAATAAATGTCTTAAAAGTGTCCACATAACATACACACTACAGCTTAAGGTATATATGTGAAATTCTGTCAGACACTCAAGATGGTCTGAACACTAGGTCAGAGTTTAAAAATTAGATATGCTGTTTGGGACGGCATGGTGGCACAGTGGTTAGCATTGCTGTCGCAAAGTGCCAGGTACCCGGGTTCAATTCCGGCCTGGGTGACTGTGTGGAGTTTGCAAATTCTCCTCATGTCTGTGTCAGTTTCCTCTGGGTGCTCCAGTTTCCTCCAAGAGTCCAATGATGTGCAGGTTAGATGGATCAGCCATGTTAAAATTACCTTTAGTGCGTACGTTAGGTGGATTAGTGATGACAGGTGTGCTGGGTTGTAGGGGTGGGATGTTCTTCGGAGGGTTGGTGCAGACTCGATGGGCCAAATGGCCTCCTTCTGTACTGTAGGGATTCTATGATTCTCAAAAACATGAATCAGGAAGAATATTGTTTATATAAAACCCTAATCTACAAAGCCCATTATCTGGATATTTAAGGAAAAATATGAAGTCCACAGACAGTAAGCCCCCCATAATCCTCTATGTAACTGAACACCTGCAGTACTCACCAGACTCTGCCCTGGTGAAGTGGTGAGTAGATGTATAGTCTCCAGGCAAGCACACTGGTTCACCAGCACCTCAGGGCTGCCCATTACCATATTCTCACAGAAACTGGAAAGTTCCCTGCACTGAATGAGACACAATTCATAAATTCAAACAGAACCAACCACTTGCCTGGATACATTGCCTTACCTTAAATAGGTATAACAGGGAACACATTTGGCAACATGACAGTACCCCAAAGGTACAGCACCATAGTTCGTTTCTAATATTAAAATGTGGGACAGACACTCAGGCAGCAGTGCTTGTGAATTCTATTCATCCTGTGCTATTGGGAAGGTGACAAACAAGAGCAGAGCCACAGGCAAGACTTCCAAAGTAATCTTTACACATTTGGCCAACATCTTGAGAGTGGGACTTGCTTATCGGCCCATCCCCCTAAACACAGTGTGTAGGAGGGGAATCCTAAAAATAAGCTAAAAATCAGGCTGTGGAATTATCCACTCAACAGGAAAACTTGACTGATCTTAAAGGAGAACTCATCTGTGAAACATAGGAACATATTTGGGGTAATTTGGTGCTTAATATTGGAGTACAAAACTAGCGTTGTGGGTCTTGCTCACTAGAAACGGTCTATTTTTACTTTCCATTGGTTTCAGATGGTTTCTAGAACAGGTACATAGAACATAGAACAGTACAGCACAGAACAGGCCCTTCGGCCCACGATGTTGTGCCGAGCTTTATCTGAAACCAAGATCAAGCTATCCCACTCCCTATCATCCTGGTGTGCTCCATGTGCCTATCCAATAACCGCTTAAATGTTCCTAAAGTGTCTGACTCCACTATCACTGCAGGCAGTCCATTCCACACCCCAACCACTCTCTGCGTAAAGAACCTACCTCTGATATCCTTCCTGTATCTCCCACCACGAACCCTATAGTTATGCCCCCTTGTAATAGCTCCATCCACCTGAGGAAATAGTCTTTGAACGTTCACTCTATCTATCCCCTTCATCATTTTATAAACCTCTATTAAGTCTCCCCTCAGCCTCCTCCGCTCCAGAGAGAACAGCCCTAGCTCCCTCAACCTTTCCTCATAAGACCTACCCTCCAAACCAGGCAGCATCCTGGTAAATCTCCTCTGCACTCTTTCCAGCGCTTCCACATCCTTCTTATAGTGAGGTGACCAGAACTGCACACAATATTCCAAATGTGGTCTCACCAAGGTCCTGTACAGTTGCAGCATAACCCCACGGCTCTTAAACTCCAACCCCCTGTTAATAAAAGCTAACACACTATAGGCCTTCTTCACAGCTCTATCCACTTGAGTGGCAACCTTTAGAGATCTGTGGATATGAACCTCAAGATCTCTCTGTTCCTCCACAGTCTTCAGAACCCTACCTTTGACCCTGTAATCCACATTTAAATTAGTCCTACCAAAATGAATCACCTCACATTTATCAGGGTTAAACTCCATTTGCCATTTTTCAGCCCAGCTTTGCATCCTATCTATGTCTCTTTGCAGCCTACAACAGCCCTCCACCTCATCCACTACTCCACCAATCTTGGTGTCATCAGCAAATTTACTGATCCACCCTTCAGCCCCCTCCTCTAAGGTACCAGACTTGCAAGGTTAATTCTATGCTCCAAAGAACAAAGAACAGTACAGCACAGGAAACAGGCCCTTCGACCCTCCAAGCCTGTGCCGCTCCTTGGTCCAACTAGACCAATCATTTGTATCCCTCCATTCCCAGGCTGCTCATGTGACTATCCAGGTAAGTCTGAAACGATGTCAGCGTGCCTGCCTCCACCACCCTACTTGGCAGCGCATTCCAGGCCCCCAACACCCTCGGTGTAAAAAACATCCCTCTAATATCTGAGTTATACTTCGCCCCTCTCACCTTGAGCCTGTGACCCCTCGTGAACGTCACTTCTGATCTGGGAAAAAGCTTCCCACCGTTCACCCTATCTATCCCCTTCATAATCTTGTACACCTCTATTAGATCTCCCCTCATTCTCTGTCTTTCCAGGGAGAACAACCCCAGTTTACCCAATCTCTCCTCATAGCTAAGACCCTCCATACCAGGCAACATCCTGGTAAACCTTCTCTGCACTCTCTCTAACGCCTCCATGTCCTTCTGGTAGTGCTTTAACCTGGTGTTGTTAAACTTCTTACTGTGTTTACCCCAGTCCAACGCCGGCATCTCCATATCATGACTCCTATGGCCAAGCCAGTTCTCCACCCATCTAGCCACTTCTCCTTGTATCCCATGAGCCTTAACCTTCTTAACCAACCTGCCATGTGGGACTTTGTCAAATGCCTTACTGAAATCCATATAGACGACATCCACGGCCCTTCCTTCATCAACCGTTTTTGTCACTTCCTCAAAAAACTCCACCAAATTTGTAAGGCACGACCTCCCTCTTACAAAACCATGCTGTAGTAGAAACTGGTTCCATAAATAATTTTAAACAGAAATTGTATTTTATTCATTCAAGGGATGTGGGCTTCACTGTCTAATTGCCCTTGAGAAGATGGTGGTGAGCTCCCTTCTTGACAGGTACTGGTGGATGAGGAATTAACATGGTTATGGACAAAAAGTGGGAACGTGGGACTAAGTACAACCATTCTTGCAAAGAGCCAGTACAGTTATGTTGGATTGTAAGTTTCTATAATATCGGATAAAAACAAGGGAGTGAATGTTGTTAAACCAGAAAATATTGGAAATGTAAAGTCGGTAACTGAAATAGAAATAGCAAGTTGTATTTTGGGTATACAACTGGCTGGGCCTGATTACAATGCATGTGATGCACAAATGACTATGCTCCAATATCCTCCCCAGCTCATCTGAAGTGACAAAGTAGTTTAATTGAAGCAGACACATTCATACCAAACAATTTAAAGAGAATCCGAGAGTGTCACCCCTTCCCTCCAACCCGTAATTAGTTTTGACAAAAGGTTGTTGACCTGAAATGTTTGTTTCTCTCTGTGTAGATATTGCCAGACTTGCGGAGTGTAAATTGTATATAAATTGTGTTTAATTATATGGAGGTAGTGAGCATTAACTGGATATTCACTTGCGCTCTTGTGGATAGGAACAGACTGAAACTGATTATTGGGGTGGGAGGTGCATGCTTGTAATGTGTATCTCAGTAATTAAATGCTTATAAAAGTATGGCAGGTTTGACCCCAATTTTCTCTCTCACCATCTGGCTTTCTGGGATATTTCACTAATTATTTCCAGTCACTACTTGTTGGCAATAATTATTAATAAGTCCTAGCGATAACATCAGTCCCAAATCCTTATTTGAGATGTACATCTGTTGCTCACAGGTCCAAAATTAGACCTCCGAAAAGTTCCAGAGACGTAGAGGAAAAGATTGCAAAGATGATTCTGGATAGGAGCGAAAGTAACAGGGTAGTTGTACTGGGGGACTTTAACTTTACAAATATTGACTGGAAAAGCTATAGTTCGAGTACTTTAGAGGGGTCGGTTTTTGTCCAGTGTGTGCAGGAAGGCTTCCTGACGCAGTATGTCGATAGACCAACAAGAGGCGAGGCCACATTGGATTTGGTACTGGGTAATGATCCAGGCCAGGTGTTAGATTTGGAGGTAGGTGAGCACTTTGGTGACAGTGACCACAATTCGATTACGTTTACTTTAGCAATGGAAAAGGATAGGTATATGCCAAAGGGCAAGAGTTATAGCTGGGGGAAAGGAAATTATGATGCGATTAGGCGAGATTTAGCTGGCATAGTTTGGGGAAGGAAACTGCAGGGGATGGGCACAATTGTAATGTGGAACTTGTTCAAGGAACAGCTACTACGCGTCCTTGATAAATATGTACCTGTCAGGCAGGGAGGAAGCAGACGTGTGAGGGAACCGTGGTTTACTAAGGAGGTTGAATCTCTTGTGAAGAGGAAGAAGGAGACTTATGTTAAGATGAGACGTGAAGGCTCAGTTAGGGCGCTTGAGAGTTACAAGTTAGCCAGGAAGGACCTAAAGAAAGAGTTAAGAAGAGCCAGGAGGGGACATGAGAAGTCTTTGGCGGGTAGGATCAAGGAAAACCCTAAAGCTTTCTATAGGTATGTCAGGAGTAAAAGAATGACTAGGGTAAGATTAGGAACAGTCAAGGACAGGAGTGGGAAGTTGTGCGTGGAGTCTGAAGAGATCGGAGAAGCACTACATGAATATTTTTCGTCAGTATTCACACTGGAGAGGGACAGAGTTGTTGAGGGGAGTACTGAGATGCAGGCTGTTGGACTGGATGGGATTGATGTTCATAAGGAGGAGGTGTTAGCAATTCTGGAAAGGGTAAAAATAGATAAGTCCCCTGGGCCGGATGGGATTTATCCTAGGATTCTCTGGGAGGCTAGAGAGGAGATTGCAGAGCCTTTGGCTTTGATCTTTGTGTCGTCATTGTCTACAGGAACAGTGCCAGAAGACTGGAGGATAGCAAATGTTGTCCCCTTGTTCAAGAAGGGGAGTAGGGACAACCCTGGTAATTATAGACCGGTGAGCCTTACTTCTGTTGTGGGCAAAGTATTGGAAAGGATGATAAGAGATAGGATTTATAATCACCTAGAAAGGAATAATTTGATTAGGGATAGTCAGCACGGTTTTGTGAAGGGTAGGTCGTGCCTCACAAACCTTATTGAGTTCTTTGAGAAGGTGACCAAAGAGGTGGATGAGGGTAAAGCGGTTGATGTGGTGTATATGGATTTCAGCAAAGCGTTTGATAAGGTTCCCCATGGTAAGCTTTTGCAGAAAATACGGACACATGGGATTGAGGGTGATTTAGTGGTTTGGATCAGGAATTGGCTAGCTGTAAGAAAACAAAGGGTGGCGGTTGATGGGAAATGTTCATCCTGGAGTTCAGTTACTAGTGGTGTACCGCAAGGATCTGTTTTGGGGCCACTGCTGTTTGTCATTTTTATTAATGACTTGGATGAGGGCGTGGAAGGATGGATTAGTAAATTTGCGGATGACACTAAAGTCAGTGGAGTTGTAGACAGTGCGGAGGGAAGTGGCAGGTTACAGAGGGACATAGATAAGCTGCAGAGCTGGGCTGAGAGGTGGCAAATGGAGTTTAATGCGGAAAAGTGTGAGGTGATTCACTTTGGAAGGACTAACAGGAATACAGAGTACTGGACTAATGGTAAGATACTTGGTAGTGTGGATGAACAGAGGGATCTGGGTGTCCATGTGCATAGATCCCTGAAAGTTGGCACCCAGGTTGATAGGGTTGTTAAGAAGTCGTACGGTGTGTTCGCTTTTATTGGTAGAGGGATTGAGTTTCGGAGCCAGGAGGTCATGCTGCAACTGTACAAAACTCTGGTGCGGCCGCATTTGGGAGTATTGCGTACAGTTCTGGTCGCCGTATTATAGGAAAGATGTGGAAGTGTTGGAAAGGGTGCAGAGGAGATTTACCAGGATGTTGCCTGGTATGGTGGGAAAATCGTATGAGGAAAGGCTGAGGGGCTTGAGGTTGTTTTCGTTAGAGAGAAGAAGGTTAAGAGGTGACTTAATAGAGGCATACAAGATGATCAGAGGATTAGAGAGGGTGGATAGTGAGAGCCTTTTTCCTCGGATGGTGTTGGCTAGCACGAGGGGACATAGCTTTAAATTGAGGGGTGAGAGATATAGGACAGATGTTAGAGGTAGGTTCTTTACTCAGAGTGGTAAGGGCGTGGAATGCCCTGCCTGCAGCAGTGGTGGACTCGTCAACGTTGAGAGCATTCAAGTGGTTATTGGATAAACATATGGATGATATTGGAATAGTGTAGATTAGAGGGGCTTTAGATTGGTACCACTGGTCGGCGCAACATCGAGGGCCGAAGGGCCTGTACTGCGCTGTAATGTTCTATGTTCTATGTTCTGACAGCCTAGATTATGAGCAAGAGCTGACACAGCAATTAATATTCATTTGCTAAACAGATTCTGGAAACAAGAGTTTGCTGTATTGATTCATCATGGTGTAAGAGAAAAGAGGCAATTGATTCATACTTACAATGCTCAGTATCCAATTTTCTTTCTCTGTCTGGCTGCATTCCTAAACAAAACAGATGTCAGATCTAAGATTTCAATAAAAGATCATTATTTAGCCTGGCAAACCACACTGCAGAACTCAGTACCAGCATTACATCTTGGAGGCTGAGAGGGCCGGCATAAGATTCCAGACTTCAAGTCACTGCTAAGGCATTAAATGGGAATATGGAGTGCTGTGGGCTCATTTTCTTCACTTGTCTAGCATTGCTATTCCAAATATATATATTTTTTATTGAAGTTCTACAATCTACATGAACGGTCCCATGTTCCACCTCAATGTTTGTCAAAGTAGTTGATCTCAATGTGAAGGGAACACAAATATTACAATTGTAATTCCTTTAGGATTAAGGAAGGATATTGCTGCTGATCCTTATCGAGTGGTCCCTATTGGTATGTGCATTTTTATGGCTTTTGGAACTCAGATGTGATGTCTTCCACGTTCAAACAATCACTCATGCATGACAAATGGACAGCTGGGTGAGTACTAGAAGATGGGCCCTGTGAAACTGTAGCTCAACAACAATCTGGGAATAAAGCAATCCATGTATCCATAAACCCAAGTCATGTAAATGTAAACCATCCTAGTATGGAAATATCAGATGTGACGGCAGTGGACCATGGAGTGGGATGAGAGACATCAAGAAAGCTAAGGAGCTTAAGCAGGGAAGAAAAAAAGCTGCTTTTTCTTCCCTTTCTCCCATACCCTTGTCAACAAGGACTCCACGCTGGTTCTGGGAGCACCATTTAGACCAGAAATCAGCATGGTAAACATGGCAAAAAAGATCCACTAACTCTGGAGTATTCATTCATGTGCCTCAGCCAAAGCACCCAGCATCCATCTGACTATGTTTATAGTAGCAACTGTGGACATGATGCCAACTCTTCTCGCAGCATGCATGTGAGCAGTTCAACAAGGGTCTCAATGTAGAGGTTATGGATTGGGGGAGAATAAAAGCAATGGAATCTCACTGCATCTTCCTGCGCGTGCGTGTGTGTACACACACACACCCACACCCCTCCACCCCCAAAGAATGTATTTGCATTCTTCCTTTTTAGCAAAGTGTATCCAGTCACATTGACATTGACAGACCTCAGACTCCTTACTTCAGCAGACTCCTCAGCTGGAGGAGGATGCCCAGCTGGCTGTCCCTCCCTGCAGCTCGATTCCTTATTCCATAAAAGTAATCAATCCAGCACTCCAAGTGAGGAGTTGTGTTTCTTTGTCTCAGACTTCGCTGCACAGGATACTGCATCATTGGTTTGTTAGTATGTCACAGAGCTCTTCTTCTGTGACTTTCACCCTCAACTAAGTGCAATTCAATGAACTTAAAGTACAGTCATGAACAGATCTTTGACAAAACAGAAGAATCTTGTAGAAACTTACTTCAAATCCCTTCCCACATCTTCTGTCTATCCTAGCCTCAGTATCTCATGGCGACACTCCTACACCTATACTCCACTTTTAACAGAGCAAACTGTTACTTCACAGACTAGAGAATGAGCACTAGTTGGGGAAGGGATGATTGGACATAAAAACATAAGGAATAGGACCATGAGTAGGCCATACAATCCATTGAAATGGCTCCATAATCCAGAAACATCATGGCTGATTTTCTACCTCAATTCAATTTTCCTAAACCGTTCCCATTAATTTTGATTTCTTTATTTTCCAGAAAGAGATTACTTTGGAACATTGGGAAATGTAAGAAGCAGAAAACATGAGAGAGAAGAGCCCAGAAGGCCAAAGTTGCTGACATTCAATATGGACACTGGGCGTGTTGCTACCATAGCACCTTCAGGAGAGGAGAGGAAATAAATAGAAATGCAAAGGAAAGTTATGGTATCTGCTCACATTAGCATCTCAAAGCTTTTCACACGTATACAATTCAGTGGAAGCTAGGTAAGAAAACTAAGAAGAAATGAAGGTTTATGTGACGTATAAACAACAGCATAGACCTGTTGGAATGAATGGTCTGTTTCTGTGCTGTAAATTCTAAAAAATTTATGAATTCTAACAGACTGAGTGTATTTGACAAACCTTGTGAATGGTTTCTGCCAACTCCATACATAACCTGATGATCTCTTTCTTCATGGAAGAGTAGTTGATTATACATATAAATGGGTACCTGGATTGGCAGAAGAGAAGCACAGTTAGAATTTCTTTAAGGTCTTAGATTCCCAAAACTGATAATCACCCACAAACATCAGCATACCCAATACTCCCCTGCTGTAACGTAATTGCCCTAAGCCACACTTGCATCACACACTTTTTTTTTAAAAAACAGACCTGTACTATCTCCTACCCCACCAGTGAATCAAGATTAAAATCTTCTACCTCATTCATGTATCCTTCTATGGCTTTACTCCAACCTAGCTCTGGAGATTTATTCATTTTTACATCCCCTTCTCTGCTCCTGTGCATCCCTTCCTTGCAGAATCTTTACAGTGCAGAAGGAAGCTATTTGGCACATTGAGTCTGCTCTGGCTCTCTGAAAGAGTCCCACTCCCTCGCCATATCCCCAAATCTTTGCACATTCTTTCTTTTCAGGTTGCCATCCCAATTCTTTTTGAATACCTCAATTGAACCTACCTCACCAACCTCTCAGGAAGCTAATTCCAGACTCCAGTCACTCTCTGGGCAGAAATATTTTTCCTCACTTCGCTTCTACTCCT
Source organism: Mustelus asterias (assembly GCF_964213995.1). Lineage (NCBI taxonomy): Eukaryota > Metazoa > Chordata > Chondrichthyes > Carcharhiniformes > Triakidae > Mustelus > Mustelus asterias. The sequence goes on along the minus strand of NC_135821.1, from coordinate 64,716,476 downwards.
TTTGCAATTATTTTGAAACTGTGCCCTCTAGTTCTCGATGCTCTCTTGAGAGGGAACAGTTTCTCACTATTTACCCTGTCTATATCTCTCATGATCTTGAATACCTCTATCAAGTCTCCTTTCAGCCTTTTTTTCTCCGATCTAATCTCATAGTCACAGATAAAGTGATAAAGATAGGGATAAAGAATCATTCTTGTGAATCTCCTATGTACTCTCTCCAATGCCTTCATAACCTTCCTTAAGTATGGTGCCCAGAACTAGATGCAGTACCCCAGATGAGGCCTAATTAGTTGTCTTATACAAGTTCAACATGACCTGCTTTATTGCAACACTGATGGATGGAGCCTCAGTCCTTTGACCCTACTCTCTGGAAATCCCTCCTCCTAAACATCACCATTCCCACCATCCCCTTTTAAAAACTTTTAAAACACATTTCTTCAAACATTGTTTTCAACCACCTCTACTAATCATCCCTCTAAAGGGACTCTATTCACTCTATTCCTTCATAGACACTTCAATGTTCAAATGATATTTTATAAATGCAAGTTGCTCAGAGTTAACTCGTCATTCAGTGCCCTGTAAACCACACAATCAAAGCCTCTCTATAAACAATGGCACTGTTGGAATCCAAATTGTTGGTCAGCCTATGTAACTAAAACTTTTACTATCCGACATTCAGGAGGAAGAATTGGTAATCTCCTGACAGACCATTCTAATCAATAGGAATAGCATGCAGCAGTATTTTGTCCAAGTACCTGTTTAGCCAGGAAAAGATAGCTTTGGTGGTTTGAAGAAGATCTATGACAGAGGTGAGGAGGTCTCCAGGAGGCCTTTGTGGACTTGGGCTGACCTTCCTCCGACTGACAATGAATGATTGAAGTGTTCCAGAGACAGCTTTCAGCTTCTCCATCAGAATCTTCAGATTCTCTGTCTCGAGATCATAGGTCTGAAAATCAAGATAAGATCATTTAGAAAGAAACTCAAACAACAGTTTCAATAGCCAGGAACACAGGGCCTTAACAGACTAAGGACTAATTTACATCTACAAAACCCATGTATAAACCACATTACTTATTGGGCTGTAACTTCCTCAGGATGGCAGTAAAATTACTATTCCATGTTGACTTACCTGCACTTATTCTAAAGCGCCTGGCTTGCCCAACCTTCCTGACTCAGGCCAGGGGAGACTCAGGCAGCAAAGCACGGCCCTGGTTCCAGTAGCAAAGTGTAAAAGAGTGGAGCAAAGGAGGACATGCCTCCTTTTATGGCACCAGCTGCCGTAAAGCAGATGAGTTGAAAGGTCCTATTGAAAGGGTAAATTTCCAAGGACCTGGGGGGTGGGAGGTTGGTGGCTTTGGCCGAAAGTGGAGTTGGACAGATCAGGTTGGGCAGGCGGGGAATACCAGTGGGGGATGGAGTGCTTAGTTGGGCAGTACCCAAGGGGTATAGGGGATGTGGGGCTCAGTCTAGGTCTGTAAATAGTTACTCTGAAGTTAGAAGTGCTTTATTTCCTTCTCTTTCAGAGTAACTATGTGGGTAAAACTGGCAAAAACCATCCCAAGTTAGTGATTTAAATTGCTTTGTCAGATGGTCCCCAGTACAGCACAATTGTCCAGGAGAAGTTAGCATTTCTGGGCAATTGCCAGGTAAAGCCTTACCTGGAAACTTATGAAAGGAATTTCCCAGCAAATCATTGGGGTAACCCCCAATCCATCATTAGGGAGCCAGGAAATTATGGTATAAAAATGCTGCAAATTCTGTAATAAACTGGAGTGATGAGCAGAAAGTGAGCATTGCAATTCTAAACCTTACATATTACCTTAACTGCAACACAATTGACAACGCAAGCAACATGAGCACTGGGCAACCTGTAAACAGCAATCAAGGAGTCAATGAAATGGATACTGATAGTCCAACTTCATTTGAAATTTTATATCCCATATTCTCTTGGTTGCTGATGGTAATAGAGCAGAAATAGCGGTGACTGAATCAAAATTAACAGATCCAAACCAGTCCAGTGCATTTTGGTTCCATCAATCACTAATATTATATGAATTCTGACAAATTAATTCCAAAACTATTATCCAGGAGAGAATGAGTATTTAGGGCCAAATAGTAGCAGGTTTCTTATTTCTGGTATGAATAAACCAAATGGGACATGGGTGTCGCTGGCTGGCCAGCATTTATTGCCCATCCCAGGCCAGGTGAGAGTCAAACACATTGCTGTGGCTCTGTAGTCACATGTAGGCCAGACCAGGTAAGGATGGCAGATTACCTTCTCTAAAGGACATTAATGAACCAGATGGGTTTTTCTGACAATCGACAATGGTTTCATGGTCATCAGTAGATCCTTAATTCCAGATATCTTTTATTGAATTCAAATCCCATCATCTACTGTAGTGGGATTTGAACCCAGGTCCCCAGAGCATTTGCTGATTCTGGATTAATAGTCGAGTGATAATACCACTAGGCCAGTGCCTCCCCTCTTTAAATATGGGCTGTTGGAGGAAGGGGAATCTCTTTGGGATCATTGTGACTCCAAGAGGACATGCCTGATGATGGAAGCTAGGATACCAAAGTCAGTAATACTGCCAATTTTGGGGCAGTTACCTGGCTAAGGCAGTCAGTAATTTTTTTCTTGTAGCGCTACATTCAAGCCTGGTCAGATGCAGAATGTCAAAAGTACAGTAGATGTATAGACAATATTCTAAACCAATATTACCCAAGCCCTCTCCACTCTGGTGTTATCAGCACAGTTTCTGTAGTTTGAGAGCTATGTTTTGGAGCATGAACTCCTTCACTATAATACAGTAAATTGCATTAGCAAAGATAAGTTTCTGTTGCTCTCTTTACATCTTCTGACTCAACTTATTAGTCAGCCACTTCAAAAGCTCTGCTTCTATTAAATGCCTTTCTACCTTCTAAAGTATTGCACAATGTAAATAGTTTGATAAATAGCCTCGAGGATACAACCAAAAACAGAAACACTAAGTAAAAGGAGGAGTAGGTCATTTGGCCTTTCAAGCCTGTCCTGCCTTTCAGTGTGATCATGGCTGATGCTATCAACAGCATACTCCCTCATGCTGGGATATACCCCAGAATACTGAGAGAGGCAAGGGAGGAAATTTCTAGGGCCTCGAGAGAAATCTTTGTATCCTCACTCTCCACAGGGGAAGTCCCAGAGGATTGGAGAATAGCCAATGTTGATCCTTTGTTTAAGAAGGATTGCAAGAATAATCCAGGTACAGGCCGGTGAGCTTACGTCAGTGGTAGGGAAATTATTGGAGAGGATTCTTCAAGACAAGATTTACTCCCACTTGGAAATAAGTGGACGTATTAGTGAGAGGCAACATGGTTTTGTGAAGGGGAGATCATGTCTCACTAACTTGATCGAGTTTTTCAAGGAAGTGACGAAGATATTTGAGAATAGGGCAGTGGATGTTGTCTATGTGGATTTCAGTAAGGCCTTTGACAAGGTCCCTCATGGCAGACTGGTGCAGAAGGTGAAGTTGCATGGAATCAGAGGTGAGCTGGCAAGGTGGATACAGAACTGGCTCGGTAATAGAGACAGAGGGTAGCAGTGGAAGGGTGTGTTTCTGAATGGATGGCTGTGACAAGTGGCATTCCTCAGGGATCAGTGCTGGGACTTTGCTGTTTATAATATATATATATATATAAATGATTTGGAGGAAAATGTAACTGGTTTGATTAGCAAGTTTACGGACGACACAAAGGTTGGTGGATTTGCGGATAGCAATGAGGACCATCAGAGGATGCAGCAGGATATCGTTCGGTTAGAGACTTGGGCAGAGAGATGGCAGATGGAGTTTAATCCGGACAAATGTGAGGTAATGTATTTTGGAAGATCTAATACAGATAGGAAATATACAGTAAATGGCAGAACCCTTGAATATTGATAGGCAGAGGGATCTGGGTGTACAGGTACACAAATCACTGAAAGTGGCAACACAGGTGGAGAAGGTAGTCAAGAAGGCATATGGCATGCCTGCCTTCATCGGCCAGGGCACTAAGTTTAAAAATTGGCAAGTCATGTTGCAGCTTTATAGAACCTTAATTAGGCTGCACTTGGAATATAGCGTTCAATTCTGGTCGCCACACTACCAGAAAGATGTGGAGGGTTTGGAGAAGGTACAGAAAAGATTTACCAGGATGTTGCCTGGTATGGAGGGCATTAGCTATGAGAAGAGGTTGGAGAAACTTGGTTTGTTCTCACTGGAACGACGGAGGTTGAGGGGTGACCTGATAGAAGTCTACAAGATTATGAGGGGCATGGACAGAGTGGATAGTCAGAAGCTTTTTCCCAGGGTGGAAGAGTCAATTACGAGGGGAATTGGTTTAAGGTGTGAGGAGCAAGGTTTAAAGGAGATGTACGAGGCAGGTTTTTTTTTACACAGAGGGTGATGGGTGCCTGGAACTCACTGCCGGGGGAGGTAGTGGAAGCAGATACGATAGTAACTTTTAAGGGGCTTGTTGACAAATACATGAATAAGATGGGAATAGAGGGATATGGTTCCCGGAAGGGTAGGGGGCTTTAGCTCAGTCAGGCAGCATGGTCGGTGCAGGCTTGGAGGGCCGAAGGGCCTGCTGTAATTTTCTTTGTTCTTTATTGCCCATACCCATCGATGCCCTTAGAGTCTAAAAATCTATTTCCTTCTTAAATATTAAGTGTCCTGGCCTACACAATCTTCTGTGGTAGAGAATTCCATAGATTCACCAATACCTGACTGAAAACGTTTCTCCTCAACGAATGCCTAAGTGGCCTGCCTTGTAATCTGAGGCTGTAACCCCTTTGTTCTAGAACCCCCAACCAGGTGAAACATCATCCTTGCATCCAGTCTGTCTAATCCTGTCAAAAATTTATATATTTCAATGTGATCCCCTCTCATTATTCTAAACTCCAGTGAATATAGGCTTGGTTGACCCAATCTTTCCTTATACAACAATCCTGCCATTCAGAAATCAACTGAGTTAATTGAGAAGGTCACTGAGCGGATTCGAGTCCCTTGGCTTTAACAAGGCTTTTCACATAGCGCAGTACTTTAGAAGGTAGAACGGCATTTAATAGAAGGGGAGCTTTTGAAGTGGATCACTAATTGGTTGAGTCAGATGATGTAAAGAGAGCAACAGAAAATTATTTTTGCAACCATAAGTGTTACCAGCAAGATAATAGAGCTGCGATAGGATAGAAGAAGCTGGGCAGGTTTGGTGAACTGGGCCAAATCAAGTCTGCAGTCAACAAAGGCAAGATGAGGGTCCAATGATGGATTACACTCAAGAAGAATATACCCCATACCCTGAAACCAATGTTTTCCAATAGCTTAAACACTCTGGATTCTTTACACCAACCATCATGGTTTTCCTGCACTAGACGGACATGATGTTGTCGTCGTAACTTCACTGGACTTGTAATTCAGAGGCTGGGAACACAGGTTTGGCACTGGTGGAGTTTGAATTGAATTAATGCAATGTGAAATTAAAAGCTAATTTCAGTAATGGCGACCATTATAACTGATCGTTGTAAAAACCTATGTAGTTGAGTAATGCCCTTTAGAGAAGACAATCTGCCATCCTTATCTGGTCTGACCCACATATGGCTCAAGACCCATTCAAGACTCTTAAATTCCCATCTGAAAAGTTCTATTAATCCACTCAGTTCAAGAGTTAAGTAGGAATGGACAACAAATTCTGGCCTTGGCAGCGATTATCACAACCCATTAAAGAATTTTTAAAAATTAGTTAAACTTTATGGGAAGGAAAGAAGTTGCACAATGCATCTGTTGCAGTATAAACAAACACGAGAGAGTAGCACAGTCTCAAATTTTTTCTGGTGAGGCACCAGCTTATCACTCCCAGAATTAAATCTAAGCAATCAAAGAGATTCAGCAACTAACTGACATAAATATGTAACATTCCTAATGCAAGTCACAGTCCTGGGCAATAGAGTAAATGGAGTCAGTCCACAGGCTTCCCCCCTTGATATCAGAAGTACAAGACACAAAATACCCTTTTCTTACCAGTGCACACAGTAGCTCTACTGCTTCCAGAATCAGTTCCTGGTGTCCTATCCTTTTCACGCCCAGCTCCTCCAGGTCCTGCTGTGATAGTCGCAAGAGTTTCTCTCCATTCACCTGCCATTGATCAAATGGATACTTCTGCACGCTGTTGTCCAGGCCTAGGGAACAGAGCAACAGGCAGAGTCTGGGTCAGGGAGTGCTAAATATCTCAAGGCCTGCCTTTGCAGATGAGAAACAAACAACCAGCTCCCCCAACTGTGCAATGGACAAGTCGCAGCCTGTGAACTTACTGAGCTTTATAGATCTATATGACAATTCAATCTCTCATCTGATGTGTGACTGCCACCCTCATCCATCCTCAGTGGGTGACAGCCCACCCTCACTGTGCCCGACAGCCTGCCCTCATCCAGCCCTGCAGAATGTGACAGCCTACCCTCATCCATGTGGGGCATTCTTACCAGAATTGGCAAAGTTTCGGTTCCAGCGAGAAAAATTGCGTCTTTCTGTTAAAAAAAATCAGAAATGGTCGTGGCAAATGCCACAAGAGAAAGCCTTTGCAAACATCAAACAACAATTACTGTCAACAAATATACTAGCTCATTATGACCCCATGAGACCACTTATTGTAACCTGCGATGCCTCCCCCTATGGAATAGGAGCGGTATTGTCATGCCATTGAGATGGTGGGAAGAACATCCATCGAGTATGCATCACTAATCCTGGCTGATGCAGAGTGGAAGTAGCCCAGATTGAAAAAGAAGGTTTGGCCATGGTGCTTGTCGTGAAAACGTTTCACCAATACTTCGACAGCCGACATTTCATCACAGTAACTGACCACAAACCTCTGTTGAACCTCTTCAAGAAAGACAAGATGATTCCTCCCATCACATCAGCCCAGATTCAATGCTGGGCACTGTTATTAGGTGCCTTTGAATATACCTTGAACATCATCCAGGGAGACATATAGCCAACTTGGATGCCTTGAGCCACCTGGCACTACCCACCAGCCTACCTTCTCCTCTGAAAAATGGATGAAATCGTCAAGACTCTGAACTTCATGGACACTCTGCCAGTATCCACCAAACATATCCAGGCATGAATCAAAAAAGGACCTTACGTTGGCAAAACTACGCCACATCGTCCAAGTGGTGTACCACAAGGGTGTCTTACGGAGGATTTGAAACCTTATCTCTCTAAATATCAGAGGTTGAGTATAGAAGATGGTATCGTCCTGTGGGGAGCCCGGATGGTTGTTTTGCATCCAGGCCAGTGACCAATACTTCAAGAATTGCACAATGGCCATCCAGGAAGATCTAAGATGAAAATGCTCGCAATGTCATAGACAGTGACATTGAAAACCGGTCAAGCAGTGCAAAACTTGCCAGGAAAATCAGAAGGCCCTACCAGCAGCATCATTGCACACTTGGGAATGGCCAGGGAGTGCCTGGATGCGAGTACAAGGAGCCGCTGTATCTATTATTGAGGAGCAAACCTTTAGGCGTCTCCAATTGGGCATCTTGTCTTTAAGCCTGCGGGACACCAAGGCTAGATTAGTCACATACAGTGAGGAGCCCTTACATATTGTTGAGACCACTGTAACCCCAGTTACGTACAGGCAACAGACAGTCCTAAAGTGGTGGGAGCACCAGGGCCTAGCCTTTTTGGAAGGGACTGGCTACAAAAAATCCACCTGGATTGGCAACAGATCTTTAAAAGGGGTACTCGCAATTTATAGGAAGTCATTGGGAAGAATCTGGAAGTGTTCCAAGAAGGCCTCGGGAAGATTAGAGGTGCTGGGACCAAGATCTATATGGACCCAGAGGCTCAACTTAAGTATTTCAAGGCACAACCGATCCCCTATGCCCTACATGCTAAAGTAGAGGCCAAATTGGAACAAGTAGGGAAACCTGGTATTATACACCCAGCACAATTTGTTGAATGGGTTGTGCCAGTAGTAGTCTCAGTTTTAAAACCTAACAATCTGGTCCGTCTCTGTGAGGGTTATAAGTTGACGGTCAACAGAGCCTCCTCCCACTAGGACAGATACCCTATGCCATGCATAGAAGACTTGTACGCAAAGCCAGCTGGGAGGTCATACATTTTCCAAATTAGACATGAGGCATGCCTACATCCAATTGGAGCTTGAAATGTCATCCAGGAAGTATGTCACCATAAATCATAAAGGACTGTATGAGTATACTTGTTTGCTCTTTGGGATGTCTTCAGCTTGTGCCATTTTTCAAAGGGAGAACAGTTTGGTATGAATTTTCCATAGTAATTTATGAGACCTAGGAAAGACTACAACTCCGTTGTATTCATTGGAGTCGGAGCCCCTTTTATGGCCTTCACATTCTCTTTGACAGGGTGTATTCTATCCTTGTGATCTCTGTACCATGGTATTTTAACTCATTGACCTGGAACACACATTTTTCCCTTTTCAATTGGATGCCAGCATTAATAAAATGCTGTAAGATCTCCTCCAAACTCTCCAAGTGTTCCTGCTAGCGGAATTTCACAGTAACTTCATTGCAGTGTTAATGTAAGTCTTACTTGTGACTAATAAATAAACTTGTACAGTAGCTCCTGAGACTAAAACATCATCCAGATAGCCTGTCACATCCGCATGGCACCCTAACACTCGTCCTCAAATGGCATGGCTGACCAGGAGGTCCAGCCATTCAATAGTGGCATGAAGAAACAAACCACAGGTTCTCTAGAAACAAAGCTCGCAATAGGACTATGCTACATATGATGACAGGACTAGCCCTAGCGGAGTTAATGGTGGGCTGGCACCTTCAGACTAGGCTGAGCCTGACGTTCCCAAATTTGGCCAGCAACGTCAAGTTAAAACAAGAAAAGGGGCCATGATGGTCAGAGACTGATAGAGACTTCAAATCGGGAGAAAACAGGACTGGCGACTTATCAAGTAAAAATGAAGGAGAAGGCCTGAAAGAAGCACTTACATCACCTCAGTCACAGGGAACACTTCACAGAGGCAACTGTTGCTATGGACACGCCACCTTCGGTGTCCTTCACACCAGCCTGTGGACAGGAAACACTACCCTCTAAAAACTCAAGATCCAGTCATCTGGACAATGAAGACATCAGTCAGAGGTCAGACAAGGACGAGCTCCCTGTAGTTGCTCTTCTCAGCAGAGGCGTTCACCCATCCATTACCCACTTGACCAGATCCTACAAGCGATGGAGATGAAGCCACGTGCAAAGAGATGGAAAAGGTCCTCATCGTCATGGGAGTATGGGGGAACACTTGCACTCGGTGGGGGAGGGGTGTGATAACCCCCACGAGGTCCATGGGGAGTCACTGATTGATCTCCCTGTGGGGCTCATTGAGGATGACTTGCCCTGGGAACAGAGAGTTGCCTGCCCAGTTGGAACTCATTGCCTGAGCCTTTTATTAGGCAGACCCAGGACTGCTCAGGGCGTCTGTTTCCCACCTCCCGTGATCAGAGCAGGCATTCACCAACCCCCCTCTCCCACAATCAGAGCCAGCACTCCCCCCTCAAAAGTCAATGCTCGCACCACCACCCCTCCCTTCCCCACTTGCCTCCGAACATCACCAGCATCAGACCCCTTCCACCCAACAGGCATTGCCGGCATCCCCAGCTCCCATCTCCACTTCCCCCACCACAAATAAACAAATCCTCCCTCCCTCCCTCATGAGGCTCCCACTGGGGTCTGCCCTGACACTGCCCACTAGCACAGGGTGGCACTGCCAAGGTGGCTATATACCTTTATGCCCCCAGGGGGGATCCCAACATAGGTTAATGTTTGGGTGAACTGTTGTAAACCTTGCTGACGTGATATCACATCAGCGAAGTTTGAAAATACACCTTGGGTTCAATATATGGTGAGGGAGGAGGTTAATAATATGTTAATACATTTGAATGTATTAAAATCAGGTTCACACCCACTGTGGATGTGAACCCAATTATGGCGCCAGCAAAGGGTGGTGAAACTCCGGCAAGATTTGCAATTTCCAGATTTTGCCACATCTTGAGCCACGCTGGCATTCTGGGAAGGAAAGAGTGGGCTTGAGATCCCGCCCACAGTGCTCAACAACTCACCCTCGCTTGCCCATAGCAACAGCCTGCCCTCATCCACCCCCTGCAATGAGAGATACAATAACATAAGGAGCAGCAGTAGGCCATACAAGCCCTGGCATTCAATAAGATCATGACTGATCTGAACGTGGCCTCAGATCTACTTTCTTGTCCTTTCCCCATAACCCTTGACTCCCCTATGGTTCTATCATTTGTCTATCTGACTCAGCCTCCTTATGTCTGTGGAGTAGAGAATTCCAAAGATTCACGACCCTCAGAGAAGAAATTCCACTTTATCTCAGTCTTAAATGGACAATTCCTTTTTCTGAAACTGATATTAGATTTAGATTTCCAAACACCTACTCTGTCAAGATCTCAGAATCTCATCTGCCCCTCACCATGAGACAGCCCATCCTCAGCCACTTTACAGTGTATGACAGCTCATCCTGTTCATCTTACACCATCGTGGATACCCTCTTCAATTACTTAATGTTCCGCAGGGCTCTGTATTGGGACCTCTGCTGTTTGTGATTTATATAAATGATCTGGAAGAAGGTGTGACTGGGGTGATCAGTAAGTTTGCGGACGACACAAAATTGGCAGGACTTGCAGATAGTGAGGAGCATTGTCAGAAGCTACAGAAGGATATAGATAGGCTGGAAATTTGGGCAAAGAAATGGCAGATGGAGTTCAATCCGGATAAATGCGAAGTGATGCATTTTGGTAGAAATAATGTAGGGAGGAGCTATATGATAAATGGCAGAACCATAAAGGGTGTGCAGAGGGACCTGGGTGTGCAAGTCCACAGATCCTTGAAAGTGACGTCACAGGTGGAGAAGGTGGTGAAGGCGGCATATGGCATGCTTGCCTTTATAGGACGGGGCATAGAGTATAAAAGTTGGGGTCTGATGTTGCAGATGTATAGAACGTTGGTTCGGCCACATCTGGAATACTGCGTCCAGTTCTGGTCGCCACACTACCAGAAGGACGTGGAGGCTTTGGAGAGAGTACAGAGGAGGTTTACCAGGATGTTACCTGGTATGGAGGGGCTTAGTTATGAGGAGAGATTGGGTAAACTGGGGTTGTTCTCCCTGGAAAGACGGAGGATGAGGGGAGACTTAATAGAGGTGTATAAAATTATGAAAGGCATAGATAGGGTGAACGGTGGGAAGCTTTTCCCCAGGTCGGTGGTGAAGTTCACGAGGGGTCATAGGTTCAAGGTGAAGGGGGGGAGGTTTAACACAGATATCAGACGGACATATTTTACACAGAGGGTGGTGGGGGCCTGGAATGCGCTGCCAGGCAAGGTGGTGGAGGCAGACACACTGGGAACATTTAAGACTTATTTAGACAGCCATATGAACGGAGTGGGAATGGAGGGATACAAAAGAATGGTCTAGTTTGGACCAGGGAGCGGCGCGGGCTTGGAGGGCCGAAGGGCCTGTTCCTGTGCTGTATTGTTCTTTGTTCTTGTTTGTTCTTTTGAAGGTGTGAAGTAAGGCATCAATAAATCTGGCAAGAAACTAGGTTCCGAACTTCTATTATCTTAGAACCGAGGACAAGAGTATATACTAGCCAGGTATATCATCTTAAAACTAAGGACCAGGTATATGTCAGGCAGGTATATTGTCTTAGAACTGAGGACCAGTTATATTATCTTAGATCTATTCAGATGCATGTTAAAGATACCATGGCACTATTCAAAGACGATCAGGAGGAATTGTCTTGACAAACATTCCTCTCTCAACTAATATCACAGTTTTGACCAGCCAAAACTGCTCAGCTAACCAGCACGAAGCCTGGTTACCATCTTGTCCCTCGTCCAGTCAGAAAGCTAATTATCACATGGCATGAAGCTAGTTGGGAAAAGTTCAGACTCCTGGGGCAGAACTACCATGTTCTATTGGCTGTGTTATTGCACCAACGTTCTTTTCGATCTTGCTGCAATGCTTTATCTCATCCTCAGAAAGCTCCTCACTGGAGTGGAGTTAAACTACAGAACAAATGAAATCTATTCAACCTCCGCTGCCTGCTGGCCAGATTCAAGGTCATCCTATTTTCTGTTATTTAACTACAGTATGCAGACAATGCCTGTGTCTGCACACACTCAGAGGCTGAGCTCCAAGTTATTGTCAACACCTTTACTGAAGTGCACGAGGGCTTTACATTAAACATCTGTAAGACAAACGTCCTCTATCAACCTGCCCCTGCCACATAGAATTGTGCCCCTGTTATCAAAATCTACAATGATGCCTTGGACAATGTAGACCCCTTTCCATACCTTGGGAGCCTACTGTCAACAAGGGCAGACATCGATGACGAGATTCAACACTGCCTTCAGTGTGCCAGTGCAGCCTTCAGTCACCTGAGGAAGAGTGTTTTAAGACCAGAACCTCAGGCTAGGCACCAAGCTCATTGTCTACAACGTAGTAATGATACCCCCTTCCTATATGGCTCAGGGATGTGGACTTTGTACAACAGACACCTCAAAATTCTGGAGAAGCACCACCAGTGCTACCTCCGCAAGATCCTGCAAATCCACTGGTAGGATAGGTAGACCAACATCAGTGTTCCCACTCAGGCCAACATCCCCAGTATCGGAACATTGAGTGTGTTCAATCAGCTCCGCTGACCAGGCTACATTCTCTGCATGCCTGACAGGAGACTCCCGAAACAAGTGCTCTACTCAGAGCTTTGCTAGGGCAATGAGCCCTAGGGGGGGCAGAGGAAATGCTTCAAGGACACCCTCAAAGCCTCCTTGAAAAAAGTGCATTGTCCCTACTGACACCTGGGAATCACTGGCCCAAGACCATCTGAAGTGAAGGAAAAGTATCTGTGAAGGACCTGAACACCTTGAGTTTCATCACTTGGAGCAAGCTGAAGCCAAGCATCAACAGCAAAAGGAATGCCCACTCACACATTCCCCCAACCACTGTGTGTCCCACCTGTGACAGAGACTGTAAGCCGAGCATTGGACTCCTCAGTCACCTGAGAACCAATTTTCAATGTGGAAGCGAGTCTAGATTGACTTCAAGGGACTGCCTAAGAAGAAGTTTTACTGTCCACTTTGCAGGTTTCAATACCATGCTCATTAGTTATGTATTGACCAATCAGTAACCAATGAGATCACCACATGGGTATTTTATGACTGTATTTTGGAGAATCCGGTGGCATAATTAAATCAAACATGGTGTCATGGTATCTTTAACATGGTCGCTCAATTTACCATCTCATCAAAAGATAGCATCTCAGGCAGTGCTGCAATCCAAAATTACTACACGTACTTTCAGCCTTAATTATGTGCTCACAACTGTCTCAGAGTGAGGGTTCTACCAACTAAGCCAAGCTGACGAACAAAATAATTTAGAATATAAAACTCCAGTCTGTGATTAAACTGCAGACATTTTAACAATCAAACTGCTGCAAAAACAGGGAACGAATGTTTGATACACTGGCTGTAGAATCAATTATTGGAACCTCAGGGTGTTACATCAGATGATTTACACCAGAGGATCTAAGGTGCGGTCTTTTGGAACTGGAGGATGCTAGGAGTAGAATTTATAAGTTAAAGAGGCAAATATTTATCTCACTTACAAGCCTGAACATGTGCAAGCAAGGTGAAATCTTTTCCATTAGTGAGTCATGCATCAGACTAGAAAAGGTGTTTCCTCTGAGCTTCATTCATGTTGTGTTCTATCTTCACTCAGCACTGTCTTGAGCTAATTTATTTATCTTTCCACAGTCCTAAGGGCTGTGAAATAATCAATTAACTTTTGTTTTAACTGACGAAGAACCATACTTTTCAATGACCCTTAAACGCCTGGGTTCTTAAACCCAGTTCAAGAGCTCATTTTTCCCTCTTCAGCTGCTTTAAGGGTTTGTCACAATTGTTTCTTGTCTCCTCTCTCATCACTGACAAAATGGAACTTATCAAAGTGGATCTCATATGTGTGCCTTTTAAAAATGTTGGTAAGCTAGATCTGAGATTCATTCGAAGTGCCATGTAGATTTTCAGAAGGCTACAGAGCAAAATCTTGGGTGTGCTCCAGATTGGACTGGAATGTGCTTATGGAAAATTGACCTTCTGAGCATCTGAATCAGCTCGCTAACATCTCAAGCATGTAAAGAGAAGTTAAACTGTTTACTTTAATTGTTATGAGCTAGGCTATCAATTGTTACAATGGTATTGGGAATGCAGAGTATGTTTACCTCATTAAAATTCTGTCATCTTGGTATGATGGGATAGAGTAATTATCACATGGCATAAAGTGCATTTGAAATGTAGGGAACTTCGAAGGATAGAACACAATTGTTAAATGAATTACCCAGGTGTTAATGCTAATATGATTTGCTTTACAATTTTGGCAATAAAAATATTATTGTTCAGTTTTGTGAGGATCTTTGTCATTTCAGTCAGAACTGTTAAAAAGAACTGCATTTCAAATTCATATACCAAGTTTATGTTAACACAATTCTAAATGTTTTATCAATTACATGTTTTTTTTTAAAGTGAGTCAAACACCAACAGGTCATTTTAAAATGCAATGGTTGAAAGATCCAACATCCTGGATGTCCCAATAACTCTTACCTAGGATATAAAAGGACTTGTTTGGTTTGAAATGCAGATCGAGATCCTGGAGGAGTTGGAAATTGAATCCAAGGAAAAGTGTGTAAGAGATCAAAAGCACGAGAGAGAGGAATATATGACCTATCTCTAATAGCTTAAGTCGATGTAGCTGCACAATGATACAAAAGGAAACATTGCATCTTAGAAAGAAAGTTAGTTTGGAGCTTGAAATTATTGTCCTTATGCTGTTTTTCCACTTGAGTTAGGTGTAAGGATTTCTACTGTAAATATTTATGTGTTATTAGTCAGTTACTTGTTTATGTTTTGTTAAATATATTCAGTTAATAGTTCTGAACTTATTGGAGTCTGCAGATGTGGTGCGCTATTCACTGAAGACAATTCCTTCAAAGGCTTGGAATAAGTCCATCAGCTCAATATAACACAGATTTCTATTTCATTGTCTGACTGTTAACCCATGGCTAGAATAGAAATGTTTGAAGATATAAATTCGAGCTAGCCTGGAGGAGTGATCCAAAAGCTAACGATGTCTGGTAAGAAGATAGAAATAACCCTAAAAGATCGTAATCTTCAAACAGACTGCTTCTTCATCATGAATCTAGTCCAGAAATGTTGGCCTGACACCCTTTAGTATCAGTTTGCAGATTAGGGGGCCAGTGGGCCCTCTTATACTGATCTGTTATACTTGGATTCTATGAACCAGCCATCCATGGACTGTTATATCGGTTTCCCATCACCTTGTCGGGGTGCTAAACCCTGGTGAAACTAAATCTATACCCTCACAGCTTTTTCAGAATAAAGGCTAGGAGTTAGTTCATGGATATGTACCTCACAGCACCCAGACACTTGACATCTCTCCACCTCTACTTTCGCCAGGAGGTTACTGATACACCAATAATCATAATGTGAATGGCTAAAATCAATCATTAATGCCACTTCTCCGAGCTAAGCACTTACCGATGGGAGATCAAGACAATCTCTGAGCAATGTCAGGCCCTGAATCTTTCCAAAGATATTGTGAAATACACCCAACTGTGTGTTTAGTATTTTACAATATTTTGCTTTGTTGTCTATTTCAATTAGTTATTTAAAATTGTAAATAAGTCTAGTTAATATTTTCCCATATTCCACATGCCTCCTGCACACTTACAGCAAGTTCTAAAATACACCTATTGCAGTAGGGAGTGAAACAAACCGGTTTGAGCTGTTAAGGGACACAGTCTGTTTGCGGAAACAAGCTGTTTACAGAAGAAAAGTCTTGGAAAAATCACAAGTCATAACAGAAATTTAATTTGCATAGTTCAACCTAACATTACATTTTCAACTAAGTGGTGATTGGGTTGTTTAATTTGCTACTAGCAGAAACTTTAAGATAAGATGGATCAGGAGTTGCACATTTCATCCAGCTTGTTCTCTAAGGTGCCTTTCTGTCTGACACCCTAAACATCTACACTTTTAGTGTTCAGAACACATCCTTACCTTCCTCAGGTTGATAAATTTGCTGAATAAGGAGATTCCTCTATCCCCAACAATTTAAAGCAAAATTTATGTCCCTTATCGAATCCAAGTCCCATCATTGAGTTATCCCCTTCAGATAGTTAATAATACTTCCTGGATAGATGTGGCATGGAGACAGATGTAGAGATACAGTTTGTGTGAAGTTCCTTTCAATGAAACACAGGCACACTTCTTAGGACTTTGACATAATCGTCTGACACCTGCAGCAAACTAGGTAAAAATGCTATCTAATGGGAACTTGGCATTTAACAAATATCTCCGAGTTTTTGCTTTCTTCTTTAATTACTGATGATATGGGTGATATATCGGCAGTTAAAAGGAAACTACAAGAGAGTGAAGGCTTTTCACCCGAATGTTGCATCAACATGCACCGTGGCTGCAATAGGCCACTGTAGAATGCTTGAAGAATACAGTGACACTCCTTTGGGTTCCACTGTTACACAGGGGCAGAAGGACATAGATCCCTGTCATAATCAGTATAGCAAATTCCTTGCCTTAGGCATAGGTAGTACGATGCTGAATGGAGCCCAGATATCTGAACATATTGATGCTGTAATGCAATTCCTAGCTAACAAATGAACATAGAAAAGTCCAATAGCATGTCCCCTGCATGTCTTATTATCCAGAGATCATGGATGACATGAAGGGTTATGAGGGAGTTAAAAAAAGTAAACAATTTTTAAATGTTGAAGGAAGTGCATCTTACCCAAGGCCCACTCCCCTGCCCTATCCCTGTAACCCTGCACATTTACCATGGTATATCCACCTAACCTACACATCTTTGGACTGTCCGAGGAAAGTGGAGCACCCGGAGGAAAACCACGCAGACACGGGGAGAACTTGAAAATGCCACACAGTCATCCAAGGTTGAAATCGAACCCATATCCCTGGCACAGTGAGGCAGCAGTGCCAACTACTGTGCCACCGTGCTGCCCTTGACAATGTCAAACTTCTTGAGTGTTCTTGAACCTCCGCTCACCCAGGCAAGTGAATGTGCCTTGTTGATGGTGGACAGTCTTTGGGGAGTCTGGAGATCAGTTACTCACTACAGACTTCCTAGCCTCTGACCCACTCTTGTAGCCCCAATATTTAAATAGCTGGTCCAATTATGTTTTTGGTTAATGGTGACCCCCCCAGGATGTTAATGTCAAAGGATTCAATAGTGATAATGCCATAAGAGGAAATGGTTAGATTCTCCCTTGTTGGAGTCAGTCATAACATTGCATTTATCTGGTGCAAATATTACTAACCACTCACTTGCCCAAGCTTGTACCTTGTGCAAGTCTTGTTGTATTGATCTTATGAGTTGTGAATGGAACACTGCAATCATTAGAAAACATCCCCACTTCTATCCTTATTGATGGAAGGAAGGCCATTGATGAAGCAGTTGAAAATGGTTGAGCCTAGGACACTGCCCAGAGAAACTTATGCAACAATGTCCTAAAGCTGAGATTACTGGTCTCCAACAAATGTAAACATCTTCCTTTGTGCAAATTGTGCTCGGTGCAACTCCAGCCAATGGAAATTCCTCCACAATTCTCATCGATTTCAATTGTTCCAGGACTCCTTGTGGCAACAGTCAGTCAAATGCTGCCTTATCAGCAAGAGTAGACATCCTCAACTCATCTCTGGTACTTAAGTATTTATCCCATATTTGGACCAAGGCTTTGAAAAGGTCTGAACACTGTTCCTGGCAAAACACAAACTGAGCATCGGTGAGAAGTTATTGGTGAACAATTGCCACCTGTTGGTACTGTCGATGACAACTTCCATCACCTTGCTGCTAATTGAGAATAAACTGTTTGAATTGTCCTGGCTTTTGAGAACAGGGCATACCTGGGCAAATTTTCTTATTGTCAAATGACTGCAAGCGTTGTAGCTGGTTAACTCAGGCTAAACCCATTTCCCACTTTGCTTTGAAAGCTTTGTTTGAACTACTGCAAACCTTATTTTCCATATAGAACTCTCAGGCCTGATTTTTTCACCTGTCAGGCATGCACACTCAGTGGGCCCTGAGTGGGCATGAAACACGCTTCAGCCATGACCAGCTCTGGAATGTGATTTCTTGCAGACTGGCCAATTAACAGGCAGCCAGTGTGAAACGTGTGCTGCCAGGGAGAGCGGGAAGAGGGTGGGCACAGTGAAGAGGGTGCAGGCTGTCACTTTTAACTGCTCTCTCAAGGGGACAGCTGCTGTGAAGCTGCCTCAAGGAGCTGCAGACCTGTGAAAAATAAATAGTAACAGGAAAACTATGCAAAGAGTGTCTAGGCAGAACATTCAAACACAAACCGCAATCCTCAGACAACTTTATTTCAGCCCTGACATTTCATCCAGCCTGGACTGAGGTTGAAGCTAAAACGTAAAAGCCATCTGGCCAACTGTCCTATCCACCAAATGTTAAAGCCGACAGGCCATGTAAAATTGACACCTTAATGTGCTAAATTGCCTGCTTGATTGTCAACGGGTGAATTTCTGACTCTTGCGCATGCTGAGTGCCGATTGAAATATTGCTCAAGTGCACGATTGCATCACAACACGTCCCAACATCTTCTCGTACGATTTCATGCATCTCTGGGTCGGGTGTGCCCCCCGCACACAATGTAAAATTCTGGCTTTAACTTTTCTTCCTGACACCTGTATGTTGCAGTTCTATCAAACTCACTCCCTACTACCACACCCCTCTCAAGGTCAATAATCTCCTTCCTATGATTAGGTGACAGAAAGTGCACATAGTACTTCAACTGGCACCTCTTCACTGCTTTGCACTGAAATCTGATCACTTTGGTTTTATGGTATTTCCAACCAGAGGAGATGGTAGCATAATGATAATATTATTAGACGAGTAATCCAGGCTAATGCTCTGGGGACACTGCAGTTTGTGGAATTGAAACTTAATTAGTAAATCTGGGATTAAAAGTTACTCTTTGTGATAATGGCCATGGAACCATTGTCAATTGTCAGATTGCCATTTGGTACACAAATGTCCTTTAGAAAGGACATGTTCGTGGAACAGAACATATCCGCCAGAGGTGGTGGCACAGTGGTATATAGTCAGGAGAGAATTACCTTGGGAATTCTCAACATTGATGCTGGACCCCATTAAGTCTCACTGCCTTCAGTGCTTCTCCATGTTGAATACCATTTGGAAGTATTGAGGTTGGCAAGGGCACAAAATGTACTCTGTGTTCTTTTTAAAAATTCATTTGTGGGTCGTGGGCATCACTGGCTGGCCAGCATTTATTGCCTATCCCTAATTGCCCTTGAGAAGGTGGCAGTGAGCCTTGACAACTGAGTGGTTTGTTAGGCCATTTCACAGGGCAGTTGAGAGTCAACCACATTGCTGTGGCTTTGGAGTCGTATGTAGGCCAGACCAGCTATGGAGGGCAGATTTTCTTCCCTAAAGGACATTAGTGAACCAGATGGGTTTTTCCGACAATTGACAATGGTTTCATGGTTATCAGTACATTCATAATTCCAGATATTTTTTATTGAATTCAGGTGCAGTGGTGGGATTTGTACCCGGGTCCCCAGACCATTAGCTCAGTTTCTGGATAAATAGTCTAGTGATAATACCACTAGGCCATTGCTTCCCCTGGGTGGGGGATCATCACCAAGAGTGGCTTGGTAGCACCACTACTGACCAAGCTGGATGAGTCCTGAAGGAAATAGCTGCTAGATTGGGCCTGCAGCATGTAGTGAGGGAACCAACGTGAACCATCTCAAATGAGACCTCACCAATTTAGCCATCGCAGATGCATTTGCCCGTGACAGTATTTGTAGGAGTGAGCATCGCTCTGTCTTTGTGGAGACCAAGTCCCATCCTCACAACAAGGATATCCTCCAACTAGCTGGAGGAGGAGGTTCCACAAATATCCCCATCCTCAATGATGAGGGAGCAAAGCACATCAATGCAAAAGACGAGGTTGAAGCAACAATCTTCAGCCAGAAGTGCACAGTAGTTGATCTATCTCAGCCTCCTACTCAGGTTCCCTGCATCACAGATGCCAGTCTTCAGTCAATTTAATTCCATTTCATGTAATATCAAGAAGCAGCTGAAGGCACTTCACGACACACGACAGCGCAGAGTCGGTGAGCAGAAACTGATAGCCAAGTTCTGCACACATGAGGACGGCCTAAACCGGGATGTTGGATTTATGTCACATTATCAGTAACCCCCACAGCTTGCCTCCTGGACTTGTGGGCTGTCCTGTCTGGAGACAATACACATCTCTTTAACCTGTGCTTAATGCTCCCTCCACCCACATTGTCTGTATCTTTAAGATCTGGTTGGCTGTAGGGATTCGCATTCTAATCAGTATTCTGTAACTTGATTTTGTGTCTCTGTGCCCTGTTTGAGAGCATATTTCCACTCCATCTGACGAAGGAGCAGCGCTCTGAAAGCTAATGGTATTTGCTACCAAATAAACCTGTTGGACTTTAACCTGGTGTTGTTAAAACTCTTACTGTACTTCAAATGCTACAGGCCCTGACAGTATTCCACCAATTATACTGAAGACATGTACAAAAGAACTTGCCATGCTCCCAGCCAAGCTGTTCCAGTACAGCTATAATACCTGCATCTATCCAGAAAGGTGGAAAATTGCCCAGGCGTGTCCTTTCCATGAAAAACAGGACAAAATCAACCCAGCCACTTACTACCCTCGATCATCATCAGCAAAGTACGGAAGGAGTTGCACTTACTCAGCAATAACCTGCTCCCTGATGTCAGTTTGGGCTCTGCCCATGGCCTTCAACTCCTAACCTCATGACAGCGTTGGTTCAAAAATGGACAAAAGAGCTGAACTCCAGAGATGAGAATGACTGCCCTCAACATCAAGGCAGCATTTGACCAAGTGTGGCATCAAGGAGCTCCAGCAAAACCGGTCTTGATTTGCATAGTTTGTGCACCAGCAACAATGAGCTCATCCTAGTGTCTTGGGTGGATTAGAAGGAAATTTGAATTTCCCGTGGAAACATTTTTCTTTGTTATATATGCTATCCCGTCATCACTTGGGCTTAGTTACACCAGCAAGAAATTGAAGCAGTTTGCGCGTACAGCAAATACCATACACAAAGAATAGTCCCTTAAGATTGCAGTTTAATAGGCAAGTGTTTGAAATACCATAATTTTGGTCACTTTGCTTAATTGCATTCAACAGGGGGTCTACAGGAGGAGCATGAAGGAAACAAAAAGACAATGCTGGTAAACCTCAGCAGGTCTGGTAGCATTTGTAGGTAGAGAAAACAGAGTTAACAGTTTCAACTCTCAACTCCATTTGACTCTTCATCAGAACTAAGAGAGAGGGAAAATGTGTTGTATATCATTCTGTTGCTGGGAGAGATTGCAACAAAGATGTAGCAAACTTAAGAACAAGAGACAGATGGCCTGGTATTTGGGGGTTTGTACTGAGACAAAAGAGAGATTAAGATGGAAGAAAAAAGGTCACAGCCTACAGTTGTTGAACTTAATGTTGCGTTCTGAGGGCTGTAACTTGCCTAATTGGAAGATGAGGTGCTGCTCCTCTAGCTTGCATTGGGTTCACGGAGAATTGCAGCAGCCCAAGGATGGGCATATGAGCAGAGTGCTGAGTTAAAATGGCTCTCATGCCAAGGATGGGCATGAGAGCAAAGTGCTGAGTTAAAATGGTAGCAACAGGAAGGCTGGAGTCATGTTTGCGGACTGAACAAAGGCATTCCACAAGCTGCTTACCTAGTCTGCATTTATTCTCCCTGATGAAGAGGCAACCATCCTGGTAGCAAAATGACTAGCAAAATGGCTGTTGAGACAACTCAACATACTAGAGCATGGAACAGTTATTAGTTCATCTCAAAAGTACGGTGAGGTCTGACTTTACATTCATAGACCTTAAAACCAAAGATATTAATTATTTTGACTTTCAGTTGTAATTTTTCCAGACAAACTGATGAATTTATAAGTGAGGTCTACATTTCACCCTACAGAATGTGACTGGCTTCTTACACAAATTTTAAGACAATGTCGAACAGGCCATGCATTGTACTCTTCCTAATAGTCAAACATTTAATCCCCAGCATTTTATTGGGTTGACCTATCTGGATTTCTATCGAGTACATTCCAATTTCAAAACTCTGTGGTGTCAATACCTATTATTGTGAGAATATGATGTCAATAGGCCATATCCCATTTCCTGTCCACAAAGCATCTGACATTCAACCCATCAGTGCCAATTGGTGTCCAGGTTCCAGTACCAGCCTCGTATAGTATATTTTCCCAATTTTTCCTCCAACCATTCCTTGGTTTGTACTCCACATCCCCTTCTGGCACAAACATCAGACACGGAGTGCCAGGAGACATCACTGTCGGACCCACAACCAGACACTCCATCAATCCACAGCTTCCAAGTATGTTTTGCGACGTAAATGGCAATAAATAAATAGCACAATTGTTGCTAGAATGTCCATGAAGGTCAGATCGTGATTAGTGTGCTTGTAGGTGAGATACTGAACCCTCTGATTCTATATTCCAACTCCTGGGGTGAATGTAAATTAACAGTATGAACGATCCAATCTGGGATTGAACCAGTTCAAGTATCTTGTGTTTGAGAACACGCCGTCCAAAACGAACAGCTCTGCCCTTTCCCTTGTACAATATCGGGGCCTGTTTGCCCAAAGCCGGGAGGAAGAAGAGGGAACACATGGGAATCTTAGTCCTGGTTAGATAGACAAATAATCGGGACGAGAATAGGCCGTCCACTTTGCTTATCAACATCTACAAATGTAACTATAAACAAGAGCAACATTTCAACCTTTAAAGTCGACTAAATAAAAGGCGCTGGTTATAGATCTGTTGATGCGGGGGGAGGGCTACACAATCTACTAATTGCAAACAGCTTTCATGCTCAGTTTCAGCAGAACACCCACCCAGAAATAGATCGCGAAGGTCAACAATACAAGATACAACGCGCTCGGTTCCTTAAAGGAGAAACACCTGGTGAAGTTGCACTTCCTCATTTCTTCCTCCCTTTTGGGATCTCTCACCTTGTAACCACACCGAGACCCGGCGTGGACTCCAGGTGTTGATCAGTTCCATCTCCTCCTTGATCTGGAGCAGACACGGCGACAAAAGCAAAGGTTGGCCGAGAGGTTCCAACTCGTTCAAAACTTCCCGAGATTTTTTAACAAACTTCAGCCGCTTCCGCCCAGCTCTGACACTCACAGGTCGGCGGCGGCGAACCCCCATTGGTCGCTCGACCTGTCAATCATTGAGCAATCCAGGTGGAAACCTCGCGAACCTGAGAAAGAGAGGAGAAACATGGGGGGCGGAGGGTGGTGTGGTGGAAGTAGAAAGGGAGCAGAGGAGACATGGCTAAATGTTGGCCTTCGACAATTGGGGCAGTAATCTCGCCTATTGCAGAACGCCCGATTTTCATCCCATTGAAGTAAAGGGGTTGAAAATCCTATACAGGATTCTCTGAGAATCCACACAGTGAGACCCCCTCCCCTTTACTCTCTCATCCTGTCCCCGCCCAACCAGATGAAGATCAATATCTACTGACAGCACAAATCAAAGCGATTACTCTTCATTACCTACGTGGAAAAAATTTAAAGACCATGAAAGCAAATGTAACTTCACCAAAGTGAAAACTGAGCAAACGCTGCGCCAACAACTATACAGACAAGACACTGACTTTATTTACCTAAGTAATGAAAAGATAATTGGGTTGGTAGTGTACAAAGGTCGATGGCAGTTTAGAAGATTGGATAGAAAACAAACAAAAAATGGCCAAAAGATTGATACGAAATTAAAAATTAGACTGTGAGAAAGTTAGCTAGAAATATAAAGACAGATAGAGATTATATGAATATTTCAAAAAGAGTTAACAAAGTGAGTGTTGGTCTGATAGAAAGTGAGACTGAGAAATTACTAATGGAAAATAAGAAGATGGTACATAAGAACATAAGAAATAGGAGCAGGAGTAGGCCATCTAGCCCCTCGAGCCTGCCCCGCCATTCAATAAGATCATGGCTGATCTGACGTGGATCAGTACCACTTACCCGCCTGATCCCCATAACCCCTAATTCCCTTACCGATCAGGAATCCATCCATCCGCGCTTTAAACATATTCAGCGAGGTAGCCTCCACCACCTCAGTGGGCAGAGAATTCCAGAGATTCACCACCCTCTGGGAGAAGAAGTTCCTCCTCAACTCTGTCTTAAACCGACCCCCCTTTATTTTGAGGCTGTGTCCTCTAGTTTTAACTTCCTTACTAAGTGGAAAGAATCTCTCCGCCTCCACCCTATCCAGCCCCCGCATTATCTTATAAGTCTCCATAAGATCCCCCCTCATCCTTCTAAACTCCAACGAGTACAAACCCAATCTCCTCAGCCTCTCCTCATAATCCAAACCCCTCATCTCCGGTATCAACCTGGTGAACCTTCTCTGCACTCCCTCCAATGCCAATATATCCTTCCTCATATAAGGGGAACAATACTGCACACAGTATTCCAGCTGCGGCCTCACCAATGCCCTGTACAGGTGCATCAAGACATCCCTGCTTTTATATTCTATCCCCCTCGCAATATAGGCCAACATCCCATTTGCCTTCTTGATCACCTGTTGTACCTGCAGACTGGGCTTTTGCGTCTCATGCACAAGGACCCCCAGGTCCCTTTGCACGGTAGCATGTTTTAATTTGTTTCCATTGAGATAGTAATCCCATTTGTTATTATTTCCTCCAAAGTGTATAACCTCGCATTTATCAACGTTATACTCCATTTGCCATATCCTCGCCCACTCACTCAGCCTGTCCAAATCTCTCTGCAGATCTTCTCCGTCCTCCACACGATTCACTTTTCCACTTATCTTTGTGTCGTCTGCAAACTTCGTTACCCTACACTCCGTCCCCTCCTCCAGATCATCTATATAAATGGTAAATAGTTGTGACATGAATCAAACAGGTATTTTGCATTGATCTTCACTGTTGAGGATACAAGTAACATCCCAGAAATGGCTGTATATCAAGAAATGGAAGGGAGGGAGGAACTCAGGAAAATTACCAGGGAAGTGGTACTGGGCAAATCGGTGGAGCTAAGGGCTGATGAGTCCCAGGTCCTGATGGACTTCATTCTGGGGTCGAAAAAGAAGTGGCTAATGAGGTAGTTGATGCATTAGCTTCAATTTTCCAAAATTCCCGAGATTCAAGGAAGATTCCATTAGTTTGGAAAGTAGCAAATGTAACTCTTTTATTCAAAAAGTGAGGGAGACAGAATGCAAGAGGCTCCAGGCCAGTTAGCTTAACATCTGTCATAGGGAAAATGTTAGAAGCAATTATTAAAGATGTTATGAAATAATTCAGAGTAATCAGGAAGAATAAACATGGTTTTGCAAACAGGTCCTTAGAGAGGAGCTTGCAAACCCACAACCACTACCATCTAAAAGGACAAAGGTAATAGATACATGAAAACACTACCACCTGGAAGTTCCCCTCCAAGTCACTCACCATCCTGACTTGGATATTGGTGTTCATTCAATCCGTTCCCTAACAGCACTGTGGGTGCATCTCACGACTGCAGCGATTCAAGAAGGCAGCTCATCACCACCTTCTCAAGGGCAATTAGGAATAGGTTATGAATGCTGGCCTAGCCAGCGAAGCCAACATCCTTTGAATGAATAAAAAAGTCATGTTTAACCAATTTTTAGAGTTCTTTGAAAGTAATATGCTGTGGGTAAAGGGGAACTGGTGGATGAACAGTATTTAGATTTCCAGAAGGCATTTGATTTGGTGCCACATCAAAGGTATTGCAAAAAATAAAAGCTCATGGTGTAGGGACTGACATATTGGCATGGATAGAAGAATAGCTAGCTAACAGAAAACAGAGGATAAGCATGGGTACCTAAATGGTGAAAGATTGCAGAGCTCTGAGATGTAGTTTTCCAGGGTTATTGGTGCATGAATTGCAAAAAGCTGGTTTGATGTACAACAAGTAATTAGGAAAGCTAATAGAATATTAATATTTATTGTGAGCAGAATTGAATAGAAAAGTAGGGGGGGTTATGTTTCAGTTATACAGGGCATTGGGGAGACCACATCTGGAGTATTGTGTACAGTATTGGTCTCCTTATTTGAGAAAGAAAGTAAATGCATTGAAACAGTTCAGAGTAGGTCCACTAAACTAATATCTAGATGGGGTGGGTTGTCTTTTGAGGAAAGATTGGACTGGCTAGATTTGTATCCTGTGAAGTTTAGAAAAGTAAGAGGTGACTTGATTGAAACATATAAGATCCTGAGGAGTCTTGATAGGGTAGATGTGGAAAGGTTGTTTCCTCTTTGGGAAGAATGTAGAACTAGGGGCCACAGTTTAAAATAAGATGTTCACTTTGGACATTGAGAAGAGGTGAATTTTTCTGAGTGTTGTTTGTCTTTGCAACTCTCTTCCTTTAACGGGGGTGGAAATAGAGTCTTTGAATATTTTTAAGGTAGAGATATTCTATATAAGCAAAGGGGTGAAAGGTTATTGGGATAGGCGGAAACATAGAGTTGAGGTTACAATCGGATCAGCCAAAATCTTATTGAATGGCAGAGCAGGGTCCAAGGGCTGAGTGACCTACTCCTGCTCCTAATTTGTATGTTCATATGTTTGTATGGTATTCTGAAAGGATTAATTCCCTTGTGTCCAAGAGCAATCTTCAAGATGGGTAGTCTCGGACAGTCAAGAAATTGAAGTATTTCACCATTATTGCTCAAGTGCTTCACAAAAGGGGGAGAAGTTTCAGAATTATTGTAGTATCTGGTTGGCAGCAAGGTGTCAATGTACAGTTTTTTTTTACTCATTCATGGGGTGTGTGGGCATCACTGGCTGGGCCAGCATTTATTGCCCATCCCTAATTGTCCTGAGTTATGAACTCAATGACAAAGCAGACATGTTTGGAATGTTTATAGTGATTTGTAGATCGGAATTGTGTCCACAATGACCCAATTAGGTTTGGGCTATTAATGCTCATCTTGCCAGATGTCCACATCCTGCAAATGAATGCATTTTTTAAAAATGCAGGCGATGCCAAATTGGCAGCAGTGGCAATTGATGAACGTCAATGTATACAAAGTCGAAAGGATCTGGACAAACTCGACTAGTGGGAAATTTCAAATAGAATTGGTCACGGGAGAGGTCTATGATTAAATTTGTCAGAGACAAGGTTGATGTCGATTATCTGCTAAATGAAAATGTACTGGAAGGATCAGAACAGGAGAGGAATCTTGTGGTATTAGTGGCGAGGTCACCCAAACCATCAGCACAATGTTCCCAGGCTATTACAGAAAACTGAATATAGGGATTTATAACAAGGGTCGGGATATAATGTAGAAGTTCAGACATGTCATTTTAAAACTCACGCAAGGTAGCAGGCAGTGATAGAATCCGCCACTCATTTCCCACTCATCCCTAGTCCTGCATCACGCACTATGACTAACTCACCACGGTAACCTGTTATTGAATATCTTCCAGATAAGCTACTTTACACGTAAAGAGGGTTCACCGCGCTCACTGCTCAATCACGAGTCCAAAAGAGCGGGCTCTTTGGGAAGTGTAAGACACAAGCAGCAGGGATGTTAGCAGGGTGCAGCTTTCAAGAGCTGCTGAGGAGTTTGAATCACGCTGCAGCAATTCTGATATTTATAATGACCCAGGAAAACAAGCAGCTTTAAATAGATCTTCACTGCTGGCTGCTGAGCCTCCCAAACACAACTTCTCAACTTCCAGCAGGTGCGACGTGACCTCAGCTGAACAACTGAGAGGGTGAACATCTAGAATCACAGCGGGAGCAAAAAAGAATAACAAATTCAATAAGAGATAGAAGCAGAAGAAGGGCAAATAAACCGGATAAGGAACACAATCCAAAAGATGCGCAGGTTAGGTGGATTGGCCAAGCTAAATTGCCCCTTAGTGTCCCAAGATGTATAGGTGAGGGGGATTAGCGGGGTAAATCATGGGGTTACAGGGATGGGGCCTGGGTGGGACGTGCTGTCGGAGAGTTGGTGCAGATTCGATGGGCCGAATGCCTCCCCCTGCATTGTAGGGATTCTATGAAGACTAGAAACGGCGGGCGGGGGGCGGGCGGGCGGGGGGGGGGGGGGGATGGGGATGAGAGGAGAGTAAATGGGCAACTAACCGCTGATTGCTTCCCGTACCCTGCTCCGATTAGATATCGATACCCTGCTCCGATTAGATATCGATATCCTGCTCCGATTAGATATCGATACCCTGCTCCGATTAGATATCGATATCCTGCTCCGATTAGATATCGATACGCTGCTCTGATCAGATATCGATCGATACCCTACTCTGATCAGATATCGATACCCTGCTCTGATCAGATATCGATACCCTGCTCTGATTAGATATCGATACCTTGCTCTGATTAGATATCGATACTCTGTTCTGATGAGATATCGATACCCTGCTCCGATTAGATATCGATACCCTGCTCCGATTAGATATCGATATCCTGCTCCGATTAGATATCGATACGCTGCTCTGATCAGATATCGATCGATACCCTACTCTGATCAGATATCGATACCCTGCTCTGATCAGATATCGATACCCTGCTCTGATTAGATATCGATACCTTGCTCTGATTAGATATCGATACTCTGTTCTGATGAGATATCGATACCCTGCTCTGATTAGATATCGAAACCCTGCTCTGATTAGATACCGATATTCTGCTCTGAGTAGATATGGATACCCTGCTGTGATCAGAGATCGATACCCTGCTCTGATTAGATATCGATACTCTGCTCTGAGCAGATAAAGATAGCCTTCCTCTGCTCTGTGTGAAGCTGTGTCTCTGGGAGACAGGGCTGTATTTAGTTACCCCCAGTGATGCCACTCTGCTGACAAATCGCTCTATTTCTGGTAACTCCATCACGGCCAAATGCCAGGCCCCCGGGCCAATGTCTGTCACACTCGTCCAGAACCTTCTAACATTGGTATAAAGAGCAGCCCACTTCACCCAGCTCAAAGCGCCGTTGTGTGGGCAGCATTCTCTCCTGTTCCCGCAGCCATGAGCTCCAACACCACCCCGGCGGTGGGCATCGACCTAGGCACCACCTATTCGTGTGTCGGGGTCTTCCAGCACGGGAAGGTGGAGATCATCGCCAATGACCAGGGTAACCGCACCACCCCCAGTTATGTGGCCTTCACCGACACCGAGAGGCTGATCGGGGACGCGGCCAAGAACCAGGTGGCCATGAACCCCCAGAACACCATATTCGACGCTAAGAGACTGATCGGCAGGAGATATGATGACCCGATTGTCCAGGCCGATCTCAAACATTGGCCTTTCAACGTGGTCAACGACTCCTCCAGACCTAAAGTTGAGGTTCAGCACAAGGGCGACACCAAGACCTTCTACGCAGAAGAGATTTCCTCCATGGTCCTGTCCAAGATGAGGGAGATCGCAGAGGCTTACCTGGGGAAGAGCATTTCCAGCGCCGTCATCACCGTCCCCGCTTACTTCAACGATTCCCAGCGCCAAGCCACCAAGGACGCCGGGACCATCACCGGACTTAACATCCTGAGAATCATTAATGAGCCCACAGCCGCCGCCATCGCCTATGGGTTGGACAAGAGAGTGGGTTATCCTCTCTACAAGTAACCTTAGATATATCTGGAGGACTGGGTCACAGAGTGAGAGCACACAGATGTTACAGATATTAATGGAGACAACTGCAGATATATGCGAGTGTGTTGTTAGGTTATAAAACAGTAAAAAAGTTTTTGCTTTACTTTTGATGTTGAGTCTGAAATTAGAGGTCAGAAATATAAGATGGTCAGTAATAACCCGGTAAGGAGCTGGGGAGAATCTCTGCAGGGAGCAGTTAGACAAGACATAGTTGAGGCAAACGGCTGGATAGGCAATGAGGCCAAAGAAATAGCAGGATTTGCTGAGATGAAGTAGGGGGAGGAGAGGAATATAAAACAGGCCAAATGGC
Source organism: Mustelus asterias (assembly GCF_964213995.1). NCBI lineage: Eukaryota > Metazoa > Chordata > Chondrichthyes > Carcharhiniformes > Triakidae > Mustelus > Mustelus asterias. Next base: position 64,686,304 of record NC_135821.1, on the reverse strand, counting down.
CTGCCTCTATGCTGCAAACTTCACCTTTATAACAACAATTAGTATTTCTATAGCACTTGCAATGAAATAAAAAGTCCCCTAATTCTTCACAGGAGCATTATAAAAAACAATACGACATTAGATCCTTGCCAGCTGAAGGCATAGCCACCATTGTTGGAACATTTAAACAACAGATGCTCAAAAGACCTGAATTAGAGGAGCACAGATATCTCAGGGAGCTGTGGGGGTGGAGGGGGTTATAGAGATAGGGAGGGGAGGCCACTGTGAGGTTTGAAACCAAGGATGAGAATTTGAAAATTGAGATGATGCTTAACTGGGTAGCAAGGACAGGGGTAATAGTGATCATAACTTGGTTGGAATAAAGACACGGCAGTAGAGTTTTGAATAACTTCCAATTTTGTGTGTAAAATGTGGGAGACATTCCATGATTACATTAGAATCGTTAAAACTGGAAGTAACCAAGGCAAGAATGAGAGTTTCTGCAGCAGATGAGCTGAAACAGAGAGGGAATTGGGTGATATTACAGTAATGGAAACAGGTGGTTTTGGTGATGGTGCAGATATGTAGATGGTAACTTATCTCAGGGTCAGGTTTGCGAACAGCCCAGGACATAAGAACTAGTAGCCGGAGTAGGCAATTCAGCCCCTCAAACCTGCTCTGCCATTCAATAGCATCATGCTGATCCTGCTTGCTCTCCATAACCCTTCATCCTGCTACTAATTAAAAACCTGTCTATCTCCTCCTTATATTTGTTTAGTGTTCCAGCATCCACTGCACTCTGGAGTAGTGAATTCCACAGATTCATGACCTCCTCATTTCTGTTTTAAATCTTCCATCCCTTAGCCTAAAACCATGGCTTCTCATTCCAGAATGTCCAACAAGGACATCTATATCGACCCTGTCAATTCCTTTTAGCATCTTATATACTTCAATTCGATCGCCTCTCATTTTTCTAAACTCCAGTGAGTATAGGCCTAAACTGCTCAATCTTTCTTAGAATCATAGAATCCCTACAGTGCAGAAGGAGGCCATTCAGTCCATCAAGTCTGCAGCAATTCTCTGAGCATCTCACCCAGGCCCTATTCCCATAACCCCACATATTTACCCCGCTAATCCTGTTAACCTATGCATCTTGGGACACTAAGGGGGAATTTAGCATGGCCAATCCACCTAACCTGCACATCTTTGGACTGTGGGAGGAAATCGGATCACCCAAAGGAAACCCACACAGACATGAGGAGAACATGCAAACTCCACACAGTCACCCAAGGTTGGAATAGAACCCAGGTCTCTGGCGCCGTGAGGCAGCAGTGCTAACCACTATGCCATCTCTTCATAAGACAAGTCCTTCATCCCTGGAATCAATCTAGTGAACCTTCTCTCAACCGCCTCTAATGCATTTACATTCTTTCTCAAGTAAAGGGACCAAAACTGTGCATAGTACTCAAGATGCGGTCTCACCAATGTCTGGTTCAGCCTCAGATAGTTATCAGGGTGAGGGATAGGTTACTGAGTTTCTAACAAAATCAGCAAAGTCAAACCCTAAGGAACAAAGGAGATAAAAGCAGCATGGATACAAAGTTAGCTGAGTGATAGCAAACAGAGACTGGTGGTGAACAGTTGTTTTTCGGACTAAAGGAAGGTATATATTCAGGTGCCCCAGGGATTGGTATTAGGACCATGGCTTTTCATGGTCTATATTACTGAACTGGACTTGGGTGTGCAAGGCACAATTTAAAAATTTGTGAATGATATGAAACATGGAGGTGTTCTGAAGTGTGAGGAAGATAGATATAGATTTCAAGAGGCGGCACGGTAGCACAGTGGTTAGCACTGCTGCTTCACAGCTCCAGGGTCCCGGGTTCGATTCCCGGCTCGGGTCACTGTCTGTGTGGAATTTGCACATTCTCCTCGTGTCTCCGTGGGTTTCCTCCGGATGCTCCGGTTTCCTCCCACAGTCCAAAGATGTGCGGATTAGGTTGATTGGCCAGGTTAAAAATTGCCCCTTAGTGTCCTGAGATGCGTAGGTTAGAGGGATTAGTGGGTAAATATGTGGGGGTAGGGCCTGGGAGGGATTGTGGTCGGTGCAGACTCGATGGGCCGAATGGCCTCCTTCTGCACTGTAGGGTTTCTATGATTTCTATGATTAAGAGGACATAGATAGGCTGATGCAATGGGCGGATACTTGGCAGGTGAAATTTAATGCTGAGAAATGTGAAGCGATACATTTATGAGGAAGATTGAGGAGAGACAATATAAAATAAAGTAAAATTGGCTAATTGAGAAGATTTCTATAGTACTTGGGAGAGCAGTAGAGAACAGGATATTAAAGGAGAAATGAGAAGGATGAAATAAGGAAAGATGCTCACAGGAGAAGAAAGTGCCAGAGGAATAAGAGGACAGGCTAAGATATGATTTTGTGATATAAGTCCCACCATTATCTCCTGATGAGACAAATGGTGCAAGGGGGGGCTTCATTTCAAGAAAAATTGTCAGCATCCCTCGGTCAGATTTCTATCAGTGCCATGACATTGATGCAATCATCCACAATAAGCTCATGGGTGATTAGAGCTTTGTTCATAAGTGAATAGACACACTGACAGGAGATGCAGAGAAGGAGGTAATAGCTGGTCTGCTGACAGAGCCCACAGTAAGAAGTCTCATAACACCAGGTTAAAGTCCAACAGGTTTATTTGGTAGCAAAAGCCACTAGCTTTTGGAGCGCTGCTCCTTCGTCAGGTAAGTGGGAGTTCTGTTCACAAACAGGGCATATAAAGACACAGAGCCCACAGTGTCAGCAATGGGAGGGCTAAGTTGGATGGGGAGGAAATTGGCAAAATCAACCCCCTAGTTGATGTGCTGGGTGGAAAGGTAATTGAAAGAGTAGGAAGGGGCAGTTGGTGTTACTGCTCATAAGGCAGTGCCATCTGCTTTGATAGGCTTTTTGGAGGATGCCAAGGGAGGAACAGAGGAAGTTGTAGACTTACTGAGAGGGAATCAATCCCTGGATGGTGGTAGGAAAATAGGAAGGTTGAAGGGAACTGAAAGATTTGATTTGGGAGAGCAGAGTACTTGAGAGAGGTGAAAAGCAAGGAGGCATGACAATAGCAGAGAGGGTTCTAGGAGAGGTAAACACAAAATAAGTAGATACAGAAGTAATGGGCTAAGGTCCAGAGTGGCAGCCAAAATGTTCATCCAAATGGATATTTAAGTTACATAGCAGTTATTAGAATACATACAAATCTGATATATGGGGAAGAGATAGGAGACAGTAGGATCGGTAGGATGGAAATGGCATGCAGCATTGATGAGTTGTTCAAGTTCGGAGATGGGCATGGCAAGCGAATTATGTCCAGAAGCTATTTGAGGGTAAAGTATCGGAGAATTCACTATGGAATTATTTTCATGAGAATGAATATTGAAGAAGTGTACAGAATTGGTTGTGGAGCAGAAAGATGAAAAGACTAAGCTGCTATATACATTGACAACAGAACCTAACTATAAGAGTAGACTGCAACATAATTTGAAATTAAGTTGTATTACATTGTTAAAGTAGCCTAAACAATATCATTAGAGTAAATTACATTTACCTTGAAATAGCAATATTAAGATTTATTTATTTGTCTGAAAGAATAGAATATATGGTAGCTATCCTTTGTTCAGCGCTTTGACTGCCTCTCTGGACCTTTGTCTGTTATTTTTGTTTCTATTTTTTTCATTTCTGATCCTGAAAAACAGCATGCTAAATTAAAGCATGCTAAGCGAAAATCACTTTCCTGTAAGAAAACATGTAATAAGGGTGGGGTACATCCTGAACTGTAATCTTTACATTAAAAATCCTGCCGCTTGCCTTGAACCTAACTGACCCAAAAACCCTCTTCTAATTTTTAGCAATTCTTAAAAACTTACCAACTTTTAATAACTTACGTTCTAACTCTTTCAATTTACCTCCTACTCACATCTATAGTTGGACATTATATTTTGAGTTTGCAACCATGTGCCTGTTGAAAAGTACTGACTGTGCTTTTTTATATGATCTATCAGTTATGGCCTGTCTACTGGCATCACCCTGGCACTGAAATTCATATACCACATTACTCATTTGTGTGATAGGCAAAACGGTATTTTGGCTTGACGGCAGCATCCTGTTAGTGGAGAATACCACACATGTTGTTACTGCATAGCTACAGCATGCAATGTTGCTCAAATCTTTGAGACATTTACCCTTCCAAGATAATTTGAGGTAGATTGGGCACTTTTCAGGGCTGGGGGTAGCAGCCTTAAGCCCATTCATGAGTTTGTGTGATCTTCAGCAAGCAATGATATTATCAGGGAAGCCATTATCCCGCAGGATGGCTTTGCTGCTCCCTATTTCAGCATCAAGCTTGAAAGATTTGATTTGATTTATTATTGTCATATGTATTGGTATAGTGAAAAGTATTTTTTCTTGCACGCTATACAAAGTCTACCGTACTTAGAGAAGGAAAGGAGAGAATGAAGAATGTAGTGTTACATAGCTAGGGTGTAGAGAAAGATCAACTTAATACGAGGTAGGTCCATTCAAAAGTCTGATGGCAGCGGGGAAGAAGCTGTTCTTGAATTAGTTGGGAGGCCGGAATTGTTGCGTGCCATGACTAACCTTTCGAAGCACTTCATAATGATGGATGTCAGAGCCATCGGATGATAGTCATTAAGGCACGCTGCCTTGCTTTTGTTTGGTTCCGGGATGATGGTGAGATGAGAAAATGGCTCAGGCCCTATTTATGAAGTTGCTGATAAGGCCAATCTATAACCCATGGAACTGTAGGAATCCCAAGTGTATATTGAACATGGCTTGCGGTACACAGTAGTAGCGAATCCATTGAAAGATTTCTTAACTAGCACGTCGATTAAAGGGAGCTTATTTGAGTAATATGGTATATGAATTCCAGTGCTGGTGTGATGCCAGTTATTTAGGCTGCACGACCCAACGACTGGCCATGGATCATATAAAATAGCATGTCCCTTTGGCTGTTCACAACAGGCAAAGTACTGACCATTCCAAACCAGCTATGCTTGCAAACTCAAAACATAGAGTCCAATTATAGATGTGAATCCATGATTGGACAACATTTGGTAAACAATCCTGATGGTGTTAAAAACTACACTGAAAACCAGTTTAAGATTATCAATCAGTCATGCAGTGCGGCTCACTTACCCATACTAGAAGCCATATATATGCACACTCAGGACCCAGTCCTTTGCAGACAGAGGAGCATGTCAATGCATTATGCCTTTTCCAACTAAACAAATGCTTGGGTGATTGCCATTCCCTGGTTCATTCCCCATGGCAATGCCTTGACCAATGAGTGTCTAGTTTGAATTTGAAACAACAGCCTCGCAATTAACAGTTAACTGTTCTCTGCTGCATTCTCCATGGCAATACCACTATCAATTAGAGTCCACTTGCTAACTAATCGGCACTCTCTTCTCATGTAGTCTAAATTGTTATTTTCTTTACTGTTAGTTTATCTTCCATAGCTGTCTCTGATGAATGCAAGATGAAAAGCTTTGATAGCATGTCCCTTTTTTCAGCAGTTACAATATAGTCAGTGCATATGTCACATACATCACGTGACACTACTGTGGTTACCATAACCGCAAAACAATCTCAACATCCATCATGAACCACACCAAACTGTTTATTGTATTGAATTGATTAACTCCCATGGGATTTCAAAGGACATGGTTTGAAATAGAACCCAATCCAGGAAGTGCCCTTCACAGCATCCCAACCTAATTTTCTTTACAACAGTGATAGTTATAATATACCCACCTGTTGGATTCCATATTTCTATAGAATTGTCCCTTTAACCTTACACTTGTTTACCAGTCCTCAGATTGGTAGTGTTCCTTTATATAAGTCGTGATTTATAGTTTGTGCTGCTCATCTTGTTTGGTTTTATGATCATCCGACCCCTCCCTCTGTGCGGATTTATCCTTTAAATAGTTTTGTTTGTTTAGGTGGGAACTGAGTGCAATGTCCTCATCTTCGACTTGGGTGGTGGAACATTCGATGTATCCATTCTCACCATTGAAGACGGTGTCTTTGAGGTCAAATCCACAGCTGGAGACACACACCTGGGTGGTGAGGATTTTGATAACCGTATGGTCAACCACTTTATTGAAGAATTCAAACGCAAATATAAGAAGGACATCGGTGGGAACAAGAGAGCTGTGCGTCGCCTCCATACTGCCTGCGAACGTGCAAAGCGAACTCTCTCCTCCAGCTCTCAGGCCAGTCTAGAGATCGACTCCCTGTATGAGGGTGTAGACTTCTACACCTCCATCACCCGGGCACGCTTTGAGGAGCTGAACTCGGATCTCTTCCGAGGAACCCTGGAACCTGTGGAGAAAGCACTGAGAGATGCCAAAATAGACAAGAGCCAGATCCACGAAATTGTGCTGGTGGGGGGATCTACCAGAATCCCAAAGATCCAGAAGCTTCTGCAGGACCTATTTAATGGGAAGGAGCTGAATAAGAGCATCAATCCTGATGAGGCAGTGGCTTATGGAGCAGCTGTCCAAGCAGCCATTCTGAGTGGAGACAGCTCAGAAACTGTGCAGGACCTGCTCCTTCTGGATGTGACACCCTTATCACTGGGCATTGAAACAGCAGGGGGAGTGATGACAACCCTGATCAAGAGGAATACAACTATCCCCACAAAACAGACTCAAATCTTCACCACCTACTCAGACAACCAGCCTGGGGTCATGGTCCAGGTGTTTGAAGGTGAGCGAGCCATGACCAAAGATAACAACCTACTGGGCAAGTTTGAGCTGATAGGGATCCCACCATCACCTCGGGGTGTCCCTCAGATAGAAGTTACCTTTGATATTGATGCCAATGGAATATTGAACGTTTCTGCTGTGGATAAAAGTACCGGTAAGGAGAATAAAATCACCATCACCAACGATAAGGGGCGTTTGAGTAAGGAGGACATTGATCGCATGGTGAATGAAGCAGAGAATTACAAAGCGGATGATGAAGCACAGTGTCTCCGGGTAACTGCCAAAAACACTCTTGAATCTTACGCATACAGTATGAAGTCCACGGTGGAAGATGATAATTTAAAGGTAGGAATATACACTGTGATATCAAACAGTGTTTCTAAGGAAATAGGAAGATAAACTATTAGAAACAAACATGTCAGTAATGTAGATACTGTCCCACTGTACAAAAATTGATACAATGTGCTGTGCAAATTAAGCATTTTATCTGACCACCGGTGTTTCAATAAGTTTTTCATGGGTTGTGGATTCTTGGACCGAAAAATAATACATTTAGCGCTGAAGAATCTGTTTGCTTGAGCATGCGGTGGTGTAAAACACTCAGCTCTGCGCAGTTTATCACATCGTAGTTAAGTGTTGTATAAATAACAGTAGGCAGTCGAAGAGCAGACACCCAGGCCAAGTCACATGAGGATTAATTATCTGAAGCCGTACATAGCACTTTCATCCCCTGACATATCTGAGATGCTGAAAAAGGATTTCCCCAAGTGACTCGTGCCAGTATTCATTATGTATAATGTGTTTAATGAGATAATTTCCACCATAAAATCAAAACAAATACAAACAAAGAATGTGAGTGTTGATACTTTAATGAAATTAAACTATATTTAATGGAAACTTTTCTGACAGCCACCATCTGGCACTGGGATGGAGTTGAGTCCGTCTTCTGTGTCTCATTTTCTTGGCAATTATTTTGTTCTTTTCCCTCTCCAGAAACCTTGCTCAGATTCAGTTCCCTGGAGCAGGTTGATTTCTGCTAATTGGCCAAAATGGTCAACATTCTCATGTAATCATCTGTGTCCACAGGATTTGTAACCATAGTTCACATACAATATACACACAATACACAAAGACACATTCATACCATCATACATGCATGTACACACTCTCATATACCATCACATTCATTTGTGCTCGTATGCACGATCAAACACAAAATCACATGCACATATGCACAATCATATCATACCACATCCATTCAGATATACAACCACATTCGCATACACACACTTACAATCACACATGCATACAGACTTAGAAACAATCATCCACCTATATACATGTGCATGCACCATGTGTAGCAACAAAGAACAGGAACTATGTACATATATGTTAAATGAGCAACACCAAGTAGAGACACATGGCCCAAATCTTCTGGTCTCCAGATAATCAGAAACCAATGTATGGCTGAGGATGTGCATTGGGATCTGGTGCAAGTCCTGATGTGCATACAAATGTAGGAATTGCCTGGGAAGTTTCAACTTCTGATGGATCCCAGGAACATTCATGAATGTCTCTGAATCGAAGTTAGAGTCGGAGATTTGGAACAGATCTGATGAATAATTACCCAATAAATGTTAGACAGATTAAAAGACGTTCTAACTCCAGGTTAAGAACAGAACTGATTCTCCAATCACTCCCACTGACCACCCCCCCCCCCCCCCCCCACCCACCCCCCCACCACATCCGAGCTGACTACTCCCCAACCCAACCACACTCCATCTGGCTTCCCCATTAACCTGACAACCACCACCACCTGACTCCCTACAGACCTGACTACCACCTCCCGAACCACCCCTTACCACCTGCTACTTCACTCAGCAGCTTTCTCACCCACATCTTACCTCACCTACCTGCCACCTCACCCATGTATCCCTTACTCACTTACCCACCTCCCTAACCCTACTCAATTACTTCTTCCACCCTACCCATTCACTCATTCATTCAGTCACCGCTTCACCAACATTCAAACTGGACCTTTAAACTTACCATATAACAGTTAGTACTGCAAAAGGGGCCTTGTCTTCCCTGTCCCTGACTCTGCTCCGCCGTGGCAGAGTTCTCCAAGCGGTGCCATGCTCTACATTTCTGGGTATGCCGGGCTCGAATGGTCCTAGGAAAAGTGTAGAGCAGTGTTGAGTCGGCTCCTTGGATGATCTGGGCCATGAAGCAAGAGGATATCTTTCATTTATATTTGCAGTGGTTCTAGTGATAAAGTGCAGCCCATTATTTAATTTGATTCTCTGAAAAATGTTGCAGAAATTGTTGGAACTACAGCCAATTGCCTCTTCCTAACCTAACGGCCAATTGTCATGTGCTAAAACTACCCTCAGTAACATCCATTAATTCAGCACAGACTTGGAATCAAATCTGGAGTCTTTCCTGGTCTTACTGGGTCAAGTAAGTTTCTGTGTAATGTGAGGAGTGGAAAATATATTTAAAATCAAGACTCATTGCATTGTCTTCAAAACAGTGAGACTCAAACCTCAGTGTTCATGACAAAGAATTTACACCACTACATCAATTACTTAATGGTTTTGAGCTTTATATATTTAACTTTCCAGGGTAAACTGAATGAAGATGACAAACAAAAAGTCTTGAACAAGGTGAAGGAGACCCTGGATTGGCTAGATCGGAACCAAATGGCTGAAAAGGATGAGTTTGAGTTTCATCAAAAAGAGTTGGAGAAGGTGTGTAATCCTGTTATCACCCAGCTGTACCAGAGTGGCGTTGCCCCTGGTTCAGGGGGATTTCCTCAAGGAGGAGCAAGTGCCCCAGGATCTGCGGGACCAACCATAGAGGAAGTGGACTAAAGCTTAAAAAAATGAACTGAAACAAAAAAATGATTCTCCATCTGAGATGATGCAACTAAAATAGCATTTTGTTTTCTTCAAACTCATTGTTAATCTCTTCAATTCAGGTTTATTCTTCAACTAGCAAGTTACCCATAATGTAAACAGAGTATGAGGGCGTTATACTAAAATAGACCATGGTAGGTTACAGTTAGTATCAGATTCTATGTTCAAATATATTTTTTCTAAAATATGCATGTTGATATAATTAATTTTATTGTTCAATATAGCACCAAGCTGGAAATTAGTTGCTTGTTTATGTATCCTTAAGTGTATTTTAGCAATAGGTGGTATACAGAAGTTGCATAACTGGTAAATTACTCTTGTGAAATTAAAAAATATGAACAATAAAGTACATGAAGCTTGGTGTTAAGAGCAGGGCTGATGGTAAATGCCAGGTTATTCCAAATCCCAGAAGGGAAATTTAAAACAACTGCCCTCAACTGTATTTTGTAATTTGATATAATGTGAGGGGAGGAAAGGTTTGAAATCCAGAGAATGATATCCTGAACAATTTTATGATTTTAAATAAAATAAAGCTTTATTAAGCAATAAAATAAACAACAATAAGGTAAACTAGAAGTGCCCTTAACTAAGACAATGGCTATAGATAGTATCTCACCCAGTTCCAAACACCTTATTTCACTACTTTCAGAGCTAATTCCCCCTGAGCGTTCCACAACATCTTACAGATTTTTAAAAACCATAACAAAAATCCAGTAATAGTTACCATACCAGGAAGTTATCTCTGGGAGTTACTTCTGGTTTCTGAGGTAAAACAAACAACTGATCTCTCATGATAGGCTTTTTTCACAGAGCCAGCTTGCTGGGAGTAAAGCAGCAATTCCTGCTGTGGCAGAGGTCAGAATCAGCTATCCTTGCATAGATTTGATCTCCTAATATACAGTTTTTCCCTTTTGATCTTTCCTTATCTGAACTAACCTCGACAGAAGTCAAACTTAATTATTTTCACTTCATGTGTCTACCTTTTAGAATGTAAATGCAAAGTTCATGCTTTCACAGAATCCTACTGTGCAGAAGAAGGCCGTTTAGCCCATTGAGTCTGCACCGACCACAATCCCACCCAGGCCTTATCTCCAAAACCCCATGCACTTACCCTAGCTAGTCCGCCTGACACTAAAGGGCAATTTGGCATGGCCAATCCACCTAACCTGTACATCTTTGAACTGTGGGAGGAAACCGGAGCACCCGGAGGAAACCCATGCCGACACGGGGAGAATGTGCAAACTCCACACAGACAGTGACCCATGCTGGGAATTGAACCCGGGTCCCTGGCGCTGTGAGGCTGCAGTGCTAACCACTGTGCCACTTTGTTTCCTGCTTTGAGCCTGTAACCCTTATTCAAACCCTGAATGATGTTCCACATTGTTATCAGCTTGCCTTAGGTATATATCTGTTTGCAGTGTTGTTAGACTCATCAACAGATCAAAAACACTAGTACCATTAGCATAACCAAACCTTGTCCCTGCCTTTACGCAGCTCACATTTTCCAATAGTTTTTAAAAATATATAACCAGCAGAAAACATTCCAATTTCCTAATATTTTCAGGTCATCACTATATTTCCTGACAATAATTAAAAGCTTGCCATTTGGGCAATTGTCATTGCATTACATAGAGGATCCAAATCTGCCTTGCATACTAAATAAGACTCATACATGGAAATTATGACCAGAGACAATGGCTGCGATTGTACCAGCTCGGCCATTGATGGGTGAAGCGAGCTGGTAAAATCGCGCAAGAGCCGAGAAATCAGGTTTGCCCCCAATTTCTCGACTCTCGAGATCTTAACATCTGATCATAAGTAAGAAATATTCTTTAACAAAATTTCCAGATTTCCGGTGCGGTCAGCCTCTTGCCCATATCTGCAAGAGGCTGAATAATTTATTTAAATATATTTAAGTAGTGATTTGCATTTGTTTAGCGAGTCAGTTGCTCAATCGTCCGGACTCACTTGCCTTTATGGCCTTGCCAAGAGAGGTTCTCTCCATCAAGGAAAACACTTGCTCTCCATGAACGGTGAACAGTAATGTTGCCCTCATTGGTTGAACTGGAGACCATTGGGGCACCCCCAGGAGGTCAAGGGCAAAGAAGATGCCCCTTGGGCAGTGCCAGCCTGGCACCTTGGCATTACCAGCCTGGCACTGCCCATTGGGCCGATGGACCTATGGGGGGGAGGCAGGGCCATACCGGGGTGGCCCGATCAGGGAGGGAAGGAGTCCTGCTGCAACTTCGCTGGAGATTGCTGAGGGGAAGGAGGGGGAGCCCACTGCCGCTCTGGAGTTGCGATCAGTGGGGGGGGGGGGGAGGAGGGGGAACTGCTGCCACTCTGTGGCTGTGATCAAGGGGGCACAAATGGTCTGCGCAATGGGGCTATATTTTTGGGCCATGTGGGGCTCACGATTGGCCGTGGGCCCCCGTGATTGTGGGAGAGGGTCTGAGTTGAGGCTATCTGCAGCAGCAGAGGCCTGAAAGATCTCGCTCTCTCTCTGACTGGCCTCTGCTGTTGCAATTGCGCATGGGCAGCTACAGAGATCTGTACAAGCGCAATAGCTCCCTCTGCTGCCTAATCAGGCTGGCTGGTGAGTTCAGTCCCGCCCATTGCCTCTAGTAGCTAGAAATGGTCTAGCCCATTTTTTCAAGCACTAAGTGCGTAAGATTGGGAGTAAAAACTCGCCCAAGAAAATGGATCTGGATTTCTCCCATTTTTACGCTAGCTAGACACTTAGAATTTTTCTCATAAAATTCTGCCCAATTAGTCTGTTTTGCATCACAGCCTAGCCTCATTCAGATTATTTTCAAAGTCCAGATGGAATTCCAAACTCCAAAAGGAGTTACTGGAGTACCATCCCCGGCTGATATTTCTTCCTCTTTGACCAACTTGGCAGAGGCCCAGAAATAAAAGCAAAATACTGCAGATTCTGGGAATCTGAAATAAAAGTAGAAAATGCTGGGAAAAACTGAGCAGGTCTCGCAGCAATTGTGGAGAGAGAAGCGGAGTCAACATTTAAATCCATTAATATTTCTTTGGAACTAACTGCAGAGGCACAACGTGTTCCCTGGCTGACATTAGCTAGCTTAGTACAACTGGAGAACTGAAGCTGGACCTCTTTGTTAAAGAATATTTCTTACTTATGATCAGATGTTAAAAATAAAAATAACTGGCTAATGTGATGCCTCACATCCCCACTGCGCCTCTTGCCCGAAACCTTAAATTTGTGTCCCCTAAGTCCTTGTACATCAGCTGATAAGGAATAGCTTTTCTTTGGCTACCGTAACCTTCCTGTCATCTCATCTTCCCACTGAACACACACATGGACCATCCATTACTTCTGGTCTGCTTGTAACCCATTTATGTGAATTACTATGAACTGATTCCAACTCTATGCACCAAGGTAAGTGCAGTGCCAGTGTCTGGGATGTAGGCTGTAAGTGTCAGATCAAGTGACAGGGCTTTCCAGCAATACTATGGGCACTTCTCTCACATCTCCACATCATGACTGCTGTGGCTGAGCAGGTGGCAGTTCGTGGGTGTCTGAAAACATGAACTCAGAAAGAAAAGGTTGTGAGGACAGTGGGCTGGGTGAGAAACAAGAGATCCAAGGTCAAATCATCTGCAGGTTGCTTTCAATGGGGGTGCAGTGGGAACTGAGAGGGGGAATAAGGCAGGAAGATGCCAGCATCCACAAAGTTCTCAGAAACATTGGATACTGTGGGCCTCATGGCAGCTGGCCCCTTGATAGAGAGACCATCTGGATGTTATGCATGAGTCTTGATGAGATGAGTCTAGATGTTCTTGACTGTCAGATTGATAGTGTTGCTTTATATTGCTAAAGAAACTGATCTTGATTAAGGGCAGCTAATAAAGTGTCTGAGAGAGCAGGCATTTGCACAGTCAATCCCATGTTTTTTATCAGGTTCATGCTCTGCAAAAATTGGATTCATCTTTTAACTACAAAGCTACGATTCTAATCATGGATTTTAAACAACATTTACTCTACCCTCCTCCTGCCCATTTCCCTTTCACAAATTCACAAACTCTCCCTCCATGAGGGCCCTTAACCTCATCATACACTCTCCCTCCCTCTGAGTCTGCAACTCAACCCCCGACACACTCGCACTCTCCTTCCCCACCCTCATCCCCTTGGTCTCCCCTCACACCTTCCCATTCTCACTCACCTCGCTCGCTTGGCGTCTTCACTCTTCAAGGCAGCCTGCCTCACTCATCATGGCTGCCATCCCTCACCTTGAGACATCATCAGGTGCTTGTTGCTGATTGCTGGCCTGGGCCCACTCTGTTGCCAGCACAACCCAGTGCTTGGCTCCTTGTGGCTTGATTTGGGGTGTCGCATGCCAGTTGCTGTTGCTGGCCTGAGTCCGCTAGTGCTGGTGCTCGGCGCAAACCTACTCACCTGCTCATCTCCTTGTAGCTTGATTTGGGGCCAGGGCATCGTGCCCCTGTTGGTGTCCTGGGTCCATTAGTGTCAGCACCCCACTCAAAGCTCGTGGCTCGATTTGGGAGCTGGGGTGTTGCGTGCCTGTTGCTGGCCTGGATGCGCGAGTGCCGGCGCCCAGCACAAAACTGCTCACCTACCCGGCTCCTCGTGGCTTGATTCACAAACCTCAGCAGCTTAATCCCTCATCGTGTGGCTGGTCACCGTGCCTCGCTCTCATCTCTCGTCATGGTCTTGTGCGTGCGTGCCTCAACAAGTTAACCGTTCGTTACAAGTTTTCCTGTTCTTTCAGACTCAGCAATCAGATTTTGATTTTGCTCTGCATTTGCTGCTGATAGACTCCAGCAAATACAAATGAGCTGATCAGCAAATGCAGGGTAATCAGTTTCCAATTGGATGTCCAGTGCACTGGCCTGGCGCAGGCCAGGCTCCCCCTGTTGGTCGGGGCCCTGTACCTAGGCATGGTGTGTTTCATTGTAAATCTGCCTACACCGACGAAGAGTAAAAACAAGCTGCACGTGATTGGTAAATAACACTGCCAGCGCCCCCTGCTGTGTGCAAAGCTTGCCAGTAGCATTGAGAAGATGAGATCAGAACTGGGGGTGATGAGAATGGTGCAGAGATCGTACAGATAGCTGGGTACACCGATAATGTGTCTTTTCCACCTCAATATGAACAGCCACAAGTGAGTTGTGAATTTTGGCATTAATCAGGGTGAATGAATTTTGAGATTACAATGTTACAAAATATATCAAAACTTAATTAAAATACTGTTTTCCAAAACAAATCAGGCTAACTCGCTGTTTCGTTCACATTAATTTCCTGTTCCATTGTAATTGAAATTTTGTCTTGTTTATTTTCAATTATTTAACTTATGCTGATTTAATTCTACCCCAATTAAAAAATAATGTCCGGCAGACATTGTCCTTGCAGCTACAGATTTCTGTTGCACTGATAGGTGAAAATAATTTAACTGTCAAAAGATCTTTGTTTCCAACTCCCTTAACTTGGCTAAAGTATCGTTCTCTGGAGATTAAGAACAGATATACCTGCATTGGAGGCAGACAGCGAAGGTTCACTAAATCGGTCACTGGGATGAGGTTGTTGTCCTATGGTACGAGCATATGAATTAGGAGCAGGAGCAAGTCACTTAGCCCCTTGTGCCTGCTCAGCCATTCAATATGATCATGGCTGATCTGCTTGTCACCTCAACCCCACATTCCTGCCTACCCCCAATAACCTTTCAATACCTTGTTAATCAAAAATCTATCCAGCTCTGCCTTAAATATATTCAAATACTCTGCTTCCACTGCCTTTTGAGGGAGAGAGTTCCAGAGACTCACGACCCTCAGAGAAAAAAAATTCTCCTAATCTCTGTCTTGAATGAGCGACCACTTATTTTTAAACAGTGACCCCTGGTTCTAGATTCCTTGACGAGAGGAAACATCCACTCCCATCCACCCTGTCAATACCCCTCAGGATCTTAAAGGTTTCGAAGTCGCCTCTTCTAAACTTGAGTGGATACAAACCTAACCTCTCCAACTTTTCCTCATAAGACAACCCACCTGTTCCTGGAATTAGGTTAGTAAACCTTCTCTGAACTGCTTCTAGCGCATTTACATTTTTCCTTAAGTAAAGGGCTCAAGGTAAGAGGGGCGAGGTATAACTCAGATATCAGAGGGACGTATTTTGCACAGAGAGTGGTGGGGGCCTGGAATGCGCTGCCAAGTAGGGTGGTGGAGGCAGACACGCTGGCATCGTTTAAGACTTACCTGGATAGTCACATGAGCAGTCTGGGAATGGAGGGATACAAACGAATGGACCAATGAGCGGCACAGGCTTGGAGGGCCGAAGGGCCTGTTTCCTGTGCTGTACTGTTCTTTGTTCTTTGTAAGGAAACTAAAATTGTGCACAATACTTTAGGCGCGGTCTCACCAATGCACTGTACAAATGAATCATAACTTCACTGCTTTTGTAAGCAATATCTCTCACAGTCAATGATAAATTTGATTAGCTTTCCTAATTATTTGCTGCACCTGTATGCCAGCCTTTTGTGATTCATGCACCAGGGCACCCAGATTCCTTTGCACCTCAGATCTCTGCAATCTTTCACCCTTTAGATGATAAGCTCTTTTTTTATTCTTCCTGCCAAAATCAACAAAAAGAACAAAGAACAATACAGCACAGGAACAGGCCCTTCGGCCCTCCAAGCCCGCGCCGGTCCAAACTAGACCATTCTTTTGTATCCCTCCATTCCCACTCCGTTCATGTGGCTATCTAGATAAGTCTTAAACGTTCCCAGTGTGCCCGCCTCCACCACCTTGCCTGGCAGCGCATTCCAGGCCCCCACCACCTTCTGTGTAAAATATGTCCTTCTGATATCCGTGTTAAACCTCCCCCCCCCCTCACCTTGAACCTACGACCCCTTGTGAACGTCACCACCGACCTGGGAAAAAGCTTCTCACTGTTCACCCTATCTATGCCTTTCATAATTTTATACACCTCTATTAGGTCTCCCTCATCCTCCGTCTTTCCAGGGAGAACAACCCCAGTTTACCCAAGCTCTGCTCATAACTAAGCCCCTCCATATCAGGCAACATCCTGGTAAACCTCCTCTGCACTCTCTCTAAAGCCTCCACGTCCTTCTGGTAGTGTGGCGACCAGAACTGGACGCAGTATTCCAAGTGCGGCCGAACCAACGTTCTATACATCTGCAACATCAGACCCCAACTTTTATACTCCATGCCCCGTCCTATAAAGGCAAGCATGCCATATGCCTTCTTCACCACCTTCAAACAATTTCACATTTGCCCACATTATATTCCACTTGCCAGATTTTTGTGCACTCCCTTAACCTATGTCATTTTGTAGCCTCCTTATATTCTCTTCACAATTCACTTTCCTACCTCACTTTGTGTCGTCAGCAAATTTAGCAACCATACCTTCAATCCCTTCATCAAAGTCATTTATATACATTGTCAAAAGTTGGGATTCCTTGGGCACGCCACTTGTCACATCTTGCCAACTAGAAAAAGGCACTATAATGTCAATATCTGTTAGCTAGATAATCTTCAATCCATGCCAATATGTTATCTCCTACACCATAAGCTTTTACGTTATGCAATAACCTTTGAAATCACATCTTATCAAACACTTTCTGGAAATCTAAGTACAGTACGTCCAATGGTTCCCCTCTATCCACAACACATGACTCCTTCAGAAACTCCAATAAATTGGTTAAACATGATTTGCCTTTCACAAAACCATGTCGACACTGCCTGATTGCCAAGTACTCTGCCAAAACATCTTGAATAATGATGAGAAACAAGGTAAATTGGGTTTATATTCTTTGGAGTTTAAGAGAATGAGATTAATTGAAATCCACAAAATTTTGAAGGGCCTTGATAGGGAAGATGCTAAGAAATGGGGCGCGATCTTACCTGCCACTCATGCCACGCTCCCGCAGGGTTGGAGAATTTGGCAGCCAGCCAAATCTCCGTTCACTACAGTGGGATGGGAAAATCCTGCATGAACGGTGATAAGATTCCAGCCTTGGTTTCTGCCAGTTGGGAAAGTTTGAAACATGGGGGCACAGTCTCAGGATAAGGGACCGATCATTTGGGACTGAGATCAGGAGAAATTACTTCACTCAAAGGGTTGTGAACCTTTGGAATTCTGTACCCCAGAGGACTGTGAATGTTCCATCATTGAATACTTTTAAGGCTAGTATTGGCAGATTTTTAGTCTCTCAGGGAATTAGGGGATGTGGGGTGGGATAACAGAGTTGAAGACAAAGTCCGGCCATGATCGAACCAGATGGTGGGGAGGCTCAACAGGCCATATGGTCTACTCCTGCTCCTACTTCATGTGTTCTTGTGTTATTAGAGTGAGCCTTAGATGGCAATGCATTTGTGCCAAAGAGCACCATGCTGAAGGTTCAGAGAAGCCAGGTGCAATGTGCCTTAGTATTACTGTAGCAATTTTAAGACATTACAATTTATGAATTATACTTCTCCCTTAAACAAATATAAAGGAAATCTATAGTACATTTCATATAAAATGTGAACAATGGTGTCTTCCTCACATCTTTGCCTGACTTGCTCAACAGTGCATAAGCAGTATACTTGGCAAGCGCAGGAGCAACAAATACTTGGCAAGTGCAGGAGCAACAAATCATAATGTTATAGTGGAAAGTTAAATCCGAAAAAGGTATAATCAGTATAGACTCTGATAGGTTTTGGCCATTCTCCAGGAACAAAATCTCTACAGAAAGATTCTCAAGGAAAAATCCATGAGAACAAAGAGGGAGAATCAGTGTTAAGTCAGGACATAGGAAAGAATGGAATGAGGTAAACTCACTGTTATGACAACCACAATGGCCACAGGCATTCATCATTAGATCTATCTGCGGGCTTCATGGAATATGAGCTGTCTGATTGAGCGAGCGGTGGCTCACCCAATGGGAAGCAGTCAGTGGGGTTTTTTAAGCCTGTAACTTTACACGGACTGGAGTTGTAGGTCCCAAGGTAAAAACTATCTGACTGTAAGCCGCAGGAGTAGCCTTTTCCTTTGGTGCACAATAAAGGGTATTGGTGATGGGAAACTGGCGTTTGGCTGAATTACTACAGTACCATCACTCCCGTAACTTCTACAGATCATGTCCAAAATACTCAATCGCAGCTTCTACAAAACATTAGGGAAATATTTTATATCTCAGTCTTTATAGAATAGGTAGTCCTGTAGTTTAAAAAAATATATATTTTTACACTCAGACCTACTTAGGAAATAGGACTTAAATAATTAATGGCATAACATGAAAATGAGCATACAGTGCAGAATTTAAGATTTTTAAAATTGTCTTTTTCCTCCCCTTCTCTTCATCTTTCCCATTATTACATTCCCTTTACCATCCCTATCTTTCTCTGCTTATCAGATCCTTTTCCTGCCAATCCCCACCTCACCTTTTTCCTTCTTCTCAGTTCACCTCCCCATCCATGCCTCTATCTTTCCTCCCTGATGTTCAGATCTGAAAACACTGCTCCTATAAACTGTCAACATAGCTGTTAAAAGGACAATTATCAGCATTGACGAAAAGAGACACAGAGAAGCTTAAACAAATTAATTTAATTGACCATTTCATAAAATTTAGCCACTACAACCTGCAGTATTCAATTAAATGAATGAAGAGCATAAACAATCAGACTAGTGGTTTAGAAAAAGCCCTCTCCCCAACCTTCCTCCAACCAGTTTCAGTAATCAACCCACACGCTTTGCTTTTATATCAGTAATCAACTTAGTGGTTTATAAAATTCCTTAACACCCGGACTCCATCAATCAGCTCTAATAATTCAGTATCAGATGGAACCTCACAGACGGTCTGAGGAAAGCAGTGTGGAGGGCTCTGTTGCAAAAAGATCTGCAGAATTTGCAGTAGAATCATAGATGAAAACAGAATATTGCAATATGATGGTTTACTTCTCTTCTTGCCCTGGTGTTGGGATGCTGGAAGGAAGTGGAAATATTCAGTGCCATTGCTGAAGTGGAGAAAATGAAATGGAGTCTTTTTCACGCCCAATGGGAGATGGGACAGAGCAACATGATGAATCCTACTTTACCTCTTAGCCCAGCTGTTAACCATTTGAAGACTTCTAACATTCCTCAGCCACATCCAGAGATACACATCTGGAAATGATTGTGAATGATATCATATGGATGTTTCACAACCTCCTCTCTCATTATTTTATATATCTTTAATCTATTACCTGTGCAAAGATAATAGAGAAAGGAATTTGATGTGCCAAATATTTATACAATATCACCAGTACTTTCTATGCTTTTGAAGTAACTCTGGTGCCTGTTCGGGTACACTGAGGGAGAATTTAGCATGCACCTAACCAGCATGTCGGAGCACCTGTAGGAAACCCGCACAGACATGGGGAGAACGTGCAAACTCCACCCAGACTGTGACCCAAGCCGAGAATCGAACCTGGGTCCCTGGCGCTGTGAGGCAGCAGTGCTAACTACTGTGCCACTGTGCGTTGATATCCTTTCTTGGTAACTTAATCCACAACTTGATTAGATTGCTTCTAATTTTACAATTCTTTACTCATATCCCTATGCCTGGCACCCTCCAGAACTTTGTCCATGGTTATTCATGCATCAGCCTTGATAGTGAGCATTTATTGTGTGGCATCTTAACCGCCTCTCCCACAGCTTACAAAGTGATCGAGATGATTCCCCTCTTTCTAAAGGTCAAATGAAGGTTCCATATCATTGACCTTGTTGAAATTGGGTATCTCAGCACATTTGGGCAGCACTATCAGTATTGGATGGACTCAACTACTCACTGGATAAGGAGATGGAGCCAATTGGGAAGCAGAACTTGAAACGTGAGAATAGCTTTTCAGATCTATGATAGTCTGGTTCTGAAAATTATTTTAAAATAAATGGTTACACTAAAATGATGCTGGTAGAAATTTGATGTATTTGTGTTCAGCCTTTGTATAAATTAATTGTAGATTTTGAAATCTAATCCATAGTACAATGGTAGGGCACTTATGATAGCTTCTTACACAAGCATCGGAACTTAGGTACTGTAGCCAACCAATATAGGAGTACACTTTTTTAAATTATAAAAGAACAGGAAGTGAAAATCAACTTTCTGAGTAACCATCCACAGCACAGCTGTCACAGTCGTGACTGGGAATTCATACAGCTCCCTTCCCAGCAGTGTTAGGGCAGGGGATTCAAGTCCCAATACTCATCATACAGAGGATATTTATACCACACTCTTAACATTGTACCCTACAATCTTCTGAGAGATCTATATTTTTTCCAATTGTGGCCTCATGTGCATTCCTGATTTTAATTGCTCCATCAATGGTGGACGTACCTTTAATTATAAAGACTCTTAAGTTCAGAAATTTCCTCTCTATACCCCTTTGTCTCTCTTCCTCTTTTAAATCACTCCTTAAAATCCTTCCTCTTTGACTAAGCTTGTGGTCATCTCTCATTTATCCTTACATTTCTTGGTATCAAAAGAAATATTTTATTACACTCATGCGATTTGCCTCATCGTGTTTTACTAGGTGCTATATAAATGCAAGTTGTTGAGATAAATTGAAATATGCAAAAATGTAAAATGGCAATATGAAATGTTGTAAGTACACAGGAACTCTGTTAGTATTTGTAGAGTGAGGCAGTGTCCTAGATTAATATCATTGAGGACATGTAGAACACATTCAAAATGGTAATCTTCACTATAACCATAAACAATCATTTTGTTTAATTTGATTGAAGGCTAATTATTACCATGGTAACAGGCATAAGGAATCATAATGGTGAGATCAAAGACAATATTACAATATTAAATCATGAGTGCTTGCTTCTCTTACTGTTGCTCCTGGCTACACCAAGTGCTGATTCCAATTTCACAACATAGGGGGCACTTGATACAATGAAATGTCTTAGTGAATTAGTGCAGCTATTAATCTTCAAAGGATTGGTATTTCACAGAGAAAGAGCCATTATTTTATAAATAAAGAAAACTAATTGGCTGAAATCAAGTTTAATGTGTTTTTATTAAACTAATCTCTCTACTAATGCAGGTGTTAACCCATTTATTTTAAATTTCACCCGATAATAAATATCTTTCATTAAAAATACACTAAGGTATAGAAGTGGGACAGAGCTGAAGTAATATCAATTTTGTCTGTTGAAATCACTTCTTTTCTTGTTTCCTTTCACATTGATTTTTATTTTCTCTATATTTTAATGACCTTGTCCATTCATGTTTTGTTCCCCAGAGATTGTTTTGAAACAAACTCAGAGCAGCGCATAGTGATTAACTCAGCACTTGTCTTGCCTTGCTCTTTCATTTTTCAAGGATTTAATATGTCACTAGTCTGTTGCATACCACAGTGAAATATCTCAATGTCATCTGCAATCATGCTATTGAAAAAATAAAACTTCGATTGGTTTGCCTTATTCTTTCAATTCAGCCCTACCCATTCAGTCCCTGGCACCATGTGGCCTGGTACAGGTGTATACAGGGATTTGTGTTTATTTAGCCCCATATCACATCTTTCAGAAGCAACACTAGAAATAGACTTTCAGATAGAATGTTGGAAACAAACACCTGGAGGCAATTAAGGAACAATCAGATAATACAGTGGAGTCTGTCAGGTTTCTGAATGAATGGGCCAAATTGGCTCTTTATCAGTAATTATCTTGCAATTCTGAAATCACAAATAATTAATTATTATTGTCATAGAAGCAAGTGCTTTTGTTTAGCAAGATCCCATCAATAGCAATTAGAAGAATAATCAATTAATCCATTCTGGTTTATACTGAGGGAGCAATGTTGATTAAAATACTGGAACAATTATTTAACAGAGGGCAGTACCTCAGGATTCTCTTAGTGCTGCAGAGTGTCGGAAAGACCTGGAATGCAAAACCCACATTGTCCTGCTGCATCAGGATGAGTGGTACCAATGGACCCAAGCTGATTTGCCATGTGGCTGCTGCAGAGTGAGGTGCACATCCTCAAGTCTTGCCTTTTTCTTTTTTTTAATTCATTCGTGGGACATGGGCGACACTGGCTGGCCAGCATTTATTGCCCATCCCCAGTTGCCCTTGAGAAGGTGGTGGTGAGCCTTCTTGAGTTGCTGCAGTCCATGTTCTGTGAGTTGAGCCACGATGCTGTTAGGGAGGGAATTCCAGGATTTTGACCCAGCGACTGTGAAGGAACGGCGATATATTTCCAAGTCAGGATGATGAGTGACTTGGAGGGGAACTTGCAGGGGTGGTGTTCCCATGTATCTGTCCTTCAAGGTGGAAGGGTCGTGGGTTTGGAAGATGCTGTCTAAGGATCTTTGGTGAATTGCTGCAGTGCATCTTTTAGATAGTACACACTGCTGCAACTGAGCATCGGTGGTGGAAGGAGTGGATGTTTGTAGATGTGGTGCCAATCAAGTGGGCTGTTTTGTCCTGGATGGTGTCAAGCTTCTTGAGTGTTGTTGGAGCTGCACCCATCCAGGCAAGTGGGGAGTATTCCATCACACTCCTGACTTGTGCCTTGTAGATGGTGGACAGGCTTTGGGGAGTCAGGAAGTGCGTTACTCACCATAGATTCCTAACCTCTGACCTGCTCTTGTAGCCACTATGTTCATGTGGTGAGTCCAATTGAGTTTCTGGTCAATGGTAACCCCCAAGGATGTTGACAGTGGGGGATTCAGTGATGATAACACCATTGAATGTCAAGGGGCAGTGGTTAGAGCATCTCTTATTGGTGATGATCATTGCCTGGAATTTGTGTGGTGCGAATGTTACTTGCCACTTGTCAGCCCAAACCTGGATATTGTCCAGATCTTGTTGCATTTGAACATGGACTGTTTCAGTATCTGAGGAGTCATGAATGGTGCTGAACTTTGTGCAATCATCGGTGAACATCCCCACTTCTGACCTTCATGATGGAGGGAAGGTCATTGGTGAAGCAGCTGAGAATTGTTGGGCCTAGGACACTACCCGGAGGGACTCCTGCAGAGATGTCCTGGAGCTGAGATGACTGACGCTCCACAACCATAATCATCTTCCTATGTACCAGGTATGACTGCAACCAGCGGAGTGTTTCCCCCTGATACCCATTGATTCCAGTTTTGCTAGGGCTCCTTGATGCCATACTTGGTCAAATGCGGCCTTGATGTCAAGGGCTGTCGCTCTCACCTCACCTCTGGAATTCAGTTCTTTTGTTCATGCATGAACCAAGCTGTAATGAGGTCAGGAGCTGAGTGATCCTGGCGAAACCCAAACATGGCGTCACTGAGTAGGTTATTGCTAAGCAGGTGCTGCTTGATAGTGCTGTCAATGACCCCTTCCATCACTTTACTGATGATCGAGAGTAGGCTGATTGTCAGTAATTAGCTGGGTTGGATTTGTCCTGCTTTTTGTGTACAGGACATACCTGAGCAATTTTCCACAGTGTTGTAACTGTACTGGAAGAGCCTGACTAGGGGAGCGGCAAGTTCTGTAGCACAAGTCCTCAGTACTATTGCTGGAATGCTATCAGGGCCCATTGCCTTTGCAGTATCCAGTGCCTCCAACTGTTTCTTGATATCACATGGAGTGAATCGAATTGGCTGGAGACTTGCATCTGAGATGCTGAGGGAGGCCGAGATGGATCATCCGCTTGGCACTTCTGGCCGAAGATTGCTGCGAATACCTCAACCTTATATTTTGCACTAATGTGCTGGGCTCCTCCATCATTGAGGATGGGGATATTTCTGGAGCCTCTTCCTCCAGCGAGTTGTTTAATTGTCCACCACCATTCATGACTGGGTGTGGAAGGACTGCAGAGCTTAGATCTGATCCGTTGGTTGTGGGATCGCTTAGCTCTATCACTTGATGTTTTTGTCATTTGGCATGCAAGTAGTCCTATTTGGTAGCTTCACCAGGTCAACACCTCATTTTTAGGTTTGCCTGGTGCTGCTCCTGGCATGCCTTCCTGCACTCTCCATGGAGCCAGGGTTGATCCCCCGGCTTGATGGTAATGGTTGAGTGGGGGATATGTCGGGTCATGAGGTTGCAGATTGTGCTGGAGCACATTTCTGCTGCTGTTGATGGCCCACAGCACCTCATGGATGCCCAGTCTTGAGTTGCTAGATCGGTTCGAAGTCTGTCCCATTTAGCACAGTGATAGTGCCACACAATACGATGAAGGTTATTCTCAATGTGAAGGCGGGACTTCGGCTCCACAAGGATTGTGTGGTGGGCAGATGTATCTGTCATGGGCAGATGTATCTGCAGCCGGTAGATTAGTAAGAATGAGGTCAAGAATGTATTTTCCTCTGTTGGTTCCTTCACCATCTGCTGCAGACCCAGTCTAGCAGTTATATCCTTTAGGACCCGACCAGCTCGATCAGTAATGCTGCTGCCGAGCCACTCTTGGTGGTGAACATTGAAGTCCCCCACCCAGAGTACATTTTGCGCCCTTGCCGCCCTCAGAGCTTCCTCCAAGTGTTGGTTCAACATGGAGGAGCACTGATTCATCAGCCGAAGGAGGACGATTATAATCAATAGGAGGTTTGCTTGTCCATGTTTAACCTGAAGCCATGAGACTTCATGGGGTCCAGAGTCGATGTTATGGACTCCCAGGGCAACTAACTCCTGACTGCATACCACTGTGCCACCGCCACCTCTGCTGTGTCGGTCCTGCTGGTGGGACAGGACATATCCAAGGATAGTAATGGTGGTGTCTGGGGTGTTATCTGTAAGGTATGATTCCATGAGAATGACTATGTCAGGCTGTTGCTTGACTGGTCTGTGAGACAACACTCCTAATTTTGGCACTAGCCCCCAGATGTTAGTAAGAAGGACTTTGCAGGGTGGGTGGGGCTCTTTGTTTTGCCGTTGACTTTTCCGGTGCCTAGGTCGATGCCAGGTGGTCCATCGGTTTCATTTCTTTGTTGAGACTTTGTAGCGATTGATACAACTGAGTGGCTTGCTGGGCCATTTCAGAGGGTAGCTGAGAGTCAACCACATTGCTGTGGCTCTGGAGTCGCATGTAGGCCAGGCCAGGTAAGGACAGCAGATTTCCTTCCCTAAAAGTGAACCTGTTGCAGTTGTAGGAGGGATGATGGCAGCTCAGGAGTGAGACTAACTGCATTACTCTTCAAAAGACCCACACATTCAGTGAGCTAATATTCTGTGACTAAATGAAATAGTACAGCTCCAGCTACAGCAGTGACCAAGCTGAAAACTAATAAAACACATCAGTAACTTTTGCATAAGCTAATTGGAATTTAATCATATTTATCTTAAAATGAAAACCTTCAGATAAAGCAAAATGAAAATAGAGTTTGTTTCCTGTCCTGTCACTATTGATGGCCTAGATTTGAAAAGTTTATTTATTAGTCACAAGTAAGGCTTACATTAACACTGCAATGAAGTCACTGTGAAATTCCCCTAGTTGCCACATTCCGGCACCTGTTCGGGTCAATGCACCTAACCAGCACATCTTTCAGACTGTCGGAGGAAACGGGAGAACCCGGAGGAAACCCAGGCAGACAGGGGGAGAACATGCAAACTCCGTACAGACAGTGACCCAAGCCAGGAACCGAACCCGGGTCCTTGGCACTGTGAGGCAGCAGTGCTAACCACTGTGCCACCCTGGTATAATTTCAAGGCTTGTAGGCGGGAAAAATAGGAGGATAGCACAATTTTAAAGCGGGAAGGGAAAGTTGTCACCACTCATCTGATTAAATGCCCCCCATCACTGAACGTGTCAAGGGGTGGGCATTAGATTTTGCTCCACATGTGCATGGGAGGCTAGACTGGATTCTTGGCTGTGGTTTTGAAGAGGAGTAAAAGAGTAGACAAGTGGAAATCCTATGCTGTGTCCCCTGAAGTAAGGAACTTGGGAAGATTATGTTGTGTTATTCCATCCTCCCAACCACTTGCATAAAAAGGTGACTTACATGTTGCCATTCCATAATGTAAATGATTGCATGAATAGTTGGGGGTAACACACCTCAGTGGTACAACTGACAATAGACACTGTCAGGAGTGGAAAGCAGAGAAAATCAGAGCTCTTTCTGAAAAGCTATCAAAGTACACTAATTCATGCAGTGGCTTGAGTTAGAATAACTGCAGCTTCAGAAGAAATTAATAATTGTGTTAAATGGGACTCATATTGCTGCTTGCAGAATGTATTCAATCAGCTGTTGTCACGTGTGATTTGGTGATACCAACCCCCAGGACTGAGCTATTTTAGCTCCCTTACATTCAATAAAAATAGAATCCTTCCTGTAACAGGATGAGATGTAAAAACATTATCCTCAGTCATTTACAGACACTTACTGTTTCTCCATGGCTGTCTCGGGTAACATGGACACAGAGATGTGTGCATACAGAATAGGCTGGATAATATGGGATGTTAGCAACTGATTTTATTGCAAGGGGGAAAGATGTTAGTATATCCAAACAAATTGGAACTGAACAAACCAATGAATTGCATTTCTCTGTAAAGGTAATTTTCTTAAGGAAAATGTCACTGTGGACTTGTCAATAATGAAAGGTCAGTGGGCCTCAGTTTTCTATAAAAGCATACAGATTTTTTTAAAAACAGATTTTACATTTGCAGAAATTCTTTTAAAACAAAACAAAAACACAATTATGCACTTAAAGTGAGATTGCAGCAGACCACAGACCTTGTTCATTCAGTTACCAGACAAATGTTATTTATTTGAAGAAAAGGATTTATGCTTCTTTATACTAATGTCAACCTAGTTTTTAAACATGATGCTGGAAACAAGTTCCCCTCCAAATCACACACCATGCTGATTTTGAACAATATTACTGTTCCTTCAGTGTCACAGGGTCAATACCCTGGAACTCCCCTCCTAACAACATTGAAAGCGTTTCTACACCACATGGACTGCAGCAGTTCAATTAGGGATGAGCAATAAATACTCGCCCACCCAGCAAGGCCCCAATAAATAAAAAAATATGCATCTTGGAAAATGACTGCTATACTGTGCTTAGTGGAATCTAATTGTGTGCTGTTGTAATTATGAATCCAAGTTTATCTAACCTTTACCAGTTTCCCATATATTTTGCGTTGTGAGCTGCTTTCTGCAATGTGGGGCTGGAGTTTTGCTTCTCTTTCAACTGGTTGAAAGCAGATGGGGCATGTAAAATATAGAAGGTGGCTTTCTTGCTATCTACCAATTAATGGCCACTTGAGGGCCTCATCTGCTGCCAATAGTATTTTACTTGTGGCAGGGAAAGACTTATGCCATACAGGAAGCCCAGCAGCTGTGTTGGTGGTAGGAGGGTAGGGTGGGGAGAGAACTTTTGGGGACCCTTGGGCCAAGTGGACACACTCTGCCACCAAAGACCATTCCTACCCCACCTCACTGAAACTTTCTGACCCAAGCCCATAGTGTGTGACTTGGGAGGGGAACGTGGAGATGGTGGTGAGCCTCTGGCATAGCAGTAAAGAAGGTGTCAAAGTAACTTTGGTAAGTTGCTACAGGGCACTATGTGCATCATATATAGTACAACCATCCCGAGCTTGTGGTTATTGAGTTCATGCTAGGGGGAAAATGCCTTTGGCCTGGAAGTTTCTTCAATGCTAAGGCTGCACTCATCGAGGAGAATTGCCAGTATTCCAGCACACTTTTGGTTTGAGGCTGACATTAACACAGCAATTAAGTTACTGTGAAAATCCCCTCATCGCCACACCCCGGCGCCTGTTTGGGTACACTGAGGGAGAATTTAGCATGGCCAATACACCTAACCAGCACATCTTTCAGACTGAGAGGGGAAACCGGTACATGGTACATAAGCTTTGCGAAGTCAGGGGGGATGGGGTGAGGCACTCATTTAAGAGTACTCAACCTGTACCCTGTATTTGTAGCCATGCTGCTGATATGGCTGGTCCCGTGAACTCATTGGTAAAGGCAACTCTCAAAAAAGGCTAATGACCTATCAAGTATGCCAGCCATTCAATACAATCATAGCCTACTCCCCATATGGGCAGTACAGTGGCATAGTGGTTAGTACTGTTGCCTCACAGCGCCAGGGACCCAAGTTTGATTCCTGGCTTGGGTCACTGTCTATGCAGAGTCTGCACATTCTCCCCATGTCTGCTTGTGTATCTTCCGGGTGCTCTGGTTTCCTCTCCCGGACAGGCGCTGGAGTGTGGCGATTAGGGGATTTTCACAGTAACTTAATTGCAGTGTTAATGTAAGCCTACTTGTGACAATAGTAAATAAACTTTAAACTTTAATATCTCTTGATTCCCTGAGAGACCAAAAATCTGTCTATCTTTTTTATCCCGTCCTTTAATATAGTCAAGGATGGAGCATTCGATAAGCCTCTTGATTTGAGAATTCCAAAGATTCACACTCTTGAGTGAAGAAATTTCTCCTTGGTCAGAATGTTACGACCACGCCCTGACATGTCTACCACCAGCAAATGCAGTGGGTCATTTAAATTGTCAGTGAAAATTGCAGCAATAATGATGCCATTAAAATAGATGCGCTAACACAAAAGAGAGAGATGAGGCATCTAACATTGGATTCAATATTCAATTTATAATCTAGTACTGGAAGGGAACTTAATTTCCACATTACTCGATCTGTGATGGTTTTAAATATCTCATGTGCCATGTAAAGAATTGGCTTTAATGTTTTCTCTTGTACAAGTAATGGAAAACAAAGTTGTCTGAACAAGGTGTTAAGCTTGGTTCGTATAATTAGCTTTAAGAATTGGAATGATGGAATAGTCAACATGCCGTTACAAATATTATATTAATTAAAAAGATATGTTGGGAGTTTTTGGCTGCAACAAAATGCTGCTCTCTGCTGGGCCAAAGAATGGTGAGTAGATTAGCACATCTTCAGTGGGAGAATCAGAGTGAGCCATCCAGAGTCACTCTTGCATGGTTCTCAGTTCTAATTACTGAAATACATTAACACAGGGTTGTGACTAAATTGCCTGCTACCCCATGTGGATGCAAAGTATTGTATGGTATCAAGGGGTGTTACAGAAGGAGTCTAAATGGCAGTGCATTCAGATTATAAGTTATTACTCACTATGCACATTAGAGGTATGTAAATATGTGTATTGTATTTTGATTTTAAGTTATTCAATATTTCTCCCATTGATTCATTGTTCTCTCATCTAATAAGACATGCATTTAGAAAACAGACCTCTTCCAGTGCTGGTGGTCTTGCTGTTTAATGATCTGCTGCTTTTGGCCTTTGCAGGTCATGCTAATCTCAGGCACTGTATTCATTCAACAGCTAAATGTTATAAAGACAAGACCATAGCATTAGTAAACTGTGAGGATAAGGTAAAGAATACCAGAAAAGATTTACTAGGATGCTACCGGGACTTGATGGTTTGAGTTATAAGGAGAGGCTGGATAGACTGAGACTTTTTTCTCTGGAGCTTAGGAGGCTGAGGGGTGACCTTATAGAGGTCTATAAAATAATGAGGGGCATAAATAAGGTAGATAGTCAATATTTTTTCCCAAAGGTAGTGGAGGCTAAAACTAGAGGGCATAGGTTTAAGGTGAGAGGGGAGAGATACAAAAGTGTCCAATTTCTTCACACAGAGGATGGTGAGTGTCGGGAACAAGCTGCCAGAGGTAGTAGTAGAGGTGGGTACAATTTTGTCTTTTAAAAAGCATTTAGATAGTTACATGGATAAGATTGGTATAGAGGGATATGGCCAAATGCGGGCAATAGGGATTGGCTTAGGGGTTTAAAAAAGATGGCGGCATGGACAAGTTGGGCTGAAGGGCCTGTTTCCATGCTGTAAACCTCTATGATTCTATAATACTGAATTACATTTTTCATCCAAATCATTCTTGCGACCTGACAACGTAACCTGGTGAAATTCATAATACTGAAGCAGCCTGAAATCAGTAAATACGCCCGGTAGAATCTTTTGGACAAGGTTTAAAGAAGTTACAGAATATAAACTGGTCTGAGTCAGAAGTTTTGATCTGTTTAAACTCTGGAGGCTGCCTCTCCTACTTAGATAACACAACATGCAGCACCCACAGATGCATATAAAACCATTTAAAAAAAACTAAATTTGGATTTCTGAATGACTGATCTCAAAAATCCAATTCACATTCCATAATGATACGAGTCCTGTGGCTCCAGCTCATCTTCTGAGTTGTGAAGTGAGCTGTCTTAACATTTCACTAATCTTGCCACCCACAAGGGAATAGAAGTTTTAACAATATAATAAATCTGATATGTTCTAAAAAAGCAAAAGATTTGCAGGAGTTCGATATGCTCAGTTATTGGTTGTTATTTTCCCAGGCAATAAGTGCTTATTGTTGTAGATTGGATTTTGCAACCTTTTTAAAAAAATTGTTCTCAGAATGCAGACATTGCTAACAAGGATGTATTACCCATTCCTAATTGCCCTGAAAAGGTGGTGGTGAGCCTTACCTTGGATTCTGGCAGTCCTTGTGGCGATGCTACCGATATATAATTGAGTGTGCATTTGCAATATTCTTCATTTCTATGTGGTTACAGTGCACAAATTGCCAGATTTTGTACCTTACAAATACTTCTATTAGATCATTTTATCCACAATAACTATCTCATGGCATCAACCATAACTACCTCACTGTATTTAAGTGTGAGATGAAGATCCATGTTTTCGGTTTTCATTTGTGAAATGGATTTTCAGAATTTTTAAAAAACATGTCGAATCAGGGATTAACAAATAATCCGAAAAAACAAAAATTTGTTGAAATAATTTAAATTAAAAGTGAAAATGCAGAGCTGTAAATATAAACACAGTGTAAACAGACTACAGCATTAAACTATAAAGTAGAGACAGAGAAGCAAAATATGTTAAAAGATTATTCCTGTACCACTTTACTGGCATGTTCCTTAACTGATAAAGATTCTATAGCCTGATTTTAATTCACTAACTCATTCTGCCGCACAGAGTTAAAATAAGGTATTTTGTGTTTCTACACAGTTTGATGGCCCAGCACAAGTTCTTAATCTTAGCCAGAGGTTGTTCTTTTATTTGTAATCAGATCTTGTGGTGTCTTTGTAAAATGATGGATGATTTTTACCTTCTAGGCTTGCATCATTTGGGCCTCTGAAAGATGTGATATGCAAGACTCAGCCACTTCAATGCATGTAAGAGCTTCAGTGGTGAGATAGCTACTTAGATGCCAGATAAGTGTATCAGTTTTCCTAATGCAAGCCATTAATAACAGAAACAGTTAGATTTTCATGCCAGCGTAGAATTCCTCACGATCCTGAAAGTAACTGATTGCATGGAGTTGAAATACAAACTCCTCCCCAGAATGTGATCTATCCTGCAATTGGAGAGTTATGTACCATAAACACACCACACGTGTTTTGTCACTTTTTTAGGCTCATGTCACCACAACACCCTCGTTCTGTCCTGACTGTTACTCTGCCTGTGCTTTTAAGTAGAGGACAATTTTCAAGGTTGGGTTCTGTGAGAAAAACTCATCGATTGATATGTTCCAATATAATGAGGTAAGGTGATTCAACTAAAATTATTTTTTATTTTTGTTCTGGACGATAGTGAGTACATCAGGAATCTTGACTGAGGACGATACTGCTTCATGCCATTACACCAGAAGATGAATACTGTTACAAAATATAATGTGCAAGGGAATGCACTGCAATATTAGCATTTCAGTTTCATTATCTTGGTAGATCAGGAAGTGGGCTACAGGAGAACTTCTCAGAAATTATGCCGATGTTTGTGCACGCTGCTTTCTGCACAACAGAGAAACAGGGTAACATTTTCTGATGAAAACTGGTATACTTTCAATTATCAAAAATAGGAGTTTTATGACCAATGCAGTCTTTCTATATACAAAGAAGAACCAGGCTTAAATATAGACAGTGAAGGTGACAAATGAGAAAGGAAATTGGGGGCAAAGGGGCAGTATTGGAATAGATCAGCAGCAAACATAAAATGAAATCCAAAGGTCTTCAAAAGCACATTGAATGGTAAAAGTGTGGTCAGGAGACTGGGGGACCAATGCAAGTGTATTAGTAGAAGCAGAAGGCACGACTGAGATACTGCATTAGCACTTTGCATTGGTGTTCACCAAGTAAGAGGAGGTTGCCAAATTGAGATAAAAATCAATAAGGCTAGAAAGGCTGGCTACTTAAAGTAGATAAGTCACCCAGTCAGGATGTGAAGTTAGCTTCCTAACAGAAGCAAGGGTAGGACTGCGGAGGTGCTGGCTGCAATCCTCCTCTCATACTGGGGTGGTGCCAAAGGACTGGAGGATTTGTAGAGTAGGAAGTGCTAACATTTGAATTGTGAAAAAGTATAAAAGATGGCAATAACAGGCCAGTCATTTTAGAGTCTGTGGTGGATAGTTTTTAGAAACATAATTCAGGAGAAGATTAAGAGCTACTTAGATAAGCATGGACCAATAAAAGTGAGTTAGTGATAGAAGAGAGGGTGGATGAGGACAGCTCAGTTGAAATTGAGAATACTGACTCCCAAAGGGCATTTGATAAAGTAATAAATGTTAGGCTTTTTAGCAAAACTAAACCCAATGGAATAAAAGGAGCAGGAAGAAGCATGGGTACAAAATTGGCTCTGGGATTTTTTTAAAAGTTGTGTGGTATAGATGTGTGTACAATGGAGTTCCCTAAAGTTCAGCAGTAGAACCACTGCTGCTTTTGATAAACGTGAATGACATTGAATTGGGGGTACAATCCTGGAATTTGCAGATGAAAAAGTTTGAAGTGCATAAGCAAGATACTAATAACTGACAACATGAGGACAAAGACCAGTGGAATGTGCACATGAAATTCAGTACAGGAAAGTACAAGGTAATGCATGTTGGTGGAATGCATGAAGAAAGGCAGTGCATGATCAATGATACAATTTTAAAAAGGGGTGCAAGTGGAGAGGAAGGTCTTGTGGCACAGTGGGCAGCATCCCTTCTTCTCAAGCCTGAAAGCTATAGGTTTGAATCTCATCTCAGGACTTGATGGCCAAGGAAGATGCATTCATAACTCAAACATGTTGACTACCAACCTGTAAATCTTTCCAATACATGCCAATGGTAGGTGGTGAGGGCAGGAGAGATTCCTGGTCAGCCATGTGATGGAAAGAAAGTTGGAGCCTCTAGCATTATTTACGACTAGTACAATATAAAATACATGCAAAAGTGCATGTTGCCAAAGCAATTCAGATGCCCTGAGTGAACAGTAAACACAGTAAGAGTTTTAACAACACCAGGTTAAAGTCCAACAGGTTTATTTGGTAGCAAATGCCATTAGCTTTCGGAGCGCTGCTCCTTCGTCAGATGGAGTGGATATCTGCTCATAAACAAGGCATACAGAGACACATCATGAACAGTAACACCCAACTATTACAAGAGAAAAAAAGTGACCTGAGGATGTTTCTGCACAAATTTTTGAAGGTGGCAGATCAAGTAAACAAGAAAGTTGCTTTCTACTGAGGAGTTTTCATTAATAACAAAACACAAACATACAAAAAGCATTTGATCCTGGAATTCTTTACAGGGATCAAGACTAATTGATCTTTTAAATGTGTTATTCATTTTTCTCAGGAGACTTAATAAACCAACCAGTGTTTACAATGCTACAGAATACATGTCAATCGGAATGAGTAAGTTTGATGGTTGGAATGTCATAGTCTTAAATTATTCCTCAAATTTGACTAAAGATCTCTGGATTTCGTGCAGAATTTTCTGCTTATCTCTATTCACCAAAACATTTTTCAATTCAGAAGGGAACACAAGATTTGAGTGGGTGGAAATTTTGCTTGTGAAGGACACTTCCTTGGAGTGGTCAATGAAATCCTACAAAATAACAATCTTACTGCTTTGTCTTTTCAGCAACCACAATCCAGACGCAGAAATATACAAGGGAAAATCAACTATTTGGCTTGGTCAATAGTTAACACTAATTGTTAGAACTGTAAATTCATTCTGATGATGAGAACAATTAATAATGTTTGGTTAAGGTTGTTAATTTCAATGCGAGTATATGCACTTGATGATACATTGACAAAAGTTTGAGGACTATGCTAAAGGCTAGTACTGCAGTTGATGCTCAGGGAAAGTCTTCAATTAAATTAATTAAATTAAGTGAACAAAGAGCCATTGCTTGAAAAAATGGCCTATGAGAAGTAAATTAGAGAAGAGAGTTTCAGCCGATTAGCTAGTACTGCAAAGGCATGGGGATAGAAAACTACCTCCTTTGCTGTAACTTCTACGATTTGATCCTCATTCTCAAAACAAACTACGGAGATGTCTGAAAAGGAGACGAAGGTCCTGCACTGAACTTCAATAACGCCTCCCTGCACATCCTCCTGGAACATGTCCAGGTCTGGAGGAATATATTGTACCTAACTGATGAGAGGAGGGGGCCAAGCTGGGAAACCAACCCCACATGGGCGAAGGTGGCAGATGCTGTCAGTGCCCAGGGTACCTCAATACAATGCTGCATAAGGATGAATGACCTCATTTGTTCTGCCACAGCAAGTGAAGCCTCAGCTGGTTGTATAAGCCACAACTGGACCAATATGTCAGAGTACATGAGCCTCGGTGGCAATGGCCAAAGGGGGAAGAGGAGGGGGAGCTAGCCTACAACCCTTCTGGACAACTTCCAATGCAGTTAAGCCCTGCCATACAGCTGTGAACTACCTTGAGAGAATTGAACCAAATTGCAACAAGAATCTCCTCTCAGATCCATACCTTCTGTTATCTTTGAACAGGATGTGATGGGACATAACTGTGGAGAGTGGGTGCAGAGGAAGGGGGATGTCCACATCTGAAGAGGGTAGCTGAGGGGGCAGTCATGGAGCGAGAATGGGCAAATGGCAATGGCAAGCTTTGAATTGGGCGTCCACCCAATAAGGATCCATCCATGCTACTGAAATAGAGGATCAAGTGTGCCTCCACATTGCAGACAGACCATGCGATCACTCGCTCTCTCCCCTCTCACTTACAGAGAAAGTTATAGATATCACCAGGAACAGGCTAAGGCTGGAGAATGAAGACTCCCTTGTCAGGCCTCAGCAGAAGTCATAGCCCAGAGAGGAGCCAGGAGAGATATTTACTACAGAGGTGACACAGCACTTTCCAACCAGCACAGATCTTGGTGGATATTACGTCTATGTTAAGAAGGGGGTCTCACAATCTGGTGTCACCAAATGGACTGATGTCCGCAGCATGAGAAGGCAAGGTCAGCAGAGCTCACCGGCATTCGAAGACTGCTGGGGAAGAGGCATCTATGAGTCACAGTCTGATGGCAGGCCTCTGGAATCAGCCTTCGAAAGAATGGTGAAGGATCAGCAAGTGGCTGAGCAACATCAGGCAGAGGTGTTGGAGGTCCTCAACAAGGGTCATGAATCAGAGGAGTCCATCCGCCTGTTCTTTGCTGAGGTGGTTTGGGCTTTGAGATCACCATGGTGAGGGTGGCGGACATCAGGGAGAACCTAAACACCCATTTTCTGCTGGAGATGTACAGAGACAAATATTCAATCGCCGTAGACATGGGTGAGTTTTGCAGTGGCAACACAAGGGAGGGCAAGGCAACTTGACCTCCCTCCAAGTGCCCCTTCCCCTAAAGTTGTTGAACTGGAGCCTTTAGGAATCCTAGAAGAGGAGGAGCATCAGCTGGATACCCCAAGCATCATTTTCCACATCTTCCAAATTCCCTTTGCCTGCGACCTCTTCAACCTTGTTCTCTGGCATCGCAAAGGGAGCAGCAGGCCCACAGGAAGTTGGGGGCCTCCAGGTCTCACATCCCTAGATGATGGCCACCAAAGTTATCAAAAGCCAAAGGACAAAATAGTCAGCAGGCTGCCTCCATCCTTGCTGCAGTTATTGGAGGAGTACCTAGAAGTAGTAGTGGGCCATGGAAAATAAAGAACAACTGGTTGCATGGGTCAATACATGTTTGATTATCACGATTCCAACTTTTGTTCTGTAAATATAAATCATTTTCACTGCTATTATGTCTACTGTCTTTTTTCAGAGTGGTTTTAAGACTTAGCATATGTCTGTACCCCCTCTTGTGCAAACTCCATCTCCTGAGGGAGTCGACAAGGAGAATACATGGCAGGGTCTCGAGAAGAGCAATGTGCAAACACCCTTCCTCGAAGGCTGAGCCTTCATTTGTCATAGTCATATCCCAGGTCACTGGCAAGTCAATACTGCCTGCTGGAGTTCCCTTTCAGTTGTCCAGTTGTGGTGGGCTGCATCTCCACCCACCTATTGACCCAACTCTGTTGCAGCATCTCGGTCCATCCAACATGAGGTCCTGTTTACTTTTGATTTGACCAGCATGGTAGTTGTAAGCTTTTTTCTTCACTCCAGCACCATTTCCCATCCCCGATTACCCACATCCCTTCCCCCTAACAGTATTGACCCACACCCCCCCAGAATTACCTTTGACCATTCTACTACATTTACTCAGAGTTCTCTCCCAGGAGTCAGCAGTTGACTCCACTGACACCTCTCTGTGAACCCCTTTACCATCACCCACCCCGATCCCAGCTACACCTCTGTGAAACACTTTCCTGCTGCCACAGCAATAAATGCCCCCTCTAGGCCGCCACATCTGAAGTCCTCTTAGTCTTCCTTAACTCCCTCTGCCTCCTTCCAAACCCAACCTGTGCTGCATGTGATGCTTCAGAGTTCAGTAGCTGGGGGTCTCCATCTTGTCATCGAATGTTTGTGAGCTGACCAAGGCCCCGAGGGCAAGACCCGACTTTTGGACGCCAGATTGGTCTATACATGTTCTGGTTTCCACTCGGAGATTCAGGCAGAGACCTCACTGTCATTTCATGCTGATGCAAAATCGATTTTTGGATCTCCCACCGTATTTTCCCCCTACCTGCACTCCCCCTCCCCCACAAACCCAGTGGCCACTGATCCCGCTGGCAGGGGCATAGGAGAATTCCACCCTCTATTTCAGTTCAAAAGCATTTGGTGCAGGAAAGAAAGACTGAATGGCGATTTCCTGGGAAAGATGAAGCTTAGAAACTATTTTGGGAAGAATCTTAAGTAATTTTAGGTATGATTGGCTGGCTGTCTAGAGTTCACTGAACCCGAAACCAAAGCGACAAACATTACCATTTTCAAAGGGAGATACTGAATATTATATATATATGGATTCAGCGGAAGAACACAGAGAGCACAAGTGTTCTGGAGTTCAGGACGATAAGAGAAAGTTTTTTTTCCAAATAAAAAACTGATCTCTGAATTGTATATTGGAAATTGATGCTAGGAAGCACTTAGGGTTAAAAATAATGGACCTGTATTTGCAGAGTGGTGTTCACTACATCGCTGCTTCTTCACTCTGGCAGTTTTCCACACTTGCGACCTGTGATGACACTTCCACTGAATACATGAATATATTAATACACAGTGCTTAGTGTAGCTACCCAGAATCAATATTAATACATAACATTTCCTCTCCCTTTCAACTGAATGTCCCCAACAAATTCAAACAAGTGCAACTTGAACAATAATCAATAAACAATAATAAGCCAGATGGGCTGGAGGTCGTCGCTCGAAGAACATTTGACGGTGAACCTCTGGTGTTTCGCAGAATGATAGAAGCCCTACAGTACAGGAGGAGGCCATTTGGCCCATCGAGTCTGCCATGACCACAATCCCACCCAGGCCCTATTCTGATAACCTCACATATTTACCCCGCTAATCCCCCTGACACGAGGGTCAATTTAGCATGGCCAACCAACCTAACCAGCACATCCTTGGACTATGGGAAGAAACGGGAGCACCTGGAGGAAACCCACACAGACACGGGGAGAAACTCCGCATAGACAGTGACCCGAGGTAGGAATTGAACCCTGGTCCCTGGCGCTGTGAGGCAGCAGCGTTAACCACTGTGCTGACCCACATCTTTGCACGAATGACATCAGTGGTTGATTTGACCTGCGTCGACATTGTAACTAGAGATTGACTGGTGTACAGGTGAAGTATTGCTTTCCTCAACAGTGTCGGTCAGGGTTGCAGGAAGGTTCAGGTCAGGACCTGCTATAGTTGTGCCCGGATTTTCAGCAGGTTCTATTTCCAGCGGATCAATTCTTCCCGCCAACAGCTGGTCCATGTGCCTCCTCTAGATGATATCATCTCTGGTTAGACGGTAAATGAGATAGGTCCAGTCCGTGTAAGGATCGTGGCAGGAACCCATTTCTCTTTTGTCCTTGGTAGAAGACACAATGGGCCCTGTTTTACCATTTTAATTCTAAGTGCTGGGTGGACTTGAAACTGGGAGTGTTTCAGATCTGACTTTTAGACCTGTTCTCAGGCGCCCCCATACACACACTGCCTGAAAAAATAGCAGCGATTTTGAATAGCGCTGCAGAAGCTTGTGGGCGGGGCGTAATGCACCCGAAATCCTGCAGCTCCGATCGGAGCCATCAACTGCGCATGGGCAGTGAACAAAAATAGAGAAACACTCACCTGGCACATTGCTCCTGGGCCGGATAATACCTCCCCCTGCCCCCCACAGACATTGTCCCACCCCCACAACGTTACTGACCTCCTTATCTCCCCACCCCCTCACTACCCAGACTGAACGCGGCCCCCTACCCCCCTTCTCTCCCACCGATCAAAAGCAGAGTGGCAGAGGACCCCTCTCTCCCCCCCCATTGATTGCATGCAGGGTGGCAGCGGACCCCCTCATCCCCCCCCCCACCGATCACACGCAGAGTGGCAGCGGACCACCCCTTCCCCCTCACCGATCGCATGCAGAATGGCAGCGGACCCCCCTTCCCCCCACCAATCGTATGCAGAGTAGCAGTGGACCCCCCTTTCCCCTCCACCGATCACACGCAGAGTGGCAGCAGATCCCCCCTGTCCCTGCCCCCCCGCTCCACCAGAGAGCCATCTGACCCGCCCCCCCCAACCACCAGAGAGCCACCTGACCCACCTCCCTCCCCCCCCCCTCCACCGATCTGAGTCAGAGAGCCGCCAGAAGCTCTGAACTTACCTCCTCAGAAACTGGAGCGCCCGAATCGGACCTTTGTGAAGCATGTTTGTTTCGCGCCGAATCTGGACAGGCAAATGCGGTGGTAAAGGGGGAAGTGCCGGTAAAGTTGGGGGTCCAGCCCATCAATTCAATTTAAATGTTTTCAAATGCATTTAAATTGCCGTCGCGCCCGTTTCGGATGCGATCTCGATCATGGCCATTTTCAGCCATTGGTAAAGGGCGAATGGCCGCGGAGGCAGTCGCAGATTGCACTACTCACCTCACGCCCGACTTTACCAAGTTTTTGCACCTGAAAATGGATACAACTTGATGGTAAAATCGGGCCCAATGTTTTGCTTTCCCGTCTTGTCTTGTTGTTATACAATTTATTTTGTTTTTGAAGGTTTCAACAAGTCAAATACTGAACGTAGTTGTCCTTCATCATTAATAATGCAGCAGAGGTTTTGGTCACACAATGAGCTGTATTCCTACACATTAGTAGGAATTGGTTAATTTGATCAGTGCACCTCGTTCTTTGGTTGTTCTCAATGTATGTTTCATGGTTTGGACAAAACATTCTACTAGTCCATTCATTGCAGGATGGTACAGTGCAGACCTAATATGTTGAATACCATTCTCTTTCAAGAAACTTGCAAATTCTTGGGAGACAAAATGAGCTCCATTATTGCTTACCAATTGCTCAGAGAATCCAAAGCTACTAAAGACTTCTCTTCGCCTCTCGATAGTCTTTTCCAATGAAGTTGATTTCATTATAGCAACTTCTGGCCATTTTGAATGAGCATCACTGTTACTCAGAACATATGTCCTTCAACAGGGCCTGCAAAATCTACATGTACTCATTGTCAAACCTTTTCTGGCTATTTATATGGATGCAGCAGTGCTAAGAGTGGCAGGTTTCTTACTTTCGCACATGAAGTTCCAGCATTCTCTTCAATTTCTGTGTCCAATCCAGGCTACCAGAAATAATTCCTGGCTATTTCCTTCATGCGTAAAATTCCACAATGGTCCTTGTGCAACTTGTCTAACACTCATCTTCTCAATGGCGATTGAATGATCACTTTGAGCCCCCAAAGAAGACATCCCCGACTGTACCTACAGCTCCAATCTTCCAGAGGAGCATAGTTTCAAGACTGGCGTTTAGTTCTGAGGTCTTCCCTCGTAATACCACGTCCATCACTTCTGAAAATATCAGATTTCTCCAATATACTTCCTCACTTGTCCAGAAATGACTGGTGTACATCTGTTCAAAGTAGAAGATACTTCCATTTGATTAGTTTGACAAACTACTTGGTAGTGTTAATCTTGACAGTCCACTCACATTACAATGTAGACTAGATTGTCAATACTTCATGGTATAAGTATGTGGAGACAATAGCAATGCCCATCTCTGCATTCTACATGCTGCCAGTGACGGAATTCCCGTGTGTGGTCCAAAAACGGGAGTTAATGGATGATGCTATGTCAACAGTGTGAATTTTCTTCCATACAGGAATTGATGGAATTTTTTGACTCAAAGAT
Source organism: Mustelus asterias (assembly GCF_964213995.1). Classification (NCBI taxonomy): domain Eukaryota; kingdom Metazoa; phylum Chordata; class Chondrichthyes; order Carcharhiniformes; family Triakidae; genus Mustelus; species Mustelus asterias. The sequence continues at coordinate 64,645,094 of NC_135821.1, read as the reverse complement.
AAACCCTGATGCTTTCCTTTCAATTTGTGCATAAGCAATGGGTCTTTCTTCATCTGATGGCATGATGCAACACCAAAAGGGGATGCATCACATGCTAACTGTAGGGTTAGGGTAGGATCAAAATGTGCAAGAACTTGAGATTTGAGCAATACTCCTTTGGCTTCCACAAAACCATTATTGCATTGATTCAACCACTTCCACTTCTTGTTTTGGCACAAGCGGTTTTGCAATGGTTTTAACATGGTTGCCAAATTTGAAACTAATCTTCCATAATCATTCAATGATTCTAGTAATTACAATTGGTTAATATTTTGAGGTGCAGCTATCTGTGATAGCCTTGACCTTCGAAGGAGATTTGTGAAGGCCCCTGGTATCAATCACATGTTCCAAATATTCAACGGAGGAGTGGAAGAACTCAAACTTGTCATTGCGGACTCTTAGTTCATAGTTTGCCAATCTCTGAACAATGGCATCCAAATTCTGAAGGAACCACTTCACCTGTGTTTGTCTCTTCCAGTGACTAGGATGTCATTCAGATAGCATTGGACTCTGCTCAGTCCACTCAGGATCTAATCCATTGCTCTTTGAAACAACACAGGAGCAGATTTGATACCAAATGGCAATCTTCAGTACAGGAACAAGCCTTTATGTATCATTATCAAAAGTTCCTGTGACTTCTGGTCTACCTTCATCTGTAAGTAAGCCTGGCTTAAGTCAATTTTGATGAAATGTTGGCCTTCTGCCAGTCTCGCAAACGGGTCATCGATGTGGAGTAATGGGTTCTGTTCCGCACATAATATTGGATTTAGGGTATCTTTTAAGTCTCCACAAATCCTTACAGATCCATTCTTCTTAATGACTGGTACTATTGGTGTCGCCCATTCGCTAATGCTGACAGGTTTCAAAATTCCCGTCTTCACAAGTCGTTCCAAGTCAGCCTCCACTTTCGGCCCAATAGCGTAGAGTACCCACCTTGCCTTCAAGAATGTGCTTGGCTTCCTTCCTTAATCTTCAATTTAACTGTGATGTTTTTCATTCTCTCCATTAAACACAATCATGTGTTTCTTTAGAATTTTCGTGAGGCCTGATTCTCCATTAGTCATCAGATTGACTTTGTCCTAGTTCAGTCAAATCTTCTCTATGTTTGACCTATCAATGCTGGATAATTGCCCTTTACTACATGTACAGACAAATCTAGTATTCGTTATGGCACTTCAGTGGAACCACTTCACCTGTGTATGTCTGCAACACCATTCTTGAAGCTTTCAAGCAATATGTCTGAGTTTTTCCTAATATACAATCTCTGGCACCAGAGAGACTGCTGTTCCAGTGTCGACTTCCATCCTTACTGACTGTCCATCCAACAGTGAAGTGACCCACTTTCTATTCAGAGCACCAGCAATGGCTAGCACATTCAGTGACTATTAGTTCTCAGGCTGAGAGTCGCTTTGTTTCTCTCGACCGTTTTGCATAGCATGTTGTTTACATGCCTCTCGTTCTGGCTTCTTATTAGTTTTACTTATTTTTTTCTTCCAGCAGGCATGCTCTATGTGTCCTTCTTTCCACAGCTACTGCATACTATGGCTGGAATTCTCCCAAATAAAAAGTGTCGAATTCACTGGAAAACTGGAGTAATTCACGCAGATTTATTCAGTGGGAGTTCAGACTAGAATCTCCCACACGCTGTACAACGCAGAGGCCACCAGCGTGAATATCATTAAGTTTCAGGGGGGCGGGGCCTACTCCCACCCAGGAGGCTGAAACCAGTGCGCCTCTGCGCAGGCATAGAGGCTCCGAACTCTCAGGCTCCGGTTTACTGGCCAGCTCGATCACTGGCCAGCCTGGGACCCCCCTGCAGTGCTGCCTCCACCAATTCCCCCCCCCCCCCCCCCCCCACCGCCCGATCCCGGCCCTCCCCGACCATTCAGGGACCAGCTTCGACCCCCCCGTCCCGAAGTGCCCCGGTCTCCAGCTCCACCCCGCACCAGTCCTGACCTTTCCCCACCTCCCCCGCCACAGGCAGTGCCGAATCCCCAGCCTGTCCAACCCCCTGGGGGGGCCCAATTGCCTCCCCTTCACTCCAGTGGGGTTGATTCGATAGTTCCCTGAAAGTGGGGACCTACTGTAAATCCCGCTAAAATGAAACATGCTAGCGGGCCTGGACAATTCAGTCCCAGGCCTGCTAATTACATATAAATTATATTAACAGATTAAAATTATTTACCTGGTCTTCCCGCTGGTTTCCAGTGCTGATCTGACGATGCCAGAATTCCAGCGCTGGGAGATGCACTCGTGGCGGGAACGCATGCATGAATCTCGCGCATGCCCAGCCGTGAGATTCTCCCACTCCGCTGCGCTAGAAAATGTCCTATGCCTTTATTCTAGTATTCTGGCGCTGAACGCCCTGGCTTCGCACAACGGTGACATGTATGAGTTTCAAAACTCTTAGCTGTCAATTCAGCTGACAATTTGCTTATTCGAGTACATGAACTCAGTTGTGAGCTTCTTTTGCAGTCAGCTCCATCAAAACAGTGTCACAAGTAGGCTTACACTAACACTGCAATGAAGCTACTGTGAAAATCTCCTAGTTGCCACACTCCGGCACCTGTTCGGGTACACCGAGGATGAACTTATCATTGCCATTGCACCCAACCAGCACGTCTTTCGGACCGTGGGAGGAAACCGGAACACCCGAAGGAAACTCATGCAGACACAGGGAGAACGTGCAGACTCCGCACAGACAATGACCCAAGGCAGGAATTGAATCTGGGTCCCTGGTGCTGTGAGGCAGCAGTGCTGGCCAATGAGGCATTTGAGGAAGTATCATGTGCTGTGGATAAAGAGGAGGTACTGAGCTTAGATTTCCAGAAGAAATTGATAAAGTGCCATATCAAGGTTTTTGTAGAAAATAAAAACTCATGATATAGGGGGTAAAATATTGGCATTGATAGACCATTGGTTAGCTAACAGGAAGCAGAGAGTAAGCATAAATGGGTCTTTTTCAGGTTGACAAGATGTAATGAGTGGTGTGCCACAGGGATCAGTGCTGGGACCTCAATTGTATACAATTTACATAAATGACTTGAATGAAGGGATTGAAGGGGTGATTGCCAAATTTGCTGCGGACACAAAAGATAGGTAGGAAAGTAAACTGTAAAGAGGACCTAAGGAGGCTGCAAAAATATATAGAGAGGGCAAAGGTCTGGGAAGTGAATTATAATGTAGGAAATGTGAATCTGTCCATTTTGATGGGAAAAATAAAAAAGTATTTTATCTAAATGGTAAGAGACTGCAGAGCTCTGAGTTGTAGTGGGATCTGAGTATTCCAGTGCATAATCACAAAAGGCTGGTTGGTATACAGGTACAGCAAGTGATTAGGAAAGCTTTAGAATGTGTTCTTTTATTGTGAAGGGAATTGAATACAAAAGTAGAGAGTTTATGCTTTAGTTGTACAGAGCACTACTCAGACAACATTTGGAGTACCGTGTTCAGTAATGCTCACCTTATTTAAGGAAGGATATAAATGTGTGGGAAGTAGTTTAGAGAAGGTTTTCCAGACTAATACTTGGAATGGGTGAGTTGTCTTCTGCAGAAAGATTTGTCAGGCTAGGCTTGTATCCACTGGAGTGTAAAAGAGTGGAAGGTGATTTGATTGAAACATACATGATCTTGAGAGGTTTTGACAGAGTGAAAGTGGAGAAGATGTTTCCTCTCGTGGCAGAATCTACAATTAGGGAGTCACTGTTTAAAAATAAGGGGCCACCTAATTAAAAACAGAGAAGAGGTGAAAATGTTTTTATCAAGAGGGTTGTGAGTCTTTGGAACTCTCTTCCTGAAATGGCAGTGAAAACAGACTTTTAAAATATTTTTAAGGCAGAGATGGATGAGCTCTTGGTAAGCAAGGGGGTGATGGTTATCAGGGGTAGGTGGAGTGTAGATTGGAGGTTATCAAATCAGCTATGATCTTATTAAATGGTGGAGCAGGCTCGAGGAGCTGAAAGGGCTACTCCTGTTCCTTGGTCGTCTGTCTTGTTCATATGTTTAGAGGGTGTGTGAATGGGAGACTGCTGGGAGCTTTTGGGCTTGCAAAATCTCACTAACTGTTCTGGCTGGAGACAATGCACATCTCTTTAACCTGTGCTTGGCCCTCTCTCCACTCACATTGTCTGCACCTTTAAGACTTGATTACCTGTAAAGACTCGCATTCCAACCATTATCTTGTAAATTGAGTTTGTGTCTGTATATGCCCTGTTTGTGAACACAAGTCCTCACTCACCTGATGAAGGAGCGAGACTCCGAAAGTTTGTGCTGCCAAATAAACCTGTTGTACTTTAACCTGGTGTTGTGAGACTTCTTACTGTGCTTACCCCAGTCCAACGCCAGCATCTCCACATCATAGCTTTTGGGAAATCACCCTTGGCTTCATGGGAAATGTTTCTAAAGACTAGGTCAGAACCATTTGAGTTTGGTTGCCCAATACAATTGGAAAAGTCTATTTTCAGCATATTTGCCACATTTACTGGGTCTGATATGTACATTCAACAATTCTGCGATTTGGTTTCACATTAAAGCTGGCTTGAATGATTGAATGATCTACTCCTGTTCAAAATATGATTTAGGAGCTCTCCTTGAAAGCCATGTAATTTTATACAACTATATTAAAATTCAGTATCAGGAACAGTACCTCTTGCTGGATAATTGGGAATTGTCTTGTGGGAGGTACCTATAATCAAAAGCTTCAGTGGGACTTTTCTGAATGCATCATACACCCCACAATTAGTTTCTTTATAGGAACCTGGCGGGATATAATGGATGAAAGTTTCAGACTACAGGTCACTCAAAATTTAAAAACAGTGATAGGTAAGAGGCTGCATTATTATTGCTAGTCATGGAAACAAGTCCCCAAATAAAGACAGAATCTTTAATATTCAAGATGGAACCTAGATTACCCATATGCCGAAAGATATAGCCTTATGAGATGGTAATCACAAACATACTTTGTATTTTTCACCAATTTCACTTAACATAGAAAAATATCCCAAGGTGTTTCACTGGGCTCAAAAAATATTGATGCCGTGCCAGAGGAGGAGACTATTAGGAGGAGTGATTGACAGCTTGGCCAAAGTGTTTACTTTTAAAAAATATACATCTTAAAGGAAGAGAGTGAGGCAGAGAAATCTTGGGACAGAGGCTTGGCTTGGGCCAGAAAACCTATCAACATTGTGAAATGTTTGGCCGAGTCTGAAATTGTGGTTGGACATGGGAATGGACTCACTGGCCAGAATACAAAGTTTAATCTGATGATGAAGAAGATGCTACCTTCCATCGTGTTGAAGTCTAACTTGACAAAAATAGTTGCTTGTTCCATACTGGATGCCCGACCAGCAGTCCAACAAACAGAGTCATTGGAAAGGTCAAGAAAGATTATGGAGAGGTAGAGCTCAGAGACACAGATGGAAATTCAAGGCACTGTTGCTAAATTTGCAGATGATGCAAAGATATGTAGAGGGACAGGTAGTATTGAGGAAGCTGGGGGGCTGCTGAAGGACTTGGACATGTTAGGAGAGTGGGCAAAGAAGTGGCAGATGGAATACAATGTGGAAAAGTGAGAGGTTATGCACTTTGGAAGGAGGAATGGAGGCATAGATTATTTTCTAAATGGGAAAATGTTTAAGAAATCAGAAACACAAAGGGACTTGGGAGTCATTGTTCAAGATTCTCTTAAGGTTAACGTGCAGGTTCAGTCGCAGTTAGGAAGGCAAATGCAATGTTAGCATTCATGTCGAGAGGGCTAGAATACAAGAGCAGGGATGTACTTCTGAGGCTGTATAAGGCTCTAGTCAGACCCCATTTGGAGTATTGTGAACAGTTTTGGGCCCCATATCTAAGGAAGGATGTGCTGGCCTTGGAAAGGGTCCAGAGGAGGTTCACAAGAACCTCACAAGAATGATCCCTGGAATGAAGAGCTTGTCGTATGAGGAACGGTTGAGGACTGTGGGTCTGTACTTGTTGGAGTTTAGAAGGATGAGGGGGGATCTCATTGAAACTTACAGGATACTGCAAGGCCTAGATAGAGTGGACGTGGAGAGGATGTTTCCACGAGTAGGAAAAACTAGAACCAGAGGGCACAACCTCAGGCTGAAGGGACGATCCTTTAAAACAGAGATGAGGAGGAATTTCTTCAGTCAGAGAGTGGTAAATCTGTGGAACTCTTTGCCGCAGAAGGCTGTGGAGGCCAGGTCATTGAGTGTCTTTAAGATAGAGATAGACAGGTTCTTGATTAATAAAGGGATCAGCGGGGAAAAGGCAGGAGAATGGGGATGAGAAAAATATCAGCCCTGATTGAATGGCGGAGCAGACTCAATGGGCCGAGTGGCCTAATTCTGCTTCTATGGTCTTATGGTCTAAGATGGCAGGTAGAATAGGAAGAAGCCAAAGATAGATCCCTGAGGCATCCCAGAGGTAACAGTGTGGGTTCATAATGAATAATCATTGCCACAGATGTTCTGGGTAAAATCAAATTGTTAGGGAAGTCAAGTACAAATAAAGTAGGACATGAATTTTACACTTTTGATGAACTTTTGTGCTATTTGAGTTGAGGGATGTGATAGGGAATGAAATAATGTTCAAAAATGTCAAACATGCCAACTAGCAAAAGGGTGAGGGGAGAAAGAATGAACTTGGAGAGGTATTTTCACTTTCAAAAACAATTATTTTAACAAAAAAATGATGGATTACCCAAATGTTGTGCAGACAGCAATGCAGACTGAAGAACAGGCAGTAATTGAATAAAATTAGACAAAGACAGCTGACACTAACTTGTGATTGTCACATTCTCCTCCTCTTTCACTCCAGACTATTATTATAAACGACTTTTTCAGATTAGTCCGAAATTGCAACTCTTCACCGAATACAGCAGAGATTGTTAAATGAATCTCTTAAAAGTTTCTAATAATTTTTCAGAAATCTATAAAATTAACAAATCTTTGTTTAATAATCTCTGTGCCATCCTTTAATATAGTATACAAACATCGAAATGAAATGCTTCATACTAGCTGTGTGTGCCAAGGTATGCATTATAAAACCGTATTCTTAACATTAGCTATGAGTCAGAGGATGTTTAACACAGTTACGTAATGGCTGTTTGTTCAGTTTATTTATTTCCTTTATCGTTTCAATGTTAAAGCCTCACTGTTTACTGTAACTTTTGAGGGACCAGTAAGGTCACTGGCTGTAAGCTTCAAGGAAAATAGCAGAGTTGCATAATGCTAATGGTTTGTAGAATTTTCTTTTTCCTGGTCAGCAGTCTGAAGTAGACAGATTAGTGTATATTAGAATCATCCAGGCTCAAATTGTAAGTTATCCTGATCAAATGTCCTGCAGCCAGTTATAACAGGCAAATGATGCAATGATTATTGCTGCAGTTTTTTAAAAAATTCAAAATGTATCAATATCCCATCTACTTAATTCTAACAAATTACTACATTAATGTCAAAGATAACTTATTGAATTGTTTTCACAATTTTTTGCATTAGACATAATGTTAGCAATCAAAAATCAATAACATGCAATGTGACAAATGCCTGTCTCACTTGATTAGCATCTGACCATAGCATACAGACTACAGAGGGTCCCATGCAGCTACATTGTCAAGTGGCACCAACAGGGCTGTTTAGTCTATATTTTTGAACGTTAATTGAATGGTGTTCCACTATATTAAAGGAGCAATACTGGGAATAAATTGAATACCACAGGCAAAGCATGAACTTCATTGTTACATTTTTAATGGCTGTGTTTAATGAGGCCAAGGACGTGCTGGAGAATGGAACAATGTCTCGAAAAGAAAGGGGGATAAATAGGGTAATTCAGCAGAACTTGAAATTAATAGAGGAGTTTATATAATCAGAACAGTTTCAAGCTCTGTTTTGGCTTGACTCCAAGCGGAATGCATTCTGTTTATAGTGCAGACTGGGTTCCTTAGCACCAATGGTAACACAGAACAACCGTGAAGCAGCTGTTGAAATGTCACAATTGCTGGGGAACATCTGTGCTATGCGAAAACTGCATTCCTAGTCTGAATGGGGAGATTGAGGACTTCAAGAACCAGAAACATTCGGCAGCCTACAGCAAATCGGTAATGTCCCAAAGGCTGCAAGTTGTATATTGCTGCAGCAGCTGTACTTCCTATGGTGGGGTCGAGGAAATCGCTTCAAGGTGGTTTTCTGTTCGTTCAATTACTGATGAAGTCAGCAAATCCATCAATTGGACTGCTGCAAGGTAAATGTTGCATAATACTGTAGTGGTACCAGTGATAGCGTATGCCAACATTTCTTATAGGCACACTGCTGGGTTCTTTGACACCAGAATGTTGTGGCGAATGATCGTGAAAGTGTGAATTTTTGTTCTATATCCATTTGCCCATTGAAAGTGTCAACGATACCAATTATGGATCATGCTTTTCTGAAGTCGATTGTAGAGGGAGCATTTTGAATTGTGCGTAGGCTGCAGCACTGATAGTTACAGGTCTTTTGTGTTGGGAGCAATTTGATTTCACAAACTATGTAACCCAATAAACCATGTGTCAGTTACTGTTGGCTGAGTCCCAGATGCCAGTCACTCTATGGGTTGGGTCCAGAGTCAGACATTGGAGGCAATTCAGGTATATGGAGAGATGGGAATTGTTCTCCTAATCCCACTGAACTGCTAACTTCCCCACCAGGTCATGTTAGTGAGTATTGTAAATGGTTCTCTTTCTTCAGGTGTCCTTCTCTCCTTTAAAACTGTTGTCATCATCCCTCTCCTCAAAAAAAGTATTGAACCCACTGTACTTGCAAACTATCATTCTATCACCCAAATCCTTGAAAGTTTTGTCACCTCCTAAATCTGTTCCCATTTTTCCTGGGACTCCACGTTTGAATGCCTCCAATCAGGCTTCTGCACCTGCCGCAGTACCAAACAGCTCTTAAAGTGAAAAATTACATTCTGTGATTATGATAATGTTAAACCTTTGTCAATGTTTGGTACGGTTGATCACATGCATCCTCTCCATTGTCATTCAGCTGGGTGGGCTATTCTTATCTAGTTCCATTCTTATCTATCTAATCGTAGCGAGAGAATCACTTGCAATGGCTTCTCTTCCTGGTCCCATACCATTTCCTCCAGCTTCTCCAAAGCCCTTGTCTTGCCCCTACATTCTGCCATTCAGAGGCATCATCTGAAAGCACAGCTTTCTTTCATGTGTATGTTGATGACATCCAGTTCTACCTCACCACCCACCTCTCTTGACCCCACCACTGATGCTAAATGATCTGATTTATCTGACATTCAGTACTGGATAAGCAAAAGATTTCCTCCAATTAATTATTAGGAAGTCTTTGTTTTTGGTCTCTGTTTCAAACTCTATTCCCAACTACTGACTCCATCCCTCTCGTTGGCAATAATTAGAGATTAAACCAGTCTATTCACAACCTTGGTGTCATATTTGATCCTTTGATGAGCTTCTGCCCTCATTCATGCCACCTCCAAGACTGAATCTTTCCACCTCCATAGCAATGCCCGACTTGACCTGCCTTAGCTCATCTGCTGCTGAAACCTTCATTCATACCTTTGTTACCTCTCGACTTGACTATTCTGTTCCAAGTAATGGATGAAATGGTTTTGGCTCTCAAGCCTTTATACACCAATACTATAACAGGTCACATGACTGTGACATGCCGTGTGCACAAAAGCACTTCTCCAAACATCCCCTATTTATAAAAACAACCTGCTTATGCTATCAATTGTAGTTGTGAGTCATGAGCATATAACATCTACAATGAAAATCAGCACACACACCTATAGGAAATTCCATTTGTTCATTCTGGTCTATCCTACTTTAGTCTGTTCCTAGACAAACGTATTCAGGTATCCTACTGGTATGTGTGCAGGTTGTTATTGACTGTTCATCTAGAGGAAATTATGCCCCTCCAGGGAATATCTTAGCTATGGTAAGTATTGCTGCTGAGATAATTGTTGCTGCTGATCCGCTGACCTCTGGGACCAATGCTTGTTCAGTTCCTTGTGTGGTTGGTGTGGTGAACCATCGTTGGTTACCACTGGGGGCTGTTCTTATGTTACTGTTGGGTTAGGGTGTTGTCACTGTGGGGGTTGTACAATGTTGTTGGGTTAGGGTGTTTACCTGTTGTAAATGTTATTATGGCACATCCCGGTGGGGCCCCGCCTCCGGAGGAGAGGTATAAGACCCTCTGCTCTGGCAGGACCCCTTCAGTCTGAACTGGTGTATTCGTGTTAGTTAGTTCCATTGTTAGACAATAAAAGCCTTCAATACTGAAGCCTTGTTCCACGTGCTTGATTGTCGCGCATCAATTTTATTGTCTAACAGAAAACTCTCAGCTGTACAAAAAAGAGTATGGAACAGATCTTGAAACCAGATCGTCTGGCGTTGGACCCACGTGCGGTCGGTGCCGCTAACACCTTCGACCACTGGTGGAAGTGTTTCGAAGACTACCTGGCTGCCTCTGTAGCTATTACTACAGACAGCGACAAACTCCAAGTCCTCCACGCAAGGGTAAGCGACACGATTTATCTCGCGATTCGTGCGGCTACCACTTACCCGAGGGCCGTCGAGCTCTTGAAGAAACGATACACGAAACCACCCAACGAGATACACGCTCATTACCTCCTCGCTACACGACGTCGGCAGTCGGGCGAAACCATGGAGGACTACGCCAATGAGCTCCTGCAGCTTGCCAGGGGTTGCGATTGTAAAGACGTATCAGCTGTACAATACATGTACGACCTCGCCCGAGACGCGTTCGTAGCAGGGGTAGGGTCCTCGTACATCCGGCTTAAATTACTGGAAAAGGGGAACCTCGACTTGACCCAAGCGATGGAGATGGCTGAGATGCTGGAAGCGGCGTCGAAAAGCTTGGCGCTGTACCCTGAGGACCACGTGGAGTCAACGTGGCAAGAGCAAGCTCAACTCCCTCCTCGCCCCGCAAACTCGCGCTCCCAGATCGATCCGACGACGGCGGCAGCTCCAGGCGGCCAGCGATGCTATTTTTGCGGTGGGGCCAAGCATCCACGGCAACAGTGTCCGGCAAGAACGGCAATCTGCAGCCAGTGCGGTAAAAAAGGCCACTACGGTAAAGTTTGCAGGTCGAAGTCCAAAAACGGCAGTGCAGCTTGTAACCCTCCAGAACGGAGACAATCTCCTTCGGCGTCGCAGTACCCACGAGGTCCGACCACGTGCGAATCCAGGACGGCGCCATCGTGGCTGACGGAGGAGGAGGAAGACCACCAGGAGTCGCTGCGTTTGGCGCCCTCGCCCACGTGCGATTCATGGGGGCGGCCATCATGGTCCACGACGACTAGGAGCGACCAGCAGGGGTCCTCAGCATCAACATCGGCAGCATGCAGTGATGCCCAGGGGCCAACGGTGGCGTCGATCTCCCTGGACCAGACTAAGCACCACAGGCTTGAGAATTCAATGATGGATATCAAGGTAAATGGTCGAACTGTGAATTGTCTGTTTGACAGTGGGAGCACCGAGAGTTTCATACACCCTGACACTGCTAAAAGGTGTGGACTCCGGGTTCTCCCTGCCAAGCAGACAATTTCCATGGCATCACGGTCCCGGTCTGTACCGATCCAAGGACGATGTATGGTAACTCTAGAGGTACAGGGCACAATTTACGAGCAATACAGGCTCCTTGTGTTACCTCACCTTTGTGCGCCAATTCTCCTCGGACTAAATTTTATGGTCCACATGAAGAGTGTGATCCTACAGTACGGTGGGCCACTCCCTTCACTGGCAGTAGGGAATCAGCCGCAGCCTCCAAATTGCCCAAAGCGCCCCGCATGCAATCTTTCCACTCTGAAAATCACTACACCATCCCTATTTAAGAATCTGGTACCAGGCTGCAAGCCCATCGCTACTAAGAGTAGGCGTTACAGCGCTGAAGACCGGATCTTTATTAGATCTGAGGTTCAGCGGCTCCTCAAGGAAGGGATCATACAGGCCAGTGCTAGTCCGTGGAGAGCGCAGGTCGTGGTAGTCAAAAGCGGGAACAAACCTCGGATGGTCATCGACTACAGTCAGACCATTAACCGTTATACGCAGCTGGATGCGTATCCTCTCCCGCGCATTTCTGATATGGTCAATCAGATTGCGCAGTACCGAGTGTTCTCTACCATAGACCTTAAGTCCGCCTACCATCAACTCCCCATCCGCCCAGAGGACCGACAATATACGGCTTTTGAGGCGGATGGTCGTCTATACCATTTCCTCAGGGTTCCATTTGGTGTCACCAATGGGGTCTCGGTCTTCCAGCGTGCTATGGACCGAATGGTGGACCAGAACGGGTTGCGGGCTACCTTCCCGTACCTGGATAAGGTCACCATCTGCGGCCATGACCAGCAGGACCATGACACGAATCTCCAACACTTTCTGCGCACCGCATCTCGCCTGAATCTGACCTATAACAGGGAGAAGTGCGTATTCCGTACGCGCAGGTTAGCCATCCTTGGATACGTGGTGGAAAACGGGGTCATTGGCCCTGATCCAGACCGTATGCGCCCCCTTACTGAACTTCCCTTGCCCGCTAGCACGAAAGCACTGAGGAGATGCCTCGGGTTCTTTTCGTACTATGCGCAGTGGGTCCCCAACTACGCGGACAAAGCTCGTCCGCTCATCAAGTCCACGACCTTCCCACTTACGCCGGAGGCCCAATTGGCCTTCAAGGCTTTGAAAAGCGACATTTCGAAAGCCACGATGCACGCGGTGGATGAATCCATCCCTTTCCAGGTGGAGAGTGATGCATCTGATTTCGCCCTAGCCGCCACACTAAACCAGGCAGGCAGGCCCGTCGCGTTCTTTTCCCGCACCCTTCAAGGCCCCGAAATTCGGCACTCAGCGGTGGAGAAGGAGGCTCAGGCCATTGTGGAGGCAGTCAGACACTGGCGCCATTACCTGGCGGGGAAGCGGTTCACTCTGATCACGGATCAACGATCCCTGGCGTTTATGTTCAGCAACACGCAGAGGGGCAAGATCAAGAACGATAAGATCTTGCGGTGGAGAATTGAGCTCTCCACCTATAATTACGATATTATGTATCGTCCAGGGAAGCTCAATGAGCCCTCGGATGCCCTCTCGCGCGGAACATGCGCCATCATGCAGGAGGACCGCTTGAAGGCCCTCCACAATGACCTGTGTCATCCTGGAGTCACCCGACTCTACCATTTCGTCAAAGCCCGCAACCTGCCCTACTCGGTGGAGGATGTCAGGTCAGTGACGAGAAGCTGTCGGATTTGCGCAGAATGCAAACCACACTTTTATCGACCAGACCGGGCACAATTGGTCAAGGCCACTCGCCCTTTTGAGAGGCTGAGTGTGGATTTTAAGGGCCCCCTTCCCTCAACGGACCGGAACGTCTATTTCCTCAACATAATAGACGAGTACTCCCGGTTCCCGTTTGTTGTCCCCTGTGCGGACACGTCGACTGCCACCGTCATCAAGGCATTCAGTGAGCTTTTTACCCTGTTCGGGTACCCCTGCTACATTCATAGCGACAGGGGCTCGTCGTTCATGAGCAACGACTTGAGGCAATTCCTGCTCTCATTCGGGATTGCCTCTAGTAGAACCACGAGCTACAACCCTAGGGGTAACGGACAGGTGGAAAGGGAGAATGCTACAGTCTGGAAGGCTGTCCTACTGGCACTGAAATCCAGGGGCCTTCCAGTCTCCCATTGGCAGGAGGTCCTTCCAAAGGCGCTCCATTCTATCCGCTCCCTCCTGTGTACGGCAACCAATGCTACTCCCCACGAGAGGATGTTCTCATTCCCTCGGAAGTCGTCCTCGGGGATCTCATTACCAGCCTGGTTGACGTACCCAGGACCCGTCCTTCTGCGGCGACATGTGAGGGCTCGCAGGTCCGACCCCTTGGTCGAACCGGTCCAACTCCTCCACGCCAACCCTCAGTATGCCTATGTGGCATATCCTGACGGGCGAGAGGACACTGTCTCCATTCGAGACCTGGCGCCCGCAGGGGACGTAGCAACTCCTGTCGCTCCCATACCCCCTGTCACGAATCCCCTACTACTCATTTCTTCCCCAGACGTGGCGCGGTCAGCACCGGGACCAGTGCATAACAGTTCTACTCCCATGTATAGCTTGCCTGAGACTCGGAGATCGGCGCCACCACCGAAGGTTCCAGGATCCCCTGCACCATCGCCTCACCAGGGCCAACCGGCCCGGGAGTCCTTGAGGGGACAGCCGGACGTTGTTTTGGAGAGAACACCACCGCAAGCACCTGCTCCGGTTTCGCAACCGGTGTTGAGGAGATCACAGCGACGGTGCGGTCCTCCAGACCGTCTGGACTTGTGAATTTTGTACATATGACCTGTTTTTTTTGCACCCCGCCGGCCTTTGTTTTTAAAGGAGGGGTGAATGTGGTGAACCATCGTTGGTTACCACTGGGGGTTGTTCTTATGTTACTGTTGGGTTAGGGTGTTGTCACTGTGGGGGTTGTACAATGTTGTTGGGTTAGGGTGTTTACCTGTTGTAAATGTTATTATGGCACATCCCGGTGGGGCCCCGCCTCCGGAGGAGAGGTATAAGACCCTCTGCTCCGGCAGGACCCCTTCAGTCTGAACTGGTGTATTCGTGTTAGTTAGTTCCATTGTTAGACAATAAAAGCCTTCAATACTGAAGCCTTGTTCCACGTGCTTGATTGTCGCGCATCAGTTGGTAAAATCACATCTTCCCCATCAACTGTCTGCTGTGAAGGTGCAGCTTCGCCAGTTGCACATTTATATGTTTACAATTACGACACTGGTTGTCCACTTTCACCATGTACAATTTAGGTGACAACCTCTCTACACAGGTTTCAAATTGCCAAGTGCCTTGACTTTTGTTGAGAGTGTTGAATTTTTGCTTCTTTGACTGGCTGTCCAACTCCAAGAGCTTTGGCAATGTTTCCTCAGAATTATTAAAATGAAATTTGTCTGTTTTTTCACTTTGATGTTGTCACTCACTCCTGATACAAGTTCTGGTTTCAGTCATTTTAAGCTATTGGAAGAGTAATTTGGATGCAGCATGACACAAGTAGCCCAGTTTAGCAATTATCCAGGTCTTAACAAGGTATCTTTCTCCACTTTACCATTGCTTTGTACTGCTGCTTGATCTACTTGTGGTCTAACTTCCATTATTTAGAACAGTGGTCAACCGTAATGAGCTAAATTAGTTCCAAAGAGAATGAAGAGGTGTACTGCAAGTTTCCTCCATGGGTTTGTCAGGGATGTCATGAGTGGCTCTTTAGCTTGATGGTGTTCATTATAAGCATGACACTGGCTGATGTGGTCTTTGATTTCACTGCTCAAGTAACATCCATTGCAGATACCTTGGAGTTGGTAAAGTGGTTTGTGAAAGATGCTTTGAAGTGGGTTGTGGTCAGACTCTACCGTCACTTTAGCTCCCCCAAATGTGCTATGTATTGTAAAGCAATGCATCTCTGTGTGATTAGTCACATGAGGGACTGCGACGTCAGCAGAGGTATATGCAGGTTTTTATCTTTTTTCCATGTAGGACTTCAATCAGGCAGCACTTTATAAATAAAACTGTATTGGTTTGAGTAAACACAGTAAGACGTTTAACAACACCAGGTTAAAGTCCAACAGGTTTATTTGGTAGCAAAAGCCACACAAGCTTTCGGAGCTCCAAGCCCCTTCTTCAGGTGAGTGGGAATTCTGTTCACAAACAGGGCATATAAAGACACAGACTCAATTTACATGAATAATGGTTGGAATGCGAATACTTACAGCTAATCAAGTCTTTAAGATACAAACAACGTGAGTGGAGAGAGCATCAAGACAGGCTAAAAAGATGTGTATTGTCTCCAGACAAGACAGCCAGTGAAACTCTGCAGGTCCAGGCAAGCTGTGGGGGTTACAAATGAACAGAATTCCCACTCACCTGAAGAAGGGGCTTGGAGCTCCGAAAGCTTGTGTGGCTTTTGCTACCAAATAAACCTGTTGGACTTTAACCTGGCGTTGTTAAACTTCTTACTGTGTTTACCCCAGTCCAACGCCGGCATCTCCCCATCTTGGTTTGAGTAACCCAGTGTAGCATCTCAGAAATCCTTTTTCCTTGTTGTCAAATCAGTCAGAAACAATTACACAAGCACAACTAAATGGATACTTATTAAAATGCTCCCAACCAAAGACAATAGCCAGGCACTCTTTCTCAATCTATGCATTCAGTTTGTGTTAACACTCTGGATGCAAATTCAACTGGTCATCCTTGTTGCACGAGGGGTGCTCCAAGTCCTGTCTGACTGGCATCACATTACAGAATGAGGTGGTTGGTAAATTGATGGAAAAGGTCCTTCGGGATGGGATTTACGACCATTTAGAAAGATGCGGATTAATCCGGGATAGTCAGCACGGATTCGTGAAGGGCAAGTCGTGCCTCACAAATTTGATAGAATTTTTTGAGGAGGTAACTAAGTGTGTTGATGAAGGTAGGGCAGTTGATGTCATATACATGGATTTTAGTAAGGCGTTTGATAAGGTCCCCCATGGTCGGCTTATGATGAAAGTGAGGAGGTGTGGGATAGAGGGAAAGTTGGCCGATTGGATAGGTAACTGGCTGTCTGATCGAAGACAGAGGGTGGTGGTGGATGGAAAATTTTCGGATTGGAGGCAGGTTGCTAGCGGAGTGCCACAGGGATCAGTGCTTGGTCCTCTGCTCTTTGTGATTTTTATTAATGACTTAGAGGAGGGGGCTGAAGGGTGGATCAGTAAATTAGCTGATGACACCAAGATTGGTGGAGTAGTGGATGAGGTGGAGGGCTGTTGTAGGCTGCAAAGAGACATAGATAGGATGCAAAGCTGGGCTGAAAAATGGCAAATGGAGTTTAACCCTGATAAATGTGAGGTGATTCATTTTGGTAGGACTAATTTAAATGTGGATTACAGGGTCAAAGGTAGGGTTCTGAAGACTGTGGAGGAACAGAGAGATCTTGGGGTCCATATCCACAGATCTCTAAAGGTTGCCACTCAAGTGGATAGAGCTGTGAATAAGGCCTATAGTGTGTTAGCTTTTATTAACAGGGGGTTGGAGTTTAAGAGCCGTGGGGTTATGCTGCAACTGTACAGGACCTTGGTGAGACCACATTTGGAATATTGTGTGCAATACTGGTCACCTCACTATAAGAAGGATGTGGAAGCGCTGGAAAGAGTGCAGAGGAGATTTACCAGGATGCTGCCTGGTTTGGAGGGTAGGTCTTATGAGGAAAGGTTGAGGGAGCTAGGGCTGTTCTCTCTGGAGCGGAGGAGGCTGAGGGGAGACTTAATAGAGGTTTATAAAATGATGAAGGGGATAGATAGAGTGAACGTTCAAAGACTATTTCCTCGGGTGGATGGAGCTATTACAAGGGGGCATAACTATAGGGTTCGTGGTGGGAGATATAGGAAGGATATCAGAGGTAGGTTCTTTACGCAGAGAGTGGTTGGGGTGTGGAATGGACTGCCTGCAGTGATAGTGGAGTCAGACACTTTAGGAACATTTAAGCAGTTATTGGATAGGCACATGGAGCACACCAGGATGATAGGGAGTGGGATAGCTTGATCTTGGTTTCAGATAAAGCTCGGCGCAACGTCGTGGGCCGAAGGGCCTGTTCTGTGCTGTACTGTTCTATGACTTCATCATTGACACCATAGCACCTCAGCACTGCCGTTGTCATCACTAGTTGTTCAATGGGAGTGAAGGCTGCTTCTTGTTCTGTGTCCCAATGCCACTGAACATCCTTTGCAGTGGGCTTATGTAGGAGGTTCATACTCTGATGATAAATTGGGCAAGAACTTGGCTAGTTAGTTACAAATCCAACAAATTGTTGGACTGCCTTAACAGCTGTTGGCTGCTGCATCTCCACTACAGCTGTCACCTCATCAGGATGAGGGAGAACTCATTTCACTGTCAGCACATGACTTTTGTCATCTTCAGCTACATTTGTCTTTGTTCAGCTTCAAGTTCATGCTGCAAGCTCTCTCTAGCAGTCTTATTAGATTCTGCAATGGCATCTTTCATCATATCTACAAATCTATTAGATTCACAGATCCATAATCATTTCCACTCCTGGAAGATCACTGACGATTTTATGCTGTTAGCATTAATACTTTTCCAGAGTAGTAAAAATCCAGATGGCATAAGCAACAATCTGTATCTCCCATTTAGTGTCCAGAGCAAAGTCAAGAAACTCCTGCTTTCATTGAACTTCATTTGCTAGCATCCATCCCCCTTGCATGTGGGGTAATAAATACCTTTTCCATGGAAAACTACAACAAACTTTCTTCAATGGTTGGCATGGGTAATGAGATTTCTTCAAAGCTTTATTTAGGTCCTTCAGATCAATTCACACTCTCAGCTTCCTGGGTTTTTTCACTGTTACTATGCTGCCAATCCTGTTTATGGGAGTTGTTAATTTCTTGATTACTCCCATCTTTTCAAGTTCTTGTATCTCGTCTTTCAGGCAGGACTGACTGCCCACCAAGGGAAGGCGATGGCCTCGTGGTCTTATTGCTAGACCATTAATCCAGAAACACAGCTAATGTTCTGAGGACCTGGGTTCGAATCCCACCGTGGCAGATGGTGGAAATCTAAATTCAATTAAAAAATCTACTGATGACCATGAAACGATTGTCGGAAAAACCATTTAATTCACTAATATCCTTTAGGGAAGGAAATCTGCCGTCCTTACCCAGTCTGGCCTACATGTGACTCCAGAGCCGCAGCAATGTGGTTGACTCTCAACTGCCCTCCAAGGGCAACTAGGGACGGGCAATAAATGCTGGCCAGCCAGCAACGCCCATATCCCACAAATGAATAAAAAAAGCTGGAACTCCACTGGAAAGGTGCTGACTTGATCGCACAGTCTCATTTACTTCAAGATAGGGCAGACTTCAAGACCTGACTGGCTTTGTGCGGTTCAAAACACTGCAAACTTCTTCTGGTACAGTGGGGGTGGGGGGATGTTATCAGCCCAAGTTCTTTGGCTTGTTTCAACAGTGATGAGTGGATTTTTCTTATTGTCTACTATTCAGAACTGCAAATCTTCTTTCTTCTTGTTGCATTGGTTCTCAGCTTAGTTGATCCTCCTGGAGTGAGCATTGTTCCTTCATATACCCTCAACTTTACCTTTGACGGTTTTGGTTTTGGGTCATCACTTTGAGCAACTTTGCACAGGTCTGTGAAGCTCATGGTGTTTGACACCACACTGGACTCGTTTGTTTTCCTTTCACATAGTGTCCTCCACAATATTTAGATCCTTATTCTGGCTTTGATCTTTCCGCTGGCCACTAAGTTTCTTCCTTTTCTCTATTGTCTTGCACTTAAGGCCTTGACTGCTGCTGTACAAACCCTCATCAGTGCGCTCATTAGCACTCTTCAAACTGATGATTAATAATCTCAGAGTTTCTGAATATGTCAATAATTTTCTTAAGAGTAAGTTTCTCTTTTTTTCTCTTTCTGGAAAAGCTTCCAATTTACTCCCAAATTTCCCTTCATAGGAGCAGGTACTAGCATGTTCAAACCCATACTGAGTCACCCAACAATCAATGTCCTGTGAAAATTTACAGCCTAAAGTCTTAATTATTCTCTGCTTTTTCTTACAATCACTGGCACACTTACAGCTATGAAAATCCACTCAACTTCAGCTGCCTAGACCTGACACTACTTTCCAAATGATGGCTGAAGTGGCTTCTGCTCTCAAGCTTTTATACAGAAAGGATGGCATCAGATGTCATAATTATGGCAAGCCTCATGCACATGGGCCTTTCTCTCCAAGCACATCCAAACACACTCCCAACCAGCTCTGATGAAGGGTCATACTGAATTGAAACATTGGCTCTATTCTCTCTCCACAGACGCTATCAGACCTGCTGAGATTTTCCAGCATTTTCTGCTTTTGTTCCCCATCCCAACACACTCCTGGTTGGTCTGTCGCATATGCCCTCTGTAAACTTGAAGTCATACTTTGCTTTATAACACTCCAGTGAATTACACCTTGAGACATTTTTTTATGTTAAAGGCCCTATATAAAGATCAGTTGTTGCTGTTCTTAGAGCAGGGAAGACTGAATAGAGATATTCCATATTGTGCATTTCAGTCGAGCAGATATGGAGAAATTATTTTCACAGGCCAGTGAGTCAGCAAGCAGAGGCCATTGACCTAAAGTAATTGGTAGGAATGTGGAGAAATTTCTTCACACTCAGGGTTAAGATCTGAAACAGGAGACCTGGCAGGGTTGAAACCATGATTAAGCAGGATGAGGCTAGCCCATTGCACTTGGGGTGTGTTGATGCCCGTGATTGTGGTTTGCTCAAGGTAGGGTAGAATAAAGGATCAGGGTAGTCAATGAGGTTAAACCAAAGCTTTACCTAATGCAATCTTTCAAAGTCATCTCGACCTTTTGGCTAAGATAAAGTATTAGATCAAGGGGGTTCAATGCCTCATATTGCCAGCTTGGAGCTTGTTTGATCAAGCCCAAGATGGGATGCAATATAGGGATGGGCAATAAATGCTGGCCAGTGATGCCCATTGAATGAATTAAAAAATGTTTTTGTCTTGTCAGCTTGGATCTTGTTTGTACCCTCGTGGGGATTGGACTTAATTTGAATTAGTTTTTTTGATTACAATTAGGTACCAATAAAAAAAAGGTTGATTTAAAAAATGCAGATTCTACAAAATTTTTAAAAGGTATTTGGACATGAAGTTGATTAGAACCAAGTAGCAGGAGAGCAAGACTAATTGCGATTTGTCTTTCAAAGAACTGGCACAGATATCAGTTTAAGTTTATTTAACTCTGCAATTAAGTTACTGTGAAAATCCCCTGGCGTCTGTTCGGATACACTGAGGGAGAATTTAGCATCGTCAATGCACCTAACTAGCTCGTCTTTTGGTCTGTGGGAGGAAACCAGAGCACCCGGAGGAAACCACAGACACAAGGAGAACCTGCAGACTCCGCACAGACAGTGACCCAAGCCAGGAATCGAACCCATGTCCCCGGCACTGTGAGGCAGCAGTGCTAATCAATGTGCCACTTATCAGGGTTTCTGTGACAATTATAGAATCCTACAGTACAGAAGGCCATTCAGCCCATCGAGTCTGCACCAACCACTATCCCCATAACTCCACGCATTTAACCTAGCTAGACCACCCCCCCCCCCCCCCCAACACTACGGGGCAATTTAATATGGACAATCCTCTTAACCCGCACATCTTTGGGCTGCGGGAGGAAATCGGAGCACCTGGAGGAAACCCACGCAGTCACGGGGAGAACGTGCAGACTCCGCACAGTGACCCAAGCTGGGAATCGAACAAGGGCTCCTGGCGCTGTGAGGCAGCAGTGCTAACCACTGTGCTGCTCTTAAATCCAAAGTGAGCTTTACGTACGGACACACACACACAGTACCTGTGTCTGTGCCCCCTCACCACCGCTTCGCGCCGAGCTATGGCAACTCGTACGGATGTCGCCCGACGCGATGACGTCGAGGGCGCGTGGCGATTCTGGGGTGGCAGGCGCGAGAGAGCCGGAGCTGAGCGGCGGTTGGTGATCGGAGCTCGCGCATAGGGAAGAGCGAGAGAGAGCGCGCGCGGGACCCGGAGCGCTGCTCACCTCACTCGGCGGGATAGAGTGACCAAGGCGTCAGTCCTGTGTGCACAGACCTGTCTCACCGCACCCACTCCGAGACAAGAGCCCCAGCCCCAGAGCGGGATAACTCTCTCTCTCCGGAAACACAGCCTGACAGGGATTCATTCGCCCTCTCGTCCCGTTTCCTCAGCCGGTCGCAGGATGCCGTTGGCACAGTTAGCTGGTCCTTGGCCCAAAGTGGACCTGATTCACCTGGAGACCGAGGTAAATATTTGCAGCGGGAAATAAATCGTATGGAGGGAGTATAAACTGCCCGACAGGGGAAATGTCGATTACACGGGGTGGGGGGCGGACACGCACACAGGATGCTTTTAAACCGGGTCAGGATGAAGTGAGCTGACCCGAGAAGCTGCAGTGTGAATGATCTATGTTGAGGGAATTTCCTCTCAACTTGAAGGGTGTGTTCAATGAACCCTCACACTTCGCAATGGGGGAATTCACTGAAACCACAGTCTAATGAAGTAGAACATTACGACTCGGGGCGCAATTGAAATTTATCGAGTAGAGGATCGAGTCCGCAAAATAACAATTCTGTTACCGATGGCATTGCAAATGCTCGTTATGTTGCCACACCGTGGTAATAATCATGACTTAAAACAAACCTGGAAGGATCGTACGCTTGGCAGTTACATGCTTTGTGTTACCCTACCTTCTTTGTGTAATTTTGTGCGCTGACTGTCTCTAACTTTGGATTTAGCTGACTTAATAATGTTGGGAATTGTTAAGTTTTAAGACATATTTACATCTTTAAAGGGACATCATCTGTATAAGAAAAAATGTGTGGCAAACCCGTTTATTTGGCAAGTACAGTGACATGGATTGTGTCACATTGCAGCACCGGCTTGTGGTGAGAATGACACACAAAAAAGGACCATGGCTCCTATGACATTATAAACACTTTATTGAATGCATTTATGACCTTGCACCCCCCCCCCCCCCCCAACACAGCTACCAAATGGATTCCTCTCCCATTATCTTTTCTTTCCAATCAAAGTAGTGATTTGGCAAACACTCCGTGAAGACAGGTTAGGGCCCTCTAATGCAGAATGAAAACCTGAATGAGAAATGTGCATATACACAGTGTGCAGCAGGGCGAGGAAGTGCATCCAGAGCAGAATTGCTAAATAATGCACTGGAACAATTTTATTGCATCCACTAGAGATGAGCAGCAGAGCTTAGAAAATGAACAGCTGGATGTTGAACAAAAGTAGAAAGAAACATACTGAACCAACCGACCCAACATTTTCTAGGGGAGGAAATCGGATCTGGGACAGTATTATTGTAAACCGACTAATGGATAAACCATTACAGTTCACTTGTAAATTAGAAACTGACATAGCAAAATTAAGTATTTTATGACTTGCTCAATCTTTTAATTCATTAAAATTTTCTTTAAAAAATCAAGTATTCAAACTGACAGCAAAATAATTGAGCATATTATATCCAGTTAAGCAACAGACTCCAGAAATATAATTCTTCAAAAATATCAGGTTGTTTAGAATAGTTTTATAAGGTAAGTCAGAGGGGAAGACAGTCACCTGCAGCCTTACTGGATCAAATCCATTAAATGCCCTCAATCAGAGAATCATAGAGTCCCTATTGTGTAGAAGGAGGCCATTTGGCCCATCTGGTCCTCACCAACTCTCCAACAGAGCATCCCACCCAGGCCCTATCCCTGTAACCCCAGATATTTACCCCACTAATCCCCCTAATCAATACATCTAAGGACACTAAGGGACAATTTAGCAGGGCCATTCCACCTAACCTGCACATCTCAGACTATG
Source organism: Mustelus asterias (assembly GCF_964213995.1). Lineage (NCBI taxonomy): Eukaryota > Metazoa > Chordata > Chondrichthyes > Carcharhiniformes > Triakidae > Mustelus > Mustelus asterias. The sequence continues at coordinate 64,621,603 of NC_135821.1, read as the reverse complement.
GGAGGAAACTGGAGCACCTGGAGGAAACTCATGGATGTGCAAACTTCACACAGTCACCCAAGGCTGGAATTGAACCTGGGTACTTGGTGCTGTGAGGCAGTACTGCTAACCACTGTGTCACGATGCAGCCCTGTGTTTCAAGAAAGTGTTTTGATATCGGATCCCCACAGTGCTGGATGAAGTCTTGCTGCAAAAGTGTCAATTGTCCAGTTAGAATGTTCTGATGTTAAATTGAGTTTGCATAATTCAAAAACAAAGTGCCACTTGAACAAGTCTGTAACTCTTCTCAAGAAAAAAATAATTAATCTCACTCTCCATATGAATTATCGCTTCATCTCCAACTACTCTTTTCTTTCCATAGTCCTTGAATCTGTACCATCTTTCCTGTGATGATGTTGTGCTATTGCTATAGATATATAATGTTCAAAGGGACTGTTTCCAGATTCAGCTCTATTCTGCAGACATTTGGTGTCTCTGGAAAACTTACAGCTCAGATGCTGGAAGGGGAGGATTATTGCTCCTTTTGGCTATGTAATGTTGACTAAAAAAGAGCTAATGAACTTCTGTTTAAAATAAGAAAAGGTCCCCTGGGGTTTTGATTAAAGGAATGGAATGTGGCTTTCGTTAGGCAGGATCAAGTAATGATGTGGCTAATGGGAGGAGCTAGATTTGTAGGAAAGAGAAACAGCTTTTGGAGTTCTGACTGGGGTTTGTTTAAAAACAGAGATCTGCAAGCTGCTCCAAAAATCAAAACCTTTCTGAAAGCTTCGAGACTGTGTACAATCTTTATAACAAGTATAAAGATGGTTGCAAACTGTATTTAAAGTGGAAATTTTGAGTCTGTAAGAAAATGTTGTTTATTTGGAACTGAAACAGTGATAAGTTAGAAATGAGAGTTTCTTTTCATTTTTAACATATTGTTAAATATAGCTGTTCCATTTGTTAGAGTTCTAGTTAAGCTGTGTTACTAAATAAAATTTTTTTAAATCTCAAAGATCTCTAATTTGTCAGTGGAATTACTCCTGGAGCAAAGCATCCTATCCTCACATTTATGCCAACATAGAAAAACTGTTGGGGTCCAGTCTAGCTTCCTAATGTAATTTGGGATTCTGGTCCAGGACCCTAACACACCAAAACTCCATGTTTCAATCCACCCATTGAGGCTTCCACCCCAACACCAAACCAAAATTGTTCTTATCAAAGGCACCAAGACAAAAGTAGAATATCCTCCCTTGTTCTTCTTTGAACTATCTGCAGCTTTTGCCATGGTTGATCACACCATCCTTCAACGCCTCTATGCTATGGTCCAGCTGGGTGGAACTATTCTCGCCTCATTCTAATCTTATCTATCCAATTGTAGCCAGAGTATCTCTTGCAGTTTTTCTTCCTGCTCCTGCATGGTTGCCTTTGATATATACCTTGGACCCAACCAGACAGTAGGCTATACTAGATCAGTATTGTGCAATAAGATGGGAGTAATTAATGATCTCATAGGGAAGGTGCCCCTAGATAGCAGCAGCCATAATGTGATTGAAATTTACATTCAGTTTGAGGGAGAAAGGAGTGGGGTCTGAGACTCTATTTTTAAATGTAAATAACTGCAGTTATGAGAGCATAAAAGTTGAGCTGGTTAAAGTGAATTGGCAATTTAGATCAAGGGATTGGCCAATAGAAGTGCAGTAGCAAACAATTAAGAGGATATTTCAGAATGCATAGAATAGATACATTCCAATGAGAAAGCCCACTGAATGGACACAATCCTTGGTTGACTAGAAAGGTTAGAGATAGTATCAAACTTAAACAAAAAGCACATAATTGTGCAAAGACCGGTGGCAGAGTTATTCCTTACATTCTGTCCAGTCATCTGACTGCCACCCGTCTTTGCATAATTATATGCAGATTTAGGATTGATATGAGGAGGAACTTCTTCACGCAAAGGGATGTGAATCTGTGGAATTCCCTACCCTGTGAAGCAGTTGCGGCTACCTCGTTGAATGTTTTTAAGGCAAAGATAGATTTTTGAAAAGGAATTGAGGGTTATGCTGAGCACGTGTGTAAGTGGAGCTGAGTCCACAAAAAGATCAGCCATGATCTTATTGAATGGTGGAGCAGGCTCGAGGGGCCACATGGCCTACTCCTGCTCCTAGTTCTTATGTTCTGATGTAATGAACTTAGATTTTTAGAAGGCACTTGATAAGGTGCCACCTTTAAGTTTATTGCAGAAATTAAGAGCTCGTGTTGTGAGGGGTAACATATTGGCATGGGTAGACCATTGTTTCCTGTTAGCCAGCCAGAGGGGGATTTTTGCCATCCCACCTGCTACGGGAATCGCAGCGGGTGGGGGTGGACCATGCAAAGGTCCATGGAGTTCGGGTGGGATTTTCCAGTTTTAGGGCGAGCGTGACTGGAAAATCCCACCCAGAGAGTAGATGTAAATGGGTCTTTTTCAAGGTGGCAAGTTGTAATGAGTGGTGTGCCACAGGGACTAGTGTTGGGACCTCAACTGTTCACAATTTATATAAATCACTTGGATGAAGGAATGTTGCCAAATTTGCTGATGACACCAAGACAGGTGGGAAAGTAAGTTGTGAAGATGACATATGGAAGCTACGAAAAGATAGGTTATGTGAGTGGGCAAAGATCTGGCAAATAGGGTAAAATGTGAAATTGCCCATTTTGATGTGAACCGTTAAAAAGAAGCATATTATCTGAATGGTGAGAGATTGCAGAGGGATCTGGGTATCCCACTGCATGAATCACAAAAGGCTAGCAAGCAGGTATAGCAAGTAAGTAGGAAAGCAAATGGAATGGTTTCCTTTTGTCTTGAGGGGAAATGAATACAAAAGTTGGGAGGTTATGCTTCAGTTGTTCAGGGCACTCGTGAGACCTCACTTGGAGTACTATGTACAGTATTGGTCACCTTATTTAAGGAAGGATGTAAATGCTTTGGATTCAGTTTAGGGAAGGTTTACCAGACTAATAGAATCATAGAATTCCTGCAGTCCAAAAGAGGCCATTCGGCCATTGGGCCTGCACTGACTCTTCGAAAAAGCATTTTACCCAGGCCCCATCCCCGTGACCCAGGCCCTATCCCCCATGTATTTATCCTGCTAACGTATTGTAATAACTCAGGAAGCCAACTGGAATTAACAAAGTTTTATTCACAAAGCAAAGGTTAAACCACAACCCTGTGGTGCGTATAAATGAGTCCCATCTGGGATGATAGAACACTGAACCCACTTGGGGTCTGCCTTATCAAGGGCACGGGAGATGAGTTCCACCAATGTAGGCAGTTGCTTATTACCATGGGAGTTTGATTAGGGATTCCCCATGTAAGTTCTGAGGGTTATCACACTTACACATCTTGGGACACTAATACTTGGGGAATGGGTGAGTTGTCATATGAGGAAAGGTCGGACAGGCCTGGAGTGTAGTAGAGAAAAAAGTGACTTGATTGAAATATATAAGATTTTTGTGGGGTCTTGACAAGGTGGATGTGGAGAGGATGTTTCCTCTTGTGGGTGAATCAAGAACTATGGGTCATTTAAAAAATAAGGCCTCAGATGAGACAAAATTGTTTATCTGAGGGTCATCCATCTTTGGAACTCTCTTCCTGTAGGTGGTGTAAGCAGAGCCTTTGAATGTTTTGAAAGCAGAGGTGGATAAACTCTTGGTAAGCCAAGGGGGTGATAGGTTATCAGGGATAGGTGGGATGTAGATTTGAGGTTACTGTCAGATCATCTATTGTCTTATTAAATGGCAGAACAGGTCGGAGGTGCTAAATGGCTTACTCCTGCTTATTCATATGCATCATAAAGAACTATCCTTGGATGCCCTCCTATTTTACTCTATATACTGTCCTTTGCAAACACCATCCAAAACACATTCGTTTTCTATTGTACGTTGAAGACACCCAACTCGGCAGCACTTCCCTAAAGTATTGTTCAGATTCCAGAATTGGATGAGCAGAAATTTCCTCCATTTAAACCTGGGACAACCAAAGTCATTCTCTACAGTCCGAGCTACCTTTCTTGTGTGTGTCTCTCTCTCTCTCTCTCCTGGTAATTATTTGAGGCTGAACCAGACTGTGCACAACCTTGCTGCCATATTTAATCTCAAGATAAGCTTCCAAACACGCATCTGTACCACCAGTAAGACAGTCTCTTTCCATCCATATAACATTGGCTAACTCTGACCAGCCTCAGCTCATCTGTTCCTGAAACCTTCACCAATGCATATTTTGCTATCTGCCCTGTGTGGCTGGGTGTCAGATTTTTTTTTTACAATGCTCCTGTAAAGCACCATAGAACATATTACGTTAAAAGTGTTACAGAAATACAATTCATTTATTCATGTGTGCTCTGCCTGAAGGCAGTTCCTTGTCTCTGGACTTGACTATTCCAGCACACACCTGGCTGATCCCCCTTCGTAAACTTGATAATCACCCAAATGCCCATGTCCTCACTTGTGCCAAGTCCCGCTAATGTATCACCCCCATGCTCACTGATTGAACTGGGTCCCGGTTAAGCAGTCCTTTGATTTAAAATTTTTCATCCTTGTTTTTGAGTCCTTCCATGACTATACTCTGTGCTTCTGTAATCTCTAGCCCTACAACCTCCTGATATTTGCACTCTAATTCAGTCCTCATAAGCATCTAACCTCTAAATGGGCAGCACAATGGCAGTGGTTAGCACTGATAACTCACAGCGCCAGGGACCTGGGTTCGATTTTGACCTTGGGTGACTGTCTGTGTGGAATTTGCATGTGCTCTGGTTTCCTCTCCACTGTCCAGAGATGTGCAGATTAGATGGATTGGCCATGCTAAATTGCTCATTAGTGTCCAAAGGTGTGTTGGTTAGGTGGATTGGCCATGGTAAATGCATTGGATTGCAGGGGTAAGGCGGGGAGGTGGTGGGCCTGGGTAAGGTGCTCTTTCAGAGAATCAGTGCGGACTTGATCAGTCCAGCCCTTGATGGGCTGGATGGCCCCCTTTTGCACTGTAGGAGTTCTATGGATTTTATTCCATCCCCACTCCTTAAAACCTACCTCTGACCAGGCTTTTGGTTATCTGCCCTGTGTAGCTGGGTGTCAGATTTTGTTTTTACAATGCTCCTGTAAAGTACCATAGAACATATTACGTTAAAAGTGTTACAGAAATACAATTCATTTATTCATGTGTGCTCTGCCCGAAGGCAGTTCCTTGTCTCATTGTTTGCTGATGCTTCATTCTGATCTGTTTTCTTGGCCTTTTTCCAGTGCTGGTTTAGCTATTGCCTTCCTCTATCAGGGGCAGGGCCAGGAGACCGGTCCCAAATCTACCTCAGCCAGAATGGGAATCAAACTCGCATTAGCACTCTGTTCTCTGCTATTACTGCAAATATTGTTTATTTCTACACTTCCAGCAATTATTATTTATGAAATCCAAACAATTGCATTTAGCTTAAGAATGGCTGTTGCTAGGCAAAATATTATTCTTGAGACATTGCTATGACTAACGTGATAAACTAACTTATGGTTATATATTCTTAAACATGTGCACGTAGTGATTGGAAACTGAGTCCATTAGGTACAATTGTACTATTTTGTATCATATTTCATGGCACTTGGATCCTTTTGATTCTAGTCTTAACTATGGCACTTCTCTGGCATCTTTTGAAATCATAACTTGCTTTGTGAACAAATTACTTGATCATTCATGCTTCTGACTCGTGCTGTGATCTCTTGGTTGAGGCGTGCCAGTGTTTATGTCATGTTCTTAAGTTGTACATTCACTCATTAAAGCAACTTTGTCATGGTTCTTTGAGAAGGATGCAATATTAAAATATCCTGATCATGAAAATTTACATTAATGCAACAGAAATGAACCAGTTGCTGGTGGCTGCATGGTGGAAGATCTTTTCTCATGATATCACTATTAAATTTAAGATGTGGTTGTATCTGGCTGATCTTTTCGCTGTTTCATTGTAATTGATATTTCTGAAATTGTGTTGAGACATAATCAAAAATCAGTGGCTCTTTTCAATTCTAATGCAACTGAGTGGAAGCTGAAGAGTCTTGGTAAACTAAAGTTCATCTGTGGGTCCCCGGACCATGGAATGTAGCAAGATTATTGCATTGTTTTATTTGAATAAGTAGGACCCTAAGCTTCCCTTGGTTTTCTTGATGAGAAGCAGGAGCCTGTAAGAGTAGCAAATCTTTAAGAATAGCATGTGATTAGTTTTATCAAAAGTATCTCAAGTCTAAGTGACTAATTGTTGACTCGTGCCTCCTAGTAGATAGAATGCAACAGCAAATAGGTACATGTCCCAGAGACACTTGCTGTATGATACTTGGAAGGATAATGCTTTCTTAAACTTACTGCTAATAAACGCTAGAAGAAGGTGTAAAAAAACTGCTGAGGATATGGCATTGAGAATGCAAGACAAATTGCAAGTTAATGTCATCTTGTTTTATAGCCCTGTGATGAAAATAGTAATTTATATTGGTGTCAGTCGTAGAATGTTTACAACACAGAATGAAGTCATTTTCCCTGTCATGGCCATGCTGGCTCTTTGCAAGACCAACTAATCTAGTTCCACTTCCCTGCCTTTTTTAACATAGCACTGCAAATATTTTCTTTTCGGCTAATTGTCTGATTCTTTTACAAAGGTCTCAATTGAATCTGCCTCCATCACACTCTGAAGTAGCTCATTCCACATCCTAACCTATCATGGCTTAAACATGTTTTTCCTCTTGCTGCTGTTGCTTCTTTTGCCAATCACCTTAAATAAGTATGCTCTGGTTCTCAATCCTCCACAAATAGGAACAGCTTTTCTACTTTGTCCGGACCTCTTGTGATTTTGAACACTTCTCTCAAATCTCCTCTCAATCTTTTTTTCTATAAGGAGAGCAGCTCCAGCTTCACCAATCTATCCATGTAGCTGAATTGCCTCATCCCTGGAGCCATTCTTGTCAATCTTTTCTGCAACCTTCATATTCTTCCTAAAGCATGGTGCCCAGAACTGAAACAATACTCCAGTTGAGATCCAACCAGTGTTTATACAGGTTTAATATGACTTCTTTGATTTTATACTTTGTGCCGATACATACAAAGCCCAACAGTGTACATGCTTTATTAACTGACTTTTCCATTTTCAATAATTTTTGCATATATACTCCCAGGTCTCTGTTTCTTTATAACTTTACCCGTTGTTTCAAATTCCCAGCTTTGTTCTTTCTATCAAAATGAATATCTTCACAATTTTGCATTAGACATCTGTCATCTTATCTATCCACCCACTCCACCAGCCTGTCTATGTCCTTTTGAAGTTTATCACTATCCTCCTCACAGTCGACAATACTTTAAGTTTTGTGTCTTCTGTAAATTTTGAAGTTGTGCCCTGCACATCCAAATCTAGGCCATTAATAAATGAAGAAAAAATGGGGGTCCTAACACATTAGTACGCCACCGTACACCATCTTTCAGTTTGAAAAACCGATGTTCACCACAACTCTCTGCTTCCTCTCACTCAGACAATTCTATATCGATGCTGATACTGTCCCTTTCATTCCCTGGGCTCTAACTTTACTGATAAGTCTGCCTTGTGGCACTCTATCAAATGTCTTTTGGAAGTCCATGTATACCACATTAACTGCATAACCTTCACCCAACAATTGACTCTGAAATGGCCTCAGTTCAAGGGCAATTAAGGATGGGAAATAAATGCTGGCCCAGCCAGTGATGCCCAAATCCATGAATGAATAACAAACTCCCTTTCTGTTACATCATCAGAAAACCCAAGGAAGTTGGTTTAATTCAATTTTCCCTTTTGTGTTGGCTTTCCTTAATCAATACACATTTGCCCAAGTGACTTTTAATTTAGTCCTAATTTGTTGTTTCTAAAACCTTCCCCAATGCCAAGGTTAAACTGGTGGATCTATAGTTGCTGGGCTTATCCTTATACTTCAAAAAAAAAATCATGTAACATATCCCATTATCCAGTTATCTAAAACTACCCCTGTATCCAAGGAGGTTGGAAGATTATGACCAGTGCCTCCACAATTTCCGTACATACATCCCTCAGTAGCCTTGGATGCATTTCACCTGGCCGTAGTATTTTTTAAACTTAGAAATACAGAATCTCATTATCGTCTCTTCGTCAATTTTTGGATTGTCCAATGTCTCGGTCACCCCCTCTTTCACTAAGACTTAGCAGCATCTTCATTGGTAAAGACAGATGAAACTTATTAATTTACCTTGACATATCCTTTGTCTCCATATGTAAATCTGCTACTAGGTGCCTAATCAGCCCCACTTTGTTTACGACCCTTTTACCATTTCCATGTGTATGTCTTTAAAGTTGTTGCATTTCTGCTGATATAATGTCACATGATTTGTAGTGACGTAAGCAGAGGAATTTTGCAGGCTTTTGAGGCTCTTCCATCTTGGAGCTAGAACAAACAACATCTCCTAAATAAAGAGTTACAGAACAAAGAGATCGAGGGGTACATGTTCATAGCTCCTTGAAATTGGAGTCACAGGTGGACAGAGTGGCGAAGAAGGCATTCAGCATGCTTGGTTTTATTGGTCAGAACATTGAATACAAGAGTCGGGATGTCTTGTTGAAGTTGTACAAGAGATTGGTAAGGCCACACTTGGAATACTGTGTACAGTTCTGGTAACCCTATTATAGAAAGGATATTATTAAACAAGAAAGAGTGCAGAAACAGTTTACTAGGATGCTACCGGGACTTGATGGTTTGAGTTATAAGGAGAGGCTGGATAGACTGGGACTTTTTTCTCTGGAGCGTAGAAGGCTGAGGGGTGACCTTATAGAGGTCTATAAAATAATGAGGGGCACAGATCAGCTAGATAGTCAATATCTTTTCCCTAGGGTAGTCTAAAACTAGAGGGCATAGGTTTGAGGCGAGAGATACAAAAAGGTCCAGTGGGGCAATTTTTTCACTGAGGGTGGTGAGTGTCTGGAACAAGTTGCCAGAGGCAGTAGTAGAGGTGGGTACAATTTTGTCTTTTTAAAAAGCATTTAGACAGTTACATAGGTAAGATGGTATAACGGGATATGGGCCAAATGCGGGCAATTGGGACTAGCTTTGGGGTTTTAAAAAAAAGGGCGGCATGGACAAGTTGGGCCGAAGGGCCTGTTTCCATACTGTAAACCTCTATGACTATGACTCTAAACCTGCATTTTATTTGCATCAAACGCTCTAGTGTGGCACCTCATTACTTTTCTCTTTGCTGTAATTCCCGGTCAATACGTAACAAAGAGGAAGCTGACGACGAGAGTCGGAGACGTTTTTTGCGACCGGATTCGGAAAAAACTCCCTGAACTTCGGATCAAATAAATGATCGAAGCCAAGGAAAATAAACCTCCAGTGTACTACAAAAAAAGTTAAACTTATCGTTAAAGTAGACTTCCAAGCTGTAGAAACCACATACGTGACAAAGTAAAATGGGCTGTGGGAACGGACAGGAAAAAAAAGTCTGAGAGATCTTAAAGAAACTATTACTTGGGAAAAGGAAGAATTCCAGGCAGAAGAATATTGTTGCATTGTTAGAGGAAGAGGGGAAAACTGAAGAAGTGCAAAGCCAGGAGTTAAAACCGATGACAAACTGGTTACGGTCTTAGAAGAGCAAAAGCACTCATTATCGCAGAAAGACTTAGGTTCCACTGCCGAAGCTGGAGGAAGGCATTTCATAGTTTGTGGCAACTTTGCAAAGGCTAGGTAGATATTGCACCTCTTGATGATGCTCTTTGTGATAGCTTGGTATGTGGACTCTCTAATGAAACTATTCACAGGAAGCTGCTCACTGAAAGAGCACTGACTCTTAAATCAGCAGTAGACATTGCAGTGTCAATAGAGCTGGCTGCTAAAGCAGCTTCGCTGATAGGAGTTTGATGAAATGCCACAAAATGGCGACCATTGGAAATAAACCATCAAATGTTATCCTACAGTCATACACAGAAGAGGTTGTACCACTAAAAGGATACATTAGGGTGAATGGGCAAACAGCAGAGTTGCCTCCATGTTGTCCGTGGGAACTTTCCTGCTTTATTCGGTAGGGCATTCTTGGGAAAATTTTAATTCAACAGGGAAGCTGTAAATCAACTGGTTTTATAGCAAGACTGATCTACAACAACTTCTGGAACAATAAAAACGTGTGTTTGAAAAATCACTTGACTCAATGACAGGAGTTGAAGTTCAATTTGAAATGCCTCAAAGCCAGAACAGTACTATTCGCCATCAGACCAAAGTCAAAGAAGAACTAGAAAGACTAGTCCAAACAGAAGTCATTGAACCAGTTACTATAAGTGATTGGGCTACACAAATAGAGCCTGTACTAAAACCCGGTGGCTCAGTAAGGATATGTTTTTTTATTCATTCGTGGGACATGGATGTCGTTGGCTGGCCAGCGTGGATTGCCCATCTCTAGTTGCCCAAGGGCAGTTGAGAGTCAACCACATTGCTGTGCTCTGGAGTCAACATATAAGCTTGTGTGGCTTTTGCTACCAAATAAACCTGTTGGACTTTAACCTGGTGTTGTTAAACTTCTTACTGTGTCAACATATAGGCCAGACCAGGTGACGACAGCAGATTTCCTTCCCTAAAGGACATTAGTGAACAAGATGGGTTTTTTCGACAATGGTTTCATAGAGTCATAGAGGTTTACAGCATGGAAACAAGCCCTTCGGCCTAACTTGTCCATGCCGCCCTTTTTTTAAACCTCGAAGCTAGTCCCAATGCCTGCATTTGGCCCATATCCCTCTATTCCCATCTAAATGCTTTTTAAAAGACAAAACCTATGGCCGTCTAGTTTTAGACTCCCCTACCTTTGGGAAAAGATATTGACTAGCTGATCTGTGCCCCTCATTATTTTATAGACCTCTGTAAGATCACCCCTCAGCCTTCTACGCTCCAGAGAAAAAAGTCCCAGTCTATCCAGCCTCTCCTTATAACTCAAACCATCAAGTCCCGGTAGCATCCTAGTAAATCTTTTCTGCACTCTTTCTAGTTTAATAATATCCTTTCTATAATAGGATGACCAGAACTGTACACAGTATTCCAAGTGTGGCCTTACCAATGTCTTGTACAACTTCAACAAGACATCCCGACTCCTGTATTCAATGTTCTGACCAATGAAACCAAGCATGCTGAATGCCTTCTTCGCCACTCTGTCCACCTGTGACTCCACTTTCAAGGAGCTATGAACATGTACCTCTAGATCTCTTTGTTCTGTAACTCTCCACAGCGCCGTACCATTAACTGAGTAAGTCCTGCTCTGGTTCAATCTACCAAAATGCATCACATCGCATTTATCTAAATTAAACTCCATCTGCCATTTGTCAGCCCACTGGCCCAATTGATTACAATCCCGTTGCAATCCGAGATAATCTTCTTCATTGTCCACTATGCCTCCAATCTTGGTGTCATCTGCATCAGTAGATTCGTAATCCTAGATTTTTGTGTTGAATTCAAATTCCACCATCTGCTGTGGCAGGATTTGAACTTGGATTGGAGATTTCAAGATGACGATTAATCTGGTATTGTGTGCTGATCAATATCCACTGCTGCTCATAGAAATCATAGAAACCCTACAGTACAAAAAGAGGCCATTCGGCCCATCGAGTCTGCACCGACCACAATCCCAACCAGGCCCTACCCCATATCCCTACATATTTTACCCACTAATCCCTCTAACCTACGCATCCCAGGACTCTAAGGGGCAATTTTAGCATGGTCAATCAACCTAAGCCGCACATCATGGACTGTGGGAGGAAACCGGAGCACCCGGAGGAAATCCACGCAGACACGAGGAGAATGTGCAAACTCCACACAGACAGTGACCCAAGCCGGGAATCGAACCCAGGTCCCTGGAGCTGTGAAGCAGCAGTGCTAACCACTGTGCTACCGTGCCATGCTGATTGAAGACTTATTTACTGGACTATCTGAGGCCAGAAATCCAGCAAAATAAATCTATCACAAACTTACTAATGAATGTGGCTGCAAGTTCACAACCGTTACTCACTATCATGACACACACAGGTCTAATTCAATACTGGAGACTGCCATTTGGGATAATATTCGCACCTGCTCTATTCCAGAGATCTGTGGATCAAATTCTGAGTAGGCGAAATGGTGTATCTAGATGATATCCTCATAGGTTCAAGTGAACAAGAGAACTTGAAGAACTTGAAAGCTATATTGGAATGCCTGCAAAAACATAATCTTTGGTTCAAAAAGGAAAAGTGTAACTTTTTTCGGTTCACCCATGACCATATCATTGATTAAGATGGCTTTCATAAGGATCCAAAAAAGATGATAGCAATTTTAGAAGCACCATGTCCTCAAGATGTGATGCAACTGAGATTGTTTCTAGGATTGATGAACTATTACGGTGCTATTGAAGCTGTTACACACTTGGCTATGTGTCAAACAGGCATGGCACCGGACAAAAGAATGCGAAAGAGCATACAAAGAGGTAAAAGAAGCCTTAAAGAAGTCAGAGGTATTGTTCTGCTTCAATCCCAGGCTGAAATTATAACTTGCTTGCGATGCATCACACTATGGGGTAGGCATATCATGCCTTTGGGAGAAGAGCGACCAATTGCCTTCATGAACTTGGACAAGCGCAGAAACAAATTGTGCTCAGCTGGAAAAAGCTTTGAGTATCATATTTGGAGTAAGAAGATTTCATCACATGGGCATCATTTTACACTTTTGACGGATCACCAACCCTTGACGACAATCTTCGGGTCATATTAATATAGTCCTTTTTTTTAGCTGCTAGTAGGTGACAGAGATGGTTATTATCAGCACAGATCTACAATATTAAATATTTTCTTTGTCAAGGTTGCCATTACAAACCAAGAAGAAACCTGAAAAATTTTTTGTTAACATCTTGTATTTCACACAAGTGGATAACATATCTGTGACTTCATCTCAAGTTCAGCATAAGGTCCGATCTAATGATGGGGAAGATTTTTTTTCATTTATTAGTGTCACAAGTAGGCTTACGTTAACACTGCAGTGAAGTTACTGTGAAAATCCCCTAGTCCTCCCACTCCAACGTCTGTTTGGGTACACTGAGAAAGAATTTCGTATGGCCAATGCGCCTAACCAGCACATCTTTCGGACTGTGGGAGGAAACCGGAGGACCTGGAAGAAACCCATGCAGACACAGAGGACGTGCAGGCTTCGCCCAGACAGTGACCCAAGCTGGGAATTGAACCTGGGTCCCTGGTGCTGTGAGTGCCCTGCATGTGGAATAATATCCATTATTTAATTATTCAGTTTGTGAATTTATTTAAAAACAACCTACATTGTGAAGGAAGGAGCAATCCCTATAATACTGAATTTATAGATAGATTTGTGCCACATTAGTTGACCATTTGCACTTCTACACTTCTGTACCTTTCTTGTTACTTTTGCCTTAATCTGTGACATGGAACCAGTATTGGATTGTAGTGACATTTAAATTTTGCATGTGACTGTAAAATAGGTCTGATTTCAAAATTCCCACCTCATGATAGTTTCTTCCACCCTTTCACTAGTTAATATGGTAATTTTGCACCACCTCAGTCACTTTGTATCTTCCTGAATTTCAGTGAAATGTTTTGTTTTTACTGAAGAATGTGTCTCATAGGCTTAGATAATTTTCTTTATTTTGTTTCATATTGGGTGAATGAAGTGATTTTCATGGTTTTTGACTTTATGTTTTCGTGCTTGGTTATCTGACTGCATAAAAATGAAAAATTGTTTTGTGACGAGAATATGCTACCTATGCATTTTATGAGCATGTTTTAATTTCTTATTTTAATCTTACAATTTTAGTCTGGTGTCTAGAAACTTCTATGCATAGAGGATCCAAGCAGTCTGTGTATATTGTACAGCTGTTCGCCAATTTTCCATCTGATTGAAGAATTTATCTGATTGTGCCTTTTTTGTCCACATGTAAGGAAACCAAATTGTACATCAGACAAGTTGCGTGGTTGAGGTGATAAGAGTACATTGTGCAAGGTGACCACTCATGCAGCAAGTAAAAGCTTTCTCATCTCCAGTGAGTGTTCTTGTGCATCTCATGATGCGAAGTTTAGTTTCTTTGCCTGTAACCTGGACTACTGTGAGCGTTTCTGTTCCAATTTCAAACTGCACATTCAATGTTATTTGAATACAGATTTTAATGCATACACTTTGATTCAAGTGGTGGGCAGGTGGGGGTTACAATTTTGAGCATCTTTTCATTGAATGGGTTGGTGTGGGAGGATTAAGTAAGGAAGACTCGTATTTATAAAGTGCATTTTACCGAATATTTCAAATGTTTTTGAAATGTAGTCACTATAGTTATCTGCTGCATTTCTTATATTACAAATGCTGGCTATCTGTTTTTGTGATGTTGATAGAGGAATAAATGTTGGCTCGGACACCCCTGCTGCTCTTGAAAATAGTACCATGGAATCTTTTATATCCACCCAAGCAAGCAGATGGCACCTTGATTTAACGTCTCATCCAAAAGAAGACGCATCTGATGGTGCAGCACTCTCTGTATACTGCACTTGAGAGCCAGTCTTGATCTTTGTACTTAAGTCCTGGAGTGGGACTTGAACTCTGAACCTTTTGATTCTGGGTGATGAGTGCTGAAACTGAGTCATGGCTGATGGATTACAGATTGTGTCCAAAAACTAGACATTAAAACACATACCAATCTAAAGCCATTCGCTATAGAATTGATTGCAGCCTGATTTATACTGGCTGGCTTTAAATAAGTCTGGGGATTAACAACAACCACCTGCATTTATATAGTATATTTAACATTAAAAAAACATTTAAGATGTTTCACTGGAGCATTAGCAAACAAAATTTGACATTCCACTTGAGAATTAGGACAGATAATCAAAACTTTGGTTTATGAAGTAGATTTTAAGGAGCATCTTTAAGAAGGAGAAAGAGATGGCTTCGGGAGAGAATTCCAGAGCTTCAGCCTTGGCAGTCAATGATGGAGTGATTAAAATCAGGGATGTGCAATAGGCCAGAGTTGGAGGAGTGCAGAGATCTTGGAGGATTGTAGTGAAGATGGAAGCGATAGGGAGGGGTGAAGCCTTGGAAGGACTTGAAAACAAGGATTTTTAAAATTCATTCATGGGACATGGACATCACTGGCTGGCCAGCATTTATTGCTCAGCCCTAATTGCCCAAGGGCAGTTGAGAGTCAACCACATGGCTGTGGCTCTGGTGTCACATGTAGGCCAGACCAGGTAAGGATGGCAGATTTCCTTCTCTAAAGGACATTAGTGAACCAGATGGGTTTTTTCATCAATGGTTTCAAGGTCATCAGTAGATTCTTAATTCCAGATATTTTTTATGGAATTCAAATTCCACCACTTGCTGTGGCGGGATTTGAACCTGGGTCCCCAGAACATTAGCTGAGTTTTTGGATTAATAGTCGAGCGATAATACCACTAGACCATCGCTTGCGCAGAGATTCCACATGCTAATGACCCTGTGCGAGAAAAAATTCTCCTCACCTTGTCTTAAATGGCAAACCTGTATTTTTAAACCACCTCCCCTAGTTCTAGTATCACCCACAATGGGAAACACCTCAGCATTCACCCTGTCAGAGAATCTTTATGTTTCAATAAGATCACTTCTCATTCTTCTAAATTCCAATGGATGCAGGTCAAATGTGTTTGACGTCTGTGTATGATAATGCCCTCATCCAAGGAAACCGTCTGGTAAACTTGAACTCTGAACTGCTACTAATGCAATTATATTCTTCCTTAAATAAGGAGATCAAGACTCTACACATTATTACAAATGTGATCTCATCAAAGCACAGTACAATTTTAACAAAACTCCCTTGCCTAATATACTTAAGGGCCCTAGTAAAACTGGAGTCAAAGGGAATTGCAGGGATGTGGAGGTGGGGAGAGTGGGCTATAAATCCTGCATTTTTGACTCCGGTGGAAACACAATAACTAGACAGAGACTTGCTTCCATCCAAGTGGTAGATATTTAGAAATAAAATTTGCAACAATATATAATTGATTGTGGAGTTCTCTTCTGGTTAAGGTAGTGTCTTTGTGTTTAATTTGACATACAAACCATTTGGCCATCTTCCTTTAGTTTATGATGTCCAGTGACACTCAAATTCAGAGTACCTATTGATCTGTGTTCTTGGAGTGCTGATCAGGAAAATGTGGTGATGTATGTCACCTTAACTGGCAGAGTGACACCTACTCAAAATTAACTCCAGTAAAGTGATTTTTTTCATGATGGGAATTTCTGAAGATGAAATGTTCACACAAATTAGAATGGAATAACTTCATTGTACATTGTGTCCACTCTTTTCATTAAATTTTGCAAAAGTGCATTGTATAATTTTTCATATTTAACATTACACAAAGTGTAATACTGGTGAATTTCTTTCAATACAATACATGGCACTTTGGAGGGGAGGGGCATTATACTTATAATTATAGGTTATAGTTACAATATACATTTTCTGTTAGACTTTCTCTGGTCATACAACTGGAGGAACTTTCCATGGCTTCCAGCTCTTCGGTGTACTTTGACAGGAGTATGTAGTCCTGGACTTTGGAATATGCCAGTCTGCAGCACTTGGTCATGGACAGCTCTTTGCATTGGAAGACTAGCAAGTTTGAGGCAAACAAAAGAGCATATTTCACTAAGTTGATGGTTCTGTTGCAGCAATTGATGTTTGTCTCTGTTTATCCCTGGGAACAGTCTATGGAGCACAGTCCTTCTTTATGGGATTGCTCAAGATGAACATCAATAAAAATCATTGCATCTCTTTCCAGACCTTATTTGCAAATGCACATTCCAGAAGAAGCTGGACAACCGTCTTTTCACCAGAACTGCCCCAGGGGCAGTATACAGTGGTGCTGAAACTCTGGTGTGCATGAAAGTTTTGACATTGACGTCCTTTTCTTACCACCACCCACACTTGTTCTTGGTACTTGTTTGAAAGTTGTAGCATTCTGCTAAATGACAGTTTAGTGAAAGAACCATCCAGCTGGATCCATCATCCCCTTTTCCTGTAGGGCCTCTAGAACATTGTGTGGATCAATGCCTGGTGGACTTGTGGTCACTGATGATTTTTTGCACAAAATCTTCCAGGAGGGAAAGATGGAACAGCACAGTCCACCAATGTTCCACTACAATTTGGCCAGGTCTATCCTTTGCAGCACTGAGGACAAATAAAACTTCAGCATAAAGTGACATTGTGTACAAAATTCTTTGCACAGCCTGATGCAGCTGCACATTGAGGATTCTTTGGAAGAGTTATATTGGACTCGGTGTTAACTCTGTTTCTCTATACACAGATGTTGTCAGGCATGCTGAGTTTTTCCAGCACTTTGTTTTTACGTAATCTTCTCTTCCTTCCTTCCTCTTTGTGTGGAACTACTTCACAACAGCACAGATGCAATCAGAAACTTGGAGAGAGAGGGAGATTAAACTTGTGGCTAACTACCTTCCACAGTTTTTTTTTGTTGACTTGCATTTAGATTGTGAAAGCTGGGCTCACTTTACTGTAGAATTGTAAGTTACAAAAACTTGCCCTAAAATAAAAAGCATGCTTTTCGTTGTCTTTGAAATTGAGTAATCTACTCTACAATAGAAGCCTCTTTAAACTGCCTTAAATTATGATTTCTCTTGTATTCTGCAAATGTCGGTGTTTCTTTTCTTTAGAATAATGCTTTGCACTTCCCACACAGCTTAACTAACCAGCTAGCGATATATTGAACATGCTGCTTCACGAGTGTTAAATTTGTTGTGATGAGCCAAATACATTGTAATGAATTTCATTACTGAAGTAGCAGCTCAATTCTTAATTGTTTTGATATTTAATATATACTAATGGGCTTGAACATTACAGAGGATTTTTGAAATATGACTTGATATTGAAAAACATAAAGGGCGCAGTCTTATGAAAAAATTTCTAAGGGCACAATCTTACTGGCTTGCCATGCCGAATACATGCGGGACAAAAAATCAGGTTCGCGTCCAGTTTCTCACTGCACACACAGTACCGGCACTGCTTTGCCGACGGGATTGGCTTTGTGCCAAAAGGAGCGTGCAGTCTATTTAAATATTAACGACACACTGAACACTTCATTAACTAGTCCCGAGAGGCATCGTCCAGCCTCACATGCACTTGCCTCTTTGCCAGTCGGTATTCACACCAGCGAGAATCACAGTTGGTTTCGAGCAGCAGAGACCAGACATGATGACCTTGCTGTGGCTATCGGAGGCCATTGAAGCCCACAGGTGGTGATCGGGGCCATGGCCAGGCACTGCCCACCAGGCATCCTGGCACTGCCCATCAGGAGCAGTGATAAGAGAGTGGTGCCTGAGCAAGGGAGGGGAAGGGCTGCAAACAGGCGTGATCGGCGTGAGGGATATGCAAGGGGGGGGTGATTTCCAGGGGGTATGCAAGGGGGAGTGATCGGGGGGGAGGGGAGGGATGCACAGGGGTTATGTCGGGATTCGTGATGGGACTCATCGGGAGGGTCCCGATGCCGGCGACCTGTGTTTCCATGGGTAATTATACTGACGCTGATGATAGGTCTCCCAAGTTCACCGGGAAATCGGGTTGCCTACACAATGGCTCCCCAAGCAGTCTGCAGCTGGTTTCACTGGCGAGCTTAGGCTCTGTCTCCCTACTGGTGAGAATTGCACTTCTATCCAAAAAACTGACTGAGTCATAAGATTGCATTTTCAAACTCTCAAAAAAATAACAGGACTGAAACTCCTGTTTTCTCGATTGTTCAGCACTTAAGACTTTTCTTCATAAGATCACGCCCAAAGATTGCAAAAACCTAATTTTTCACTCCACACACAATCTTACCAGCTTGCCATGTTGCTCGATTGGCACAGTGAGCTGGTAAGATTGCAGCTTAAGTATCATAAAAGTCTGAAAACTGGAGTGATTCACGCCAGTTTTTTCAGTGAGTGCGGCACAGCAATCTTCCTACACTATCAATTTTTTTGGCAGTCGGGAGATTCATGCTGGTAGGGGGAGGCGGAACCTAAGCTCGCTGGGAAGCTGGCTGAAGATTGCTTGGGGCGCCATTGTGCAGGCACCTGATAGAACATAGAACAGTACAGCACAGTACAGGCCCTTCGGCCCACAATGTTGTTCCGAACCTTTTCCGAAACCAAGATCAAGCTATCCCACTCCCTATCATTCTAGTGTGCTCCATGTGCCTATCCAATAACCGCTTGAAAGTTCCTAAAGTGTCCGACTCCACTATCACAGCAGGCAGTCCATTCCACACCACAACCACTCTCTGAGTAAAGAACCTACCTTGTACATCCCTCCTATATCTTCCACCACGAACCTTATAGTTATGCCCCCGAGTAACAGCTCCATCCACCCGAGGAAATAGTCTCTGAACGTCCACTCTATCTATCCCCCTCATCATCTTATAAACGTCTATTAAGTCGCCTCTCAACCTCCTCCGCTCTAAAGAGAAAAGCCCTAGCTCCCTCAACCGTCCCTCATAAGACCTACCCTCCAAACCAGGCAGCATCCTGGTAAATCTCCTTTGTACTCTTTCCAGTGCTTCCACATCCTTCTTATAGTGAGGTGACCAGAACTGCACACACTATTCCAAATGTGGTCTCACCAAGGTTCTGTACAGTTGCAGCATAACCCCACGGCTCTTAAACTCAAACCCCCTGTTAATAAATGCTAACACACTATAGGCCTTCTTCACGGCTCTATCCACTTGAGTGGCAACCTTCAGAGATCTGTGGATATGAACCCCAAGATCTCTCTGTTCCTCCACATTCCTCAGAACCCTACCTTTGACCCTGTAATCCGCATTCAAATTTGTCCTACCAAAGTGAATCTTGGTAGTATACCAAGTATACTTGGTAGTATACTTGATAGTATCCCTACCAAAATGATCTTCCAATGCACTGGGAGATCCATTGCCCTGTGGGGACTACCTGGCCATTCCCCCGACCATCTGGGGGCTTCAATGGCCTCCCCTGGTGTGGCCATCACATCTGGTCCCCATTGGTGGGGACCATGAGTGATTTACGCCGGTGCGATCTCTCGCAGATGAGGGGGGAAACGGTCGTGCCGGACATGTTGACGTTAATATTTAAAGTGGCTTTGCACTGGCAAAACTGGACCGGGAAGATGGATTTCAGCATTAGACCATTAAGCCTTGCATGCTATCTTCCCAACCTGCTGCACCAATCGACCATTGCAGAGGGCCAGAAAGCTCACGCCCAGAATGTGCCTACATGAGGAGTTTATGTATGGTTTTGATGGCAAGCAATGAGGAGTTGGAGAGCTGTGGAGCATGAGGAGGAAGTTTCTCAAAGCTTAACTTATTTACCAGCCACTGCCTGACTTAACCAGCATTTTCAAAAACTTAAAATAAAGTTACCTGCATTTCTCCGCCTCCATTGTTCTGTGCAGAGCGAACAATAAATCTGGGTGTTAAACATTAATTGTGTAGTGTGTTGAATGCCTTGGACTGAGATCTTGTCTATTAAAATCTGATCTATATTAAATTAAGTCTCCTGATGACTAAATCCGCAAGTTGCTTTGTATCTTAATTATACTTCTAACTTCCATCTTTCCAGGGCACTATAATAATAAAATTGCTGCCAACCATGGCACTACCCTCCTCTCAAAAGTCTCTTCTTTAGAAATGCCACATAAAAGAACAGTAGTGTTAACATTTTGACCATAAGATTTTCTTCAATTTGTTTAGGGAATGTGGCTATCACTGACAAGATCAGGATTTATTTCCTGTTGTGTGAGACTTGGAGGGGAAATTGCAGGGGCTGACTTTTTTTTAACAATGCTTACTCTTTGTTTGAAAATGTGACATTCGTATTTCGTGTGCAGCTGGCAATTTATTTTCTAACTTTTTATTTTACAGAATGGACATGGTGCTTCAGAAGAAACAACAGATTCTCCAGTGCAGGTACTAATGTGAGGGCTGCTAGAGTGAGAAAGTGGAGCAGAGCTGCAATCATCATGTGTCTGAAGTGCTGGAAAGTTTCAAGAAATAGAATTAGATTTCCAGATGGAAACAGCACTTCATAATTAGGTGCACCTCTTCCAATTCAAATCAATAAATTGATCATTGTTACTTGCCTATTTAATAGTGTCCTTCCAGGTGCTGCATGCCTGCTTTGCTAAATCATCATAATCCTGTAAAAAGGAACGTAAAGGAAAAACATATTATTTAGGTTGAACATTGATTGTCAGGGCAATGTCTTTGTATGTTGGCAGTGTATGAAAGGTTTACACAAGTATGTTCATGCCTGAATAGGATTTGCTAAAATTCTGAACCATTTTCCATCAGTGTGAGTTATTGGTTCTGATATTCTATCAGAGGGAAGCTTTTTTCTTTGTCTCTCTCCTTTGAAACCCATCCATTGACTTCTTGCTTTGATTGGTTTATGCAAGCTGAGATGGGGGTCTGACATTCAAATTTTAAAATGTAGGATATGATGAAACATTTCAGTTGTAATTGCAAACTTTGATACACGTTTGTAAACTGTATTTTTGTGCAGCTGTACTTTATTTAAGCACTTATTTTGGAGGTATCTCTTTACTAAAATAAAGGATCTACTTAAATCTGCCCACAATAGCTTTTGTAATTTTTGAGCTGAGACAACTATATAGAATGAACTGATGGGAGCTCTGTAAATCCTGTAATTGTGTGTGAAGCAACAGAAGTCTGAGTAGTCTTCCCCTGCTGAGTTGTGGCATTCATGCAAAATGATCAGGATACCTATTAGCCAATTATTTGAGTGGCAGTGCACAACTATCATTATATGGACTTCAAAGAAAGAATGTCGTTGAGATTACTTTTAAAATTCAATCACAGTAATTGATGCTGCAACAAATATGTCTGCTATTACTGGTGACAAATACAGTAAAGCAGAAAGTCACTGAAGCTAATTATACTTGACCATAGCCCAAAATTTCCTGAGACAATAATGCCTCTTCTAAAAATTGACCAAGGTATTTAAGTATTGATTTAAGCAATTGTTTTGATAATGTGTTAATTCACAGAAGATCTTTGTGATCTTTAAGATACTATGCTTCTTAAATATAAATTGAGTTCGGATTTTTCCCCCCCCCCTCCTAATAAATCACCCACTGCCCTGATGCTCGTTTAAATATTTCATTATCTGAACAGTATGTTGTGTTTCCCACTGCCCCACCCTGCCTCACTTTCCTCATTTCACTTTGTCTGAAGATGCAGATTTATGCTAGAGTGGAACTTCGTGGACACCAGTAGTTTTCTGGTACCTATTCCAAAAAAAAATCCATAACTGATTCTGAACAGTGTTGACAGGCCATTAAGTTATGGATAGTTTCATACCTGAATTCCATTATCAACAGACATTCCTCATATGGAATAATTAAAGTGTATTATATATATATATGCACATACAATTTTCAGCAAGATAGTAATTGTTGGATCCATATACTTTTTTAATTTTCTTCTTATCTCCCCTTCCCACATCAATGTCATTCCAATCAGTATGACTCCATCAGAGATTGGTTAAAGCAACAAAACAGAGACTATCCCTGCCTAATGCTCTATTCAAGGAATTGTTTGTATAAGTTCTTTGACTTTCAAAGGAGATTTGCAAGTGTGAGGTTGGGATAAATGAAAATGTTACATCAATTATGAAATATCTGCCTGTTCAAACTTGTGCGGACTTGTGCCTGACTTGCATAGAAACGTAGAAGATGGGAGCAGGAAGAGGCCATTTGGCCTTGTTGGGCACTGGTGTTGAGGATGATCGTGGAGGAGGTGTTGTTGCCTATCCTTACTGATTGCATTTTGATTTTGTTAATGCAGAGAAAAAAATTAAAACACCTTTTATTTAGAAACTTTTGGAAATTTTCCAAATAGTAAAAAAAATGAATTGCTTTGAAATACAGTGCTTAATTTTATGTAGATTGGTATGACAGCCATTTTCATGCAGTATGATCCCACAAATAGCAATGAGCTGAATCTACTTTTGATGACAATAGAGAATAGTTCTGTTGAGGACATTGAAGAACTGACTAAATTAAGGAATAGGTCATAGTAGGATTTTCCCCTCACATTGTGCCTTCCATGACTTGATGCAAGCATTTCTATTATAATGTTGTTTGTATTCCTCCTATTTCAGTTTTTTTTCTTCACTTTTTCTTCTCAGTTCTTCAGTTCAAGAGGTTCTTCATCTTTTGTACCTTGTGAAGATCCTCATTGAGAAGTTGTTCTCTTTTGTTAAATAAATTACTCCTTTTTGGTAGCTGTAAATCCTAGTAGCTAAGGAAACTGATTTTGAACTAATGTTTACCTCCACTTGCAACTTCTGGTGCTCTTTTAGGCAATGTCACAAAAATTTTACTTCAGGTTTGTTTCTACATGTTCAGTGTGTCAACAGCTGATAATCTCTTTGTAACAACAACGTTGTCAGTTTTTATTCTGAAATCTTTATTCCCAGGGTTGTATTTGTCTGTACATGATGCCTTAAAGCAGTGGTGGGCAACCTGTGGCTGAGGAGCTACAAGGCGGTCTATCCGAGTTCTGAGCGTGGCCCATGAGATATTTTGTTGAATGTTGCCCACACATAGGGTTATCAGATTCTGCTGATTTCTGTCCATGTAGTTTTTTTCCTACTGGTATGACTGAATTGATACACTCAAAGCAAGGGCAAGTGAAGTGAGGTGCATGCTGATTGCGCACAACATTGACTATGAGAGCTGTGTGCTCTCTCTGCATCCAAAGTATAAATATTTTTGTTTTTACCATTTGAAGTTGATAGTCCTATTAGTATATAAATGATTAAGCATTTTCTATAACTCATGAAATTTTCAGCGTATATTAAATATATTTAATCTTATTCATGGGGGTCATGGTTAGTGAACACGCCTGATTTCAATCTTGCAGCCCACTGAAATGAAGGACTCTCAAGCCTAGGTTGCCTATCACTGCCTTAAAGACTTCAGATTTTCTCACATTTTGGAAACTTGCAAAATTCTAAGGCTTTGTGCCTTGTCAGCCTGTTATAACTTGTTGAGCATTTAAGAACATTCCATAATGATGCACTAATGGGTACATTCTGAGAAAATTTTGTCTTTTTTAACAGACCAGATTTATTGCTTAAACCATACTATGTTCAACAAAACTTTAAAATAAGACTTTCTCATCTCTTTCCTGAGACATAAAATGCTCAAGCTTTGATTAGATAATTAAAATTCAATCCATCCTGTACTAGTATTGCAACTACAGGTAAGAATTTCACTGGAACTTTCGAACATTGTTTGGTGCAATAACTGCGTTATAAGAATATATATAAATCCTAATGACCCAAGTACTTTTGATTGGTCTTTGCTGCAGCACTGCAGTTATATAGTTTTTATTCATTTCTGGAATGTGGGCCTTACTGACTCGGCTATCCTTTAGTACGTCATGTTGTTGAAAGACTGTGCAAGCATTATATTATGTTAATACATTGGTAGTTATTTTTGCGTTTAGTCTCATTCAGTCTCAATGTTGGAAAAAGGTTCACACAGAACTTCAGGATGTTGATCTGTTTTGGGGGTGTGGTTAAAAATACATCAAATTGGTTAAATATACAGCTGTTATCCTGTTCGATATTACACAATCAATAATGTGGAATTAAATCTGATTTTTTAAAAAAACCAAATTAACCTTTAGTGCTAATTATAAAGCCATCTAGTTTGCCAAAATATTTATTGTATTTAAATTAATTCATGTGCTGGAATACAAATGAGCAAAACCTTTTCAATTCTGCACATTTTCCAAGATTACTGGAAAATTCTATGCATGAGTTTGGCTTGAACCTTGTATGTAAGTTAAGTGGAATCACTTGCTGCAAGTTATTGCAGTCCATGCATGAATGGAAAAAAATACTTTGTCAGCTCTTTGCAATACCTTGTAAAAGTATCTGATATAATGGGCCAGAATTTACTGTCAAAATAATGGTATTCCTAAAAGGATTCACTGATACATATGTGCAAATCACAAAGCAACTTCCAGCAAGGGCAGATACATGGTAAAATACAGAAATCCAGAAGTTGCTCTATGAGATGCATTACTCTGTCAATAATATTGTTGGTGCAGACTCAATGGGCCGAAGGGCCTTTTCTGCCCAGTATGACTCCATGATAAATAAATAAGGGTCTGATATCTACATCCCAGAGTAATTAAGGAAGTGGCCTGGAAATAGTGGATGCATTGATGGTCATCTTCCAAGGTTCTATACACTCTGGAACAGTTCCTACGGATTAGAAGGTAATGTAACCCCACTATTTTAAAAGGGAGGTAGAAAGAAAACAGGGTATTACAGACCAGTCAGTCTGATGTTGGTAGTGGGGAAATACTAGAGTCTATTATCAAAGATTGAAGGGCAGAGCACTTGGAAATCAATGGCAAGATCAGACCGAGTCAATGACTGATTTATGAAAGGAAAATCATGCTTGACAAATCTACTGAAATTCTTCAAGGAGGTAATTGGTAGAGTTGATGATGGGAAGCCTGTAGATGTGGTTTATTTGGACTTTCAAAAGGCTTTTAACAAAGTCCAACATAAGAGATTAGCATGCAAAATTAAAGTACATGGGATTGGGGGTAGTGTATTGAATTGGATAGAAAACTGGTGGGCAAACAGAAAACAAAGAAGGAATAAATGGGCCTGTTTCCAAGTGGCAGGCAGTAACTAATAGGGTACTGCAGGGATCAGTGCTAGGACCCCAGCTACTCACAATGTATATTAATGATTTAGATGGGTGAACTAAATGTAATATCTCCAAATTTGCAGGTGACACAAAGCTGGGTGGGAGGGTGAGCTGTGAGCAGGATGCAGTGATGTTTAAGTGTGATTTCGAAAGTTGAATGAGTGGCAAATGCATGGCAGGGGCATTATAACATAGATAAATACAGGGTTATCCAAAACGGAAGGCAGATTACTATTTGAATGGTTATAGATTGAGAGAGGGGAATGTGAAATGAGACCTGGGTGTCCTTGTACCCCAGTCACAAGGGGTGATGCAGCAGGTGGTGAAGAAGGCAAATGGTATTTTGGACTTCATAGTGAGAGGATTCGAGCACAGGAGGAGGATGTCTTGCTGCAGTTATACAGGACCTTGGTGAGACCACACCCGGAATATTGCATGCAGTTTTAGTCTCTTTATCTGAGCAAGGATAGAAACTTAGAAACTAGAAGCAGGAGTAGACCATTTAGCCCATGAACCTGCTCCGCCATTCATTTTGATCATGACTGATCATCAAATTTAACATCCTGCTCCCCGCCCTTCCCCCCCATATCCCTTCTTGTTATGGAGGGAGTGCAGTGAAGGTTAACCAGACTGATTCCTGGGATTGTGGGACTGATGTATGAGGAGAGATTGAGACGGTTGGGATTATATTTGCTGGAGTTTAGAAGAATAAGGGGGATCTCATAGAAACATATAAAATTTTAACAGGGCTAAACAGAGTAGATGCAGGAAGGATGTACTTTGTGTCAGTTTTCACAGTGGACACCAGTAACTTACCAAAAATTCAAGAGAACCAGGGGTAGAGGTGACAATGATGGCAATTACTAAAGAGAAGGTGCTAAGGAAGCTGAAAGGTCTGAAGATGGTCTAGACCAGATGGTCTACATCCCAGAGTTCTGAAGGAGATAGCTGAAGACAAAGTGGAGGCATTAGTGGTGATCTTTCAGGAATCACTGGAGTCAGGGAGGGTCCCAGAGGACTGGAAAATTGCTAATGTAACACCCCTCTAAGAAGGGAGGGGGGCAAATGATTGGAAATTACAGGCCGGTTAGCCTGACCTTGGTCGTTGGCAAGATTTTAAAGTCCATTATTAAGGATGAGATTTCGGAATACTTGGACATGCATGGTAAAATAGGGTAAAGTCAGCATGGTTTCATCAAGGGGAGGTCATGCCTGACAAATTTGTCAGAATTCTTTGAGGAGGTAATGAGCAGGTTGGACAAAGGAGAGCCAGTGGATGTTATCTACTTGGATTTCCAGAAGGCCTTTGACAAGGTGCTGCGCAGGAGGCTGCTGAACAAGAGCCCATGGTGTTAGAGGCAAGGTACTAACATGGATAGAAGACTGGCTTCTATCCATGCAGTAGGGATAAAAGGGGTTCTTTTCAGGTTGGCAGCCGATGACAGGTGGAGTTCCATAGGGGTCAGTGTTAGGACCACAACTTTTCACTTCACACATTAATGATCTAAATGAAGAAACTGAGGACATTGTGGCTAAGTTTGCAGGTGATGCAAAGATAGGTGGAGGACAGGTAGTATTGAGGAGGCGGGGGAGCTGCAGAAGGCCTTGGACAAGTTAGGAGAGTGGGCAAAGAAGTGGCAAATGGAATACAACATGGGAAAGGGAGGTTTCGTGTTTTGATGGAAAGAACAGAGGCGTAGACTATTTTCTAAATGGGGAGAGAATTCAGAAATTGGAAGTGCAAAGGGACTTGGGAGTCCTAGTTCAGGATTCTCTTCAGGTTAACTTGCAAGTTGAGTTGGTAGTTAGGATCGCAAATGCAAGGTTAGCATTTATTTCGAGAGGACTAGAATACAGAATCAGGGATGAACTGCTGAGGCTTTATAAGGCTCTGGTCAGGCCACATTTGGAGTATTGTGAGGAAGGATATGCTGGCTCTGGGGAGGGCCCAGAGGAAGTTCACGAGAATGATCCCAGGAATGAACAGCTTACGTATGAGGAGCATTTGAGAACTCTGGGTCTGTACTCAATGGAGTTCAGAAGGATGAGAGGGGATCTCATTGAAACTTACAGAATACTGAAAGGCCTGGATAGAATGGACATGGAGAAGATATTTCCATTAGTAGGTGACACTAGGATCCGAGAGCACAGCCTCAGAATAAAGGGATGACTCTTTAGAACCAAGATAAGGAGGAATTTCTTCAGCCAGAGGGTGGTGAATCTATGGAATTCATTACCACAGAAAGCTGAGAAGGCCAGGTCATTTAAGACAGACATAGATAGGTTCTTGATTGGTAAGGGGATCAAAGATTATGAGGAAAAAGCAGGAGAAAGGGGTTGAGAAACTTATCAGCATGATTGAATGATGGAGCAGTCTCAGTGGACCAAATGGCCTAATTCTGCTCCTATATCTTATGGTCTTGTGTTCCTGATGGCTGGGGAGTCTGGAACAGGGGTCATAGTCTGAGGATACGTGGAAAGCTATATAGGACTGAGATGAAGAGAAATGTCTTCACCCAGAGAATGGTGAACCTGTGGAATTCTGTACCACAGAAAGCAATTGAGGCCAAAATATTGGACGGAATTTTCCCCAAAAATTAGTGTCATAACAGCGAGAATCATAGCCGAGAATCATGCCGGTTTCTCAGGCATGCTGGGGGGGGGGCGCCCTTTCTGGGCACAAAGTGGTTCGTGCTACTTGGAAGAGGCCGGGAAGATTGGAAACTGTTTTCGTGCCTGGCACAAAAAGGATTTTTAGCCATGTACAATATTTTCCCAGCTTGCCGGGTGCGACGAGATGGTAAAATTGCACTCATTGTTTGTTTTCAAGAAGGAGTTACAAATAGCCCTTGGGGCTAAAGGGATCAAAGGAAATGGGGGGGGGGCGCGAGGGCGTGGGGGCGCAGGGAGGAAGTGGGAACAGGTTACTGAGTTGGATAATCAGCCATGATCATAATGACTAGGCTCAAAAGGCCAAATGGCTTACCCTTGCTCCTATGTTCTGTCTTTCTATCCTCTATTTCTGTGGTCAATGGGCCTAACTCTATCCTGTCCAGCACCTTCAAACATTGGGTGTAATGGGGCCCTTCAAACTGAGGTGTGTCTGCTGAGTCAGGAAATTTCCCAACTTATGTTACCTACTTCATGAGTGAAAATCTGGCCCTTTTAAATTTATTTTGATTTTCACTTGAATATTTTCCAGTGTTGACGTCCCCTCACACTGTCTCTTCATAGCTGAGAGGAAAGGGTGCCCTCACTGCACTTGTCTGTCTTTCTTGTATAAAAATATGCAGAACATTTCAGAGCCATATAACCTTAGGCAGTGAACTTAAAAGCTGTTTTATTTTGAGAACTTTACTAGTCCCTTTGACTTCTGGGGCTGGATTTTGGCTACTGAGGCAGGTAGCACGAGTTGAGAAATTTACGGACTTGCTGGAACTGCTTTGGTTTAAAAAAAGTACCCTGAAATTTACAGTTTTTGTTATGGGGTGGGGGGGAGGGAATTGAGACACATACGTCATACAATTGGGCCTGCCAACTCCAGAGACCGAACCTAGATCGTCACGGGGGCCGGTGAGTGCTGAGGTGGACTGGTTAATAGACTCTTTAAACTGCAAATGAAACTGTGAACTTGGAATCCCCTGCTGAGATAATTGTAGCTTTTGAAACTAATTACATAATGATACCCTTGGGGAAGTGTCATCAAATGGCTCTATTGAAACTGCATGACCACATGCAACATTTTATTTTCTAACCTATGTCTATCAATCAAAACAGTCTAGCAGAGATTTTTAAAAAATTCTCACAACAGCTGCAGCCTGTCATTTTTTAAGTTTAAGGAGCAAGGCATTTAAATAACTTAGGGCCGTGACAGCCTTCAAAAGAATTTATGTCGACATTATTAATTTGTGGTTCCTACACTGTGATTTAAGGCCCTTGCAACAATCAAAATGGGATCTTTTTCAACTTGGCACTAAGTTCAAATGGCCTTGCTAGGTTTGGATTTCCTGCTTGTGTGAATCACGCTCAACCCCTTCTTCTGGCAAAAATTGGATCAAGGTGGATCTTCCGCATAGGGGTCCATCCCACAATTTTCACAAATCTGATCAGCCTTCCTGACTCTGCAAAAATCCAGTTCCCGTTTTATGAATTTTGCCGTTTTGGAACCCTTTAGCTTGCTATATTTGCCTAAAGGTGGCCCACTAAAATTTATTAATCTGGTAGGCTTATTTCAGAGTTGCCACAGCTATTAGAGATTTGCACATTGGAAGCTGGGTGGGTGTAGAAGACAGGTCCAACTTGGCGCTTAACTCAATATAAAACAGCCAAAGTTAATAACTCATGTCAACAATTATGTCCTCAGTCTGTGAACCTGAAAATTTGTGACTAAGTTAGCTTGAATCTGTCTAATGCTTTTTGATAAGCTCAGTTGTTTATCAGAAGCTGGCATTCTGAGGGGATCATTCAACACAAACACAAATTTCATTTTCTATTGATGTGAGATCCAAAAGAGTCGTTAATATTTTATGTAGTTGAGGCATTCATACATTGTAGAACCTGATGGGTGTTTGGGGATGAAGAAGGGTGGTTCAAGTAACATCTGCCTGATTGGAAATCCATAGCAAAGTCTCAAAATATATGCTGCAGTCTCATATTGCAGTTTTGCTATATCTGCTCTCCACTCAAAATTCTCCCCACTTTCCATCTATCAGTGCTATTCGCGCACAACAATTGCTCTTCAAAAAGTGCCAAAAGTCAAACCAAAATGGTGTCAGCTCAGTTAATCTCAAAAAGGCATGAGGGAGCTAAAAGCAATTTGATTATAGATTATATAGAAATGAACTGAAGAACTATCTGGTTGCTTAAAAAAGGCCTAAAAATAATTGGAGCAGGTAGGGTGACCAATTTTACTTCTAGAAGAACTGATAAGAGATATACAGGAAAAGCCATTTTTCATGAGGTCATTCATGCACCTTTGGTACTGTACTATCCTTCCAAATTTAAGTATGTTTTCTTTGTTCAGCATTATTTCATTATTCCACATGCATTTTAATATAGCAAAAAAGCATTCCATGACATATTCATTGAATGATAGGCTCCTTTAAGATAACATAAGATGCTTCCTTATTTTCTGTGATCATCAAAATGTAGATTGATTCCTGCTGTTGCAGTTTGATCAGTTTTTTGCTTGTCTGAAGAATGTTAATTTGTCTTTACTGCACAGACAGTGACTCTTATCAATATAAACAGTGAACATTTAGTGATGTTGGCTTGCCCTTTTCCTTCTTTTAGTACTACTTGGGAAGCCTTTTCCTATTGACAGAATGATCTTCCTTAGAGTCGGTTATCATAAATAATTAGATCGCAGAAGACAATAGAATCATAGTATGTCAAAATCCTTATTAAGAAAGCTATTCCCTGTCAGATTATCTTATCTCACTTGGGTCAAGTATGGCATTATGGCCAAGTGTTTTGTTTCTTGCAGTTCTGCTGAATCCAATGGTATTTTGACTCTTCTGAGTGGAAATGTTTTCTAGCACTCTGGGCAAAGACTTTGCACTAGAGGAAGTTTTTTTGCTTGACATGTAGTAGCATGCTCTGAACTTTGAGCTTTTAAACTTTACAATGTTCGTTAAATAATTTGAAGTTGCTGCCTGGGCTTCTGTTTTTTAACCGATCCAAGATCCTCAGTTATTAATGCTCAGAAATTGGATGTGATTGTATGTTGAAAATTTCAGCCTCTAGCAATTATACCTTCCTTAACCTCCTTACTCAGAAAGTATGAGAATGTGGAACCTGCTACCATATGGATTGGTTGAGGTGATGCATTTAAGGGAAGCTAGATAAGCACATGAAAAAGAATGAATAGAAGAATATGATGAAGAAATGAAATGCATTCAATAGTATAGTTATCAGATGACAGACTCTCGTCTATGTTATGTTGGCAAAGTCTAGTCCATTATAATGTGTGATAGGCAGGGGAAGGGCTGGTGATGGCCAATTGAAGGTGGAATGCCACAGATATGGTCTTGTTGTGGTCGCTTACAACAATGAATCCCTTGGTGCTAATGAGTAGAGAATGCTGGCTTTATTTTCTACTGGGGGACTGTAACATTTTGGGTATTATGTATGAGCTTAAAGCACAACAATGACATGATAAATTTAGACCAGGCAATGATTAGGTCATATTTTAGAGTCCTGGGTATAATTGTGGATGTCCTATTATAGAAAATGCGTTGGACCTATAGGGGTCGATCTTACCAAAAGAATTCTAAGTCCAGGATGGGTGGGAAAGCAGGAGAGTTTCAGATCCAGTTTTTAGGTAAGTTCAAAGCTTCACACTCAGTGCATGAAAAATCAGCAGAAACGGTTCCTCGCCTGAGGGGGGTGAGGCTTAAGTCACCTGAGAGAAGCAGAGGGCACTATTTTGCATGCATGGGTCTCTAGCAGCAGAGACTTGTCAATCAGCCTCTGCTGCTCTCAGCCAACCTCCATGGCTTAAACATAGCACAGTAAGAAGTTTAACAACACCAGGTTAAAGTCCAACAGGTTTATTTGGTAGCAAAAGCCACACAAGCTTGTGTGGCTTTTGCTACCAAATAAACCTGTTGGACTTTAACCTGGTGTTGTTAAACTTCTTACTGTGTTTACCCCAGTCCAACGCCGGCATCTCCACATTTAAACATAGCACCCAGCCTCATAGACATAGCCACCCCAGGGTGCCAGACTGGCGCTGCTCAAGGGGCACCGCTCCCATGATCAGTCACCGGACCTCCCCTCTCCCTCCTCCCACCGATCCAAATGCAGAGTGGCAGCGGGTTCCTCCCTCCCTTCACATACCAATTGCAACTGCAGAGTGCTCAGTGCCTGTCCCCTCACGTCCTGCCCCTTGGCACTGCCTGGTGTCCAGTGGGCAGTGCCAGGGTGCCAGGCTGGCACTGCTCAAGGGGCACCCCCCCTTGCCACTGATCTCCCCAGGGAGCCTCAATGGCCTCTGGTTCTACCGGCAAGGCCATAACAACTGGTCCCTGTTGTTGGGGACCAGCCGTGATCCTCGCCGGAGGGAACTTCTCCCGGTGAGGCCACAAAGGCAAGTGAGCCCGAGCGATTGCGTCCCAGATTCGTCAATTACATGTATGTCAGCATTTCAATAAATTTAAATAATTTCTCCCGTCCCTTGCCGGAAATGGATGGGAGGCTAATCACTCCTGATATCCAGTGCCAGTAAGATCGTGAGATGCGAGAAATCGGGCGCAAACTTGATTTCTCGGCTTTCGCGCAATCTTAACAGCTTGCCCCACCCATTGGCCAGCATGGTGCAACGGTAAGATTGCTCCCATTGTGTGCACAGCATATATTCATCAAGATGATGCCGGTTATGAGGAAAGGTTTGAGATATTTGTACTATTTAACTGACTTTTAAGGGGTATCTGGACAAATACATGAATAGGATGGGAATACAGGAATATGGTCCCTGGAAGGGTAGGGGGTTTTAATTCAGATGGGCAGCATGGTTGGTGCAAACTTGGAGGGCCGAAAGGCCTGTTCCTGTGCTGTAATTTTCTTTGATGTGGAGATGTTGGCATTGGACTGGGGTGGGCACAGTAAGAAGTCTCACAACACCAGGTTAAAGTCCAACAGGTTTATTTGGTAGCACAAACTTTTGGAGTGCTGCTCCTTCATCTACTCAGCTGATGAACGATCAGCGCTCTGGAAGCTTGTGATACCAAATAAACCTGTTGGACTTTAACCTGATGTTGTGAGACTTTTTACTGTAATTTTCTTTGTTCTTATTTCCATGAGAGCAGGGAACGTTAAGAGGAGGTTTAATGGAGCTTTTTAAAAAAGATATCCAGTGTTTTGACAGAATGAAACACAGAAGACTATTTTGTCTGGGGGAGTAAAAGTGATGAATACCTACAGAATGAGAAGGAAGGTTGGGAGAGTTTCACACAGATCATGGAATGCATTGCTGGAGGGATTGATTGAAATAGAGACCATTGCATCTTTTTGGGAAAAACGAATAAATATTTGCAGCAGTGGAAGTTACAAGACTGTGGGAAAAGTGGGGCAGCAGGATTAGTTTTGGATTTATTTAGTAAAGAGTTGGCACAGACACAACAGTCTGGCATTTTTGTACCATTTAAATGCTATAGTTAATCCCCATTGTGAATTCTATTCAAATCAATGTCATGTCTGATTTGCCATAATTGTACACGATTGGTTCATAGAAAAGGTTCATTAACAAAAGGCAAGATATTGTGATTAACTGAATTGTATCGATTGCCTTAAACATGACTAAATGGGTCGAAAAACTACTTGGTGAGCAATATTCAAATAACAAAAAAAAAGACCGATACAATTGCTAAAAGCATTTTTCAATTTAGTAGTTATCTTAATTTCTTGGTTCTATGCCCCTAGGCAATCAAGCATACATTTTGTAACATGAGGAAGGAGAAAAGATAGGAGAGCAATCATGGTAGGGGATTCTATAGTTAGGGGATCCAATAGGCTTTTCTGTGGTCGCAGATGTAATTCCAGGATGGTATGTTGCCTCCCTGTTGCAAGAGTAATGGATATCGCGGGCATCGGAGCATGCTGGTGGGTGAAGGAGCACAGCCAGAAGTCATGGTTCACATTGGTACTAATGATATAGGTAGAAAAAGGAAAGAGGTCCTGCAGGCTGAGTTCAGGACATTAGGAAACAGATTAGCAAGCAGGATCTTAAAGGTAGTAATCTCTGTATTACTTCCAAGGCTACATGCTAATGAGTATGAAAATGGGAGAACACACCAGATGAATGGCTGGAGAGATGGTGCAGGAGGGAGGGCTTAAGATTTCTGGAGTATTGGGACTGGTTCTGTGGAAAAGTGGGATCTGGACAAGCCGGAGAGTCTACACCTAAATAAGACTGGAATGAATGTCCTTGAAGGAAGATTTACTAGTGTTATTGGAGAGGGTTTGAATTAGATTGGGAGGGGGGGGGGGTAGGAACTGAGGGTAGATTTAGACAGGAAAGTTCATAGCAGGGAATGGGAGACAGAAAATTAGTGAATCTGAAAGACAGAAGAGGCAAAGATTGAAAAATTTATATCATAGGAATTTGGCAGTGTTAAAAGGTATAATAACTCCAGGAGTGAGCTGTAAAGGAACAGTGCTTTGTTGCGTAAAATGAAGTAAAGCAAAACCACATAGGTAGTAAAGCAAAAACACATAGGTCCCAACCAGGACAGTACAACAATGGACCCACTCGGGGGCCGCCTTTATACAGGGCTCGGCATATGAGCTCCACTTGGTGAATTAATTACCAATCCCCAGGGAGCTTGTATTCAATGGGTCTTACAGGGAGGTCAATCAGCGATTTCCCCATGTAAGTCCTGGAGTTTATCACATACCTCCCTCTCTAAGCTTGAGAGCTCTCCCTCTTTGGGTGCCAGGGCCGTCTTCGTTTTTTGGCTTGTGGCCTTCTCTGTATTTCATACTCTGCCTGGTCAGAGGAGGTATACCGTATCGGCGAGTGTCATTTTCTGGATAACTGAAATATCACTGGAGGTGGTTTTTCCTCAATGATATTCCTGGCTGGGATTCTGCTGCTTCTGTTTCCATTTCGGAGTCGGAAACCTTTTTGGCTGTTTTTGAGCTTCCTGTTGGTTGATTTCCTTGTGAATTTGGGGTGAATTCTGCTCAGTATGAGAGGAACCGCAGGTTCGGACATTTGGTGTATGTGCTTGGCTGAGGAGCCAATGGTGCGAAGCTACCATCCGTGGGATTATGACTGAATGCCTCTAAGTCAGAATCCCGCCTAAACGGCATGCTCGCTATGTTAGTTGCTTCCATTGACAGCCCCTGACGGCGGAGGTGATCTACATGTTTCCTTAGGATTTTGTCTCCACCCTTTACTGTCGAGGAAACTGGCCCTGTTCTTGAAAGAATTGTTCCTGGTGTTCATGGGGTACTGTCTCCAAAATTTCATACTTGGACCATGTCTCCTGGTGAAAAAAACTCCGATCAGCTTTGAGTTCATCACGGCCCCTTTTTGGGCTTCTTGCTTTTCTTCAATTCTTCCACTCAGGTTTGGGAAGGTAAGGCTTAGCCTGATCTGTCGGCGCCTGCCCATCAGTAACTTGGCCGGGGCTTAACCTATTGTTACATGTAGCATTGTCCTGTAATTAAAAAGGAAATGTGCCAATTTTGTGTCTACAGACCCCGGCCTGTTTTTTCATACTAAGAGTTTTAAGAACACCAGGTTAAAGTCCAACAGGTTTATTTGGTAGCAAATGCCATTAGCTTTCGGAGCGCTGCCCCTTCATCAGATGGAGTGGATATCTGCTCGCAAACAAGGCACACAGAGACAGAAAATCAAGTTACTGATTAGAATGCGAATCCTTACAACCAACCAAGTCTCAAAGATACAGACAATGTGAGTGGAGGGAGCATTAGGCACAGGTTAAAGAAATGTGTATTGTCTCCAGACAGGACAGCCAGTGAGATTCTGCAAGTCCAGGAGGCAAGCTGTGGGGGTTACCAAAAGTGTGACATGATTCCAATATCCCGGTTGAGGCCGTCCTCATGTGTGCGGAACTTGGCTATCAGTTTCTGCTCAGTGACTCTGCGCTGTCGTGTGTCATGAAGGCCGCCTTGGAGTACGCTTACCCGGAGATCAGAGGCTGAATGCCCGTGACCGCTGAAGTGCTCCCCCACAGGAAGAGAACAGTCTTGCCTGGTGATTGTCGAGCGGTGTTCATTCATCCGTTGTCGTAGCGTCTGCATGGTTTCCCCAATGTACCAGGCCTCGGGACAGCCTTTCCTGCAGCGTATCAGGTAGACAACGTTGGCCGAGATGCAAGTGTAGGTACCGTGTACCTGGTTTTCATTCCATTTTTGAAAACTTGGACTGCTTGCTCCACTAATCCATTTGACAATGGATAGTACGGAGCCCTACGGACATGTCGTACTCCATTTGCTTCCATAAATGTCCTAAATTCCCTACTGGTAAGTAGGGTTCTATTGTCTTATCACAAAAACCTCTAGGATTCCGTGAGTACTAAAAGATTGCCTAAGTCTCTCTATCGTGTTCTGCGATGTGGTGGATGGCATCCAGTGCACCTCTTGATTAGTATCAGAAACATTGAGCCCATAACTGGTCCTGCGAAACATGCATGCACCTGAACGCATGGTCTTCCTGACCATTCCCAGGGGTAAAGGGAAGCTCCTGGTGGTGCCTTCTGGCTGCCTCGGCGCACTCTGCATGCTTTTACCATCTTCTCTATGTCCCCATCTACGCTGAACCACCAGATGTAGCTTCTAGCTAACGTCTTCATTTTTGATATGCCTAGATGGCTATTCTGAAGTTCTTGAAGGATGGGCCTTTCGGCGTGATGAGGAATAACTACCCAGGCTCCCCAGAGGAAAATGCCATCTTCTATGCTTAATTCCGGGTACTTTGCATACGGCTTAAAATCTTGCACTGGACATTCTTGCATTCCTCCACGTAATATTACGTGGCTTAATTTTACCAATGTGAGATCATTTTGAGTCCAAGTCTTAATTTGTTTTGCTGAAATTGGTAAGGTATCCATAAAATTACAACTTTGTTCATTTTCGGTGGTGAAAGCTTGTGGGCAAAGGTAGACGACTCAGGGTGTCTGCGCCGGTGAATTGTGTCCCTAGTCTGTGATCCAAGGTGTACTCATAGGTGCTTAATAATAGTGCCCATCGCTGTATTCGGGCTCACGCTATGGGACGAATCATTTTATGCTCGGAAAAAAGGCCTAAAAGAGGATTGTGGTCTGTTACGATGGTAAAATGTTGACCATAAACATATTGATGGAATTTCTTCACTGCAAAGATCATTGTCAAACATCCCTCTGCGATCTGCGCATACCTTCTTTCTGTGTCGGCCAATGTCCGTGAAGCGTACACAATCGGGCGCTCCATCCTGATGCTTCTTCGGTGTGACAGTACTGCATCCTATTCCGTAGGGAGAGGCATCGCATGTTATGACCAACAACCTTTCCGTGTTGAAATGGGTCAAATATGTTGTCTAACTGCAATCGATGCTTGACCCTCACAAAAGTGTCCACCTGCGGTTCTTTCCAAACCCATTTCTGATGCTTTTTCAACAAAGTACGTAAGGGTACCAGTAAGGTTGCAAGTTTGGAATGAACTTTCCATAATTTGAAGCCAAGAAACAATTTAATTCTGTCATATCCCTTGGTGTTGAAGCCTCTTTTATGGTTCTTACCTTTTCCTCTACTGGGTGTAGGCCATCTTTGTCAACCTGGTATCTGAGGTATGTTACTTCTCCTGCTTGGAAAATGCATTTTTTCCTTCTTAGTCTGACTCTGGCTTCTAAAGACTGTTGCAAGACTTCCCCTAAATTTTTGTGTCTCCTTGACAGTAGCTCCTGTGATTAGACATTGTCTAGGTAAACTGCCACTCTGGGTATTCTTTGCAATATACCTTCCCATTACTCTTTGGAATATGGTGCACGCCGATGATACCCCAAAAGGTAGATGAGTATATTCGTATAATCCCTTGTATGCCTTTACTGTCATATGTTTTCTTGATGGTGCTTCTAATTCTAACTGGAGGTAAGCATGACTTGTATCCAACTTTGAAAATCCGGCCTTCGCATAAATTTGTATAGAGGTCCTCTATTTGCGGCATTGGGTATTTGTACAAATGAGATGCTCTGTTCACCATTTTTATAATCACCACAGAGGTAGATTGTGTTCTCTGGCGTTAACACCAGAACTACTGGTGCGGCCCACGTGGGAAATTGCATGGGTCGAATTATACCTAGCTCTTCTAATCACTTCAGCTTGGTTTCTACTTTCGTTCGTAGAGCGTATGGAACAGGTCTTGCCTTAAAAATCTTGGTTGAGCATCTAGATCTATGTAAATTTTTCCCTTGAGTCCTTATATTTTTTCAAGACTTGTTGGGAAAACCTCTGGGTACTTTCCTGTACCTCATACAAGTTACCAGTGTCCAATTTGATAATATGCCGCCAATCCAAGTGGACTTTTTGTAACCAGTCCATTGCCAAAAGCCTGCATCCTAGTCCTTGTACCACTATTAAGGGGAGCCGGACTGTTTGTTGCCCATTTGTGATTGCGATTACAGTGGTCCCGATTACGTATAATGGTTTTCCTGTATACGTTTCCAATCTTGCCGTAATATTCTTGAACTTGAGTGAAGAGATGCCCAATCATAATCTTCTATATTCTTGCTCCCCTACACCTGTGTCCACCTCCATATTCAATGGGTGTCCAAATACTTGGAGCTGGATCTGTATTGGGCACACCTTTGGTATGGTGATACAATTTAATTGTGCGAGTTCCTCTTTTTCAGCCGGAAGTTTTGATTTGGGGTGGCTTCGCACTTCGATCTGGGCGTTGCATGCTCTGCTTTTTTTGGTAATCTTGCTTGGGATGGCCTCCATGGCTGCATGCACAGCGTTATTGTGCTGGCCACTCCTTAAACTGCGGGACACCCTCTCGAACAGTACCAGGATTTTCTGGTTTCTTTATTTGCTCGTTTTTCATTACCGCAGGCCCACGTCCCCCAGTATTGGGTAAAGGACTCACTCGAGCCCAAAGAATGTGGTTATCCGTGGGTCCTTGCAGCTCTTGGGCTCCTTTCTCCACATTTTCGTGAGATAAGGCCAGTTCTATGGTTTTTTTAAAATCTAGGTTTGGCTCTGTCAAAAGCCTTTGGGTTGCTAGATCATTTATGCCACATACTAAATGGTCTTTCAGCATTTCTAGTAATGCTGGGCCATACTCGCAATGCTCCACCAATTTTCTTAATCGTGTCAGGAATTACGTCACTGGTTCCCCTGCAAATCTAGTAGTTGTATTGAACCTGTACCGTTGCAAGAGAATGGAAGTATCAGGATCGTAATGATTTGCTACCATTTCCACGAACGCAAAGGTCTTCGAATCTGGTGTTGCCAGATACGTTAAGAGTTTTTAATAATACTGAATGTTGCAGCCCCACACTTGGTTATTAGGATGACCTTTTGCTGGTTATCTCCTTCTATTTTGTTAGCCTGAAAGAAGTACCTAATTCTCTCAGCATATTGTGGTCACTCCTCAACACTTGTGTTGTATGGCTCCAATTTCCCAAAAAATGGAATTTCAAAATTTCTGATGAGCAGGGTTACCCAAATGTTCCTTTTCCCTCGTTGCCAGTATAATAACTCCAGGAATCATCTGTAAAGGAACAGTGCTTTATTGCACAAAATACAGCAAAACTACAAGCCTGTGGTGAGCACAAATAGGTCCCAACAAGGGCAATGCAGTAATGGACCCACTCCAAGTCTTGCTTTACACAAGGCGCAGTATACAAACTCCACCTGGTGAGTTAATTACCAATCCCCAGGGAGTTCATATTCAATGAGTCCTACAGGGAGGTCAATCAGTGATTCACAATGCAAGTCCTGGGGGTTATCACAAAATGTATTTATTTAAGTGCAATGAGTATAGCAGACAAAGCTGATGAGCTGAGGGCACAGATAGACACATGGGAACATGACATCGCTGCTTACGTATGAATTCGGAACCTGCTTCATCACTCAGTTAGATCATGACTGATCTGAGTGTAACCTCAACCACACACACTTGCCTACCTTTGATAACTTTTCCCCCCTTGCTAATCGAGAATCTTTCCAACTCAGCCTTAAAAATATTCAAAGGCAATGTTTCCACTGCCTTTTGCGAAAGGAATTCCCAAAGGTGCATGATCCTCTGAGAGAATTTCTCCTCATAACTGCCTTAAATGAGTGGCCCTTTATTTTTACACAGTTACCCGTAGTTCTAGATTTTCCCACAATGTGAAACATCCTTTTCACATCCACCCTGTCAAGATCTCTTGAGATCTTAAAAGATTTCGATCAAGTCACCTCTTACTCTTCTAAACTCCAATGGATACAAGTTTAATCTGTCCAACGTTTCCGAATTAGACAACACACCCATTCCTAGCGCTAGGCTAGTAAACCTTATCTGAACTTTTTCTAATGCATTTACATCTTTGTTGGCTTTAAGAGGGGTATAAATGGCAGCTCAACATCCCTGGACATCGGGTTTTCAGGCAGGATAGAGAGAAGGTTGAAAAATGTAGGGATGTAGCATTATTGGTTAGTGAATCAATTACAGCTGTGAGGAGGGATGATATACTAAATTAATCATCAAATGAGGTTATATAGGTTTGGCTTACGAATGAAAAGGGGGTAGCCACATTACTAAGTGTATCCTATAGACCCCTAAATAGTGAGAGGGGGATACAGGAGGAAATATGTAGGCACATTTTTGAGTGTGAAAACAAAAGGGAAATAACAGCTGGGGACTTCTAATACCAACTGGAATATGAACAGAGGCACAGAGGGCACAAAATTATTGAATTGCATTCAAGAGAACTTCTTTTAGTGAACATGTAACAAGTCCAACAAGAGGGAGTGCAATTCTAGATTTAGTCTTCAGAAATGAAGGTGGGAAAATAATGAAGCATTAGAGGGTGACCATAATACAGTTAAATTTGGCATAATATGGAAAAGATAAAGATAGGAGTAAAAGTTCTAAATTGGATAAAGACAAATTTTATGAATCTGAGAGGTGATCTGGCAAAAGTGGACTGGTTACAGCTACTTGAAGGGAAATCAGTGACACACCACTGGGAGGCATTCAAAAAGCAAGATTCTACAGGCAGTGTAGCGATGTCTCCCATGAAGAAAAAGAGTAATACTGTCAAACCTGGAGTCCCCTGGTAATCTGGAAGCATGCAAGATTAGATAAAGCAGAAAAAGAAAGCATATGACCGGCAAAAAAAAGTAATACTGTGGAAAGCCTAGAGGCATATAGAAAGTGCAGGGGTGAAGCAACAAAGATAATTAGGAAAGCAAAGAGAAAATATGAAAAATATTGGCAGGTGACAAAGAAAACCCAAAGATGTTTTACTAGTATGTTAAGAATGAAAGAATAACTAAGGAAAGGATAGAACCTTTCAGAGGTGTACATGGTAACTTGTGTGCTGATGCTAAAATGTGGGCAGGGTTCTCAATGAGTATTTTGTCTTCACCAAGGAGAGGGATGATGCAGATATTCTAGTTAAACAGGAGGAGTGTGAAATATTAGATACTATAAGCATAGTGAGAGGAATTGGAGGGACTGGCATCCTTGAAGATGGATAAACCACCAGGACGGGATAGATTGTATCCCCGGCTGTTATAGGAAGCCAGGGAGGAAATAGTGGATGCTCTGAGGATCATTTTCCAGTCCTTACTGATATAGGCTAGTTACCAGAGAATTGGAGGTTTGCGAACATTGTACAATTGTTTAAAAAGGGTGAGAGAGATGGGCCAAAAAGTTATAAGCCTGACTTCAGTGGTGGCCGACTTCTCCCAAAAGGCTCCTCTGCGGCCTCTGCTGGATGTTCTTCCTCCTGTTTATC
The DNA here is from genome assembly GCF_964213995.1 of Mustelus asterias. Classification (NCBI taxonomy): domain Eukaryota; kingdom Metazoa; phylum Chordata; class Chondrichthyes; order Carcharhiniformes; family Triakidae; genus Mustelus; species Mustelus asterias. The sequence continues at coordinate 64,579,397 of NC_135821.1, read as the reverse complement.
ACTGGGGATGGGTTCTTCCACGATCCACTGTTCAGTCGTGGTGATCAAGCCGACTTCTCCCAGAATACTCTTCTGCCGGCTCTATTGGATGACACGGGGAGGTTGGGGATAGGGGGTGTCCCTTGGAAAGTGCCAGCCTAGCACCTGGCACTGCTCACTGGACACCCTGACAGTGCCAGCCTGGCATACTGGCAGTGCCCAACAGGCAATGGGAAGTGTCCAAGGGACAGGGCCTCACAGGGGCAGGGCAGAGCCAGACCAGGGGAGGGGAAAGGGGTAGCTTGACATGGGGGGGGATTGGGGCTAGTAGTGAGATCGATGATCCGAGGCCAGGGCTGGCCACTGGGGATGCGGAGGTGGTGGGGGGGGAGGGTGGGGGGAGATGGGGATTAGCGGGTCAGAGCTAGCATTCCGCACACAACAATATAGTTTAACTACAACAAAAAAATACTATGAACTTTTACCAATTGAAATACTTAAACATAAGGTATAATTCTTAACTGCCAGCTATCTCTATTAATTCCATCTTGAGCAATATTCCTAATAGACATGAACTCCTTTTCAGAATCAGTTTGCAAAACACACAGGCTTACATACAGCCACTTAACAGCTCTGGACAGAGATACAGAGAGAGACACTTGACTTATGACTCTCAGACAGCAGCCTCCAGAGATAGCAAAAGAGAAAATGCTGGAAAATCTCAGCAGGTCTGGCAGCATCTATAAGGAGAGAAAAGAGCTGACTTTTAGAGTCCAGATGACCCTTTGCCAAAGCTTAATGAAAAGTCCTTGGCAAACAGGATTAAGGAAAATCCTAAGGTATTTTATACATATGTAAAGAGCAAGAAGGTAACCAGGGAATGGGTTGGTCCACTCAAGGATAGTGGAGGGAATCTATGCTTGTAACCAGAGGAAATGGGCGAGATATTAAATTAATACTTTGCCTCAGTATTTACCACAGAGAAGGATTTGGTGGATGAGGAGCCTAGGGTAGGGTGTGTAGATATTCAGTCATGTTGATATCAAAAAGGTGGTGTTGGGTGTCTTAAAAAGCATTAAAGTAGATAGGTCCCCAGGGCCTGATGGGATCTATTCCAGAATACTGAGGGATGCAAGGGCAGAAATTGTTGGGGCCTTGACAGAAATCTTTGTATCCTCATTGGCTACAGATGATGTTTCAGAGGACTGGAGAATAGCCAATGTTATTCCATTGTTTAAGAAGGCCAGTAGGGATAATCCAGGAAATTATAGGCCGGTGAGCCTTACGTCAGTGGTAGGGAAATTATTGGAAAAGATTCTTAGGGACTGGATTTACTCATATTTGTAAACAAATGGATTTGTTAGTGATAGAGAGCATGGTTTTGTGAAGGGGAGGCCATGCCTCACTAACTTGATCCAGTTTTCCGAGGAAGTGACGCAGATGATATATGATGAAAAGACAGTGGATGTTGTGTACATGGACTTCAGTAAAGCCTTTGACAAGATACCTCATGGTAGACTGGTACGAAAGGTGTAGTCACACGGGAGCAGAGGAGAGCTGGCAAGATGGATATAGAACTGACTTGGCCATAGAAAGAGGGTAGCAGTAGAGGGGTGCTTCTCTGAATGGGAGGCTGTGACTAACAGTGTTCCACAGGGATCCGGTCTGGGACTTTTGTTGTTCGTAGTTGATTTGGAGGAAAATGTAGTTGGTCTGATTAATACGTTCGCAGACGACACAAAAATTGGTGGAGTTGCGGATAGTGAAGAGGACTGTCAGAGGATACAGCAAGATATAGACCAGTTGGAGACTTGGGTGGAGAAATGGCAGATGGAGTTCAGTCCGGATAATTGTGAGGTAATACATTTTGGAAGATCCAATGCATGGAGGAATTATACAGGAAATGGTAGAACCCTTGGGAGTATTGACAGGCAGAGAGATCTGGGCGTACATGTCAACTGATCACTGGAAGTGGCAACGCAGGTGGATAAGGTAATCAAGAAGGCATATGGCATGCTTGCCTTCATCAGTCGGGACACTGAGTATAAAAATTGGCAGGTCATGCTGCAACTGTACAGAACCTTAGTTAGGCCTCATTTGGAATATTGTGTACAATTCTGGTCGTCATTCTACCAGAAGGATGTGGATACTTTGGAGAGGGTACAGAAGAGGTTCACCAGGATGTTGCCTGGTCTGGCGGTTATTAGCTATGAGGAGAGGTTGGATAAACTCAGTTTGTTCTCACTGGAACGATGGAGGTTGAGGGGTGACCTGAGGTTTACAAGATTATGAGTGGCATGGACAGAGTGGATAGTCAGATGCTCTTTCCTCATGTAGAAAAGTCAAGTATGAGGTGACATAGGTTTAAGGTGCGGGGGAAAAGTTTAGAGGAGATGTGCGAGGCAAGTTTTTTACACAGGTGGTGAATGTCTGGAATGTGCTGCCCGGGGAGGTGGTGGCAGCAGGTATGATAGAGGCATTTAAGGGGCATCTAGACAAATATTTGAATAGGATGGGGATGGAAGGATACGGACTCCGTAAATGTTTATGGTTTTCGTTTAGGCAGGCATCATGATCGCACAGGCTTGGAGGGCCAAAGGGCCTGTTCCTGTGCTGTAGTGTTCTTTGTTCTTTAAAACAAACATCCCAAAAATTAGGAGCAATTATTCTTATGCATGCTCAGCATTTGTGCTACCAGTTGTAGACAATCGGCACCACAATCAGAGCTGAAGTATAAAACAATCCCCTCACAAGAAACATGATACACACATTTCTTAAAGACACAGTATCATCACAACAATAATGCACTCAGCTCTAGAAATCATAGAAACCCTACAGTGCAGAAGGAGGCCATTCGGCCCATCGAGTCTGCACCGACCACAATCCCACCCAGGCTCTACCCCCACATATTTACCCGCTAATCCCTCTAACCTACGCATCCCAGGACTCTAAGGGGCAATTTTTAACCTGGCCAATCAACCTAACCTGCACATCTTTGGACTGTGGGAGGAAACCGGAGCACCCGGAGGAAACCCACGCAGACACGAGGAGAATGTGCAAACTCTACACAGACAGTGACCCGAGCCGGGAATCGAACCCGGGACCCTGGAGCTGTGAAGCAGCAGTGCTAACCACTGTGCTACCGTGCCGCCCTACTTCAACATATCTCTTGATTCCTCCATCATTTATAAATTAACAATCTGCTTATCTGACATTCAGGGAAGGGAGGATTAAATAGAGGTGTTATACAATGTGAAAGTAGTGCGGAAAGAATTGTAACATTTCAAGAGGATCATCGGATCTAGAAGGATTGACATGATTTTTCAAATGTGAAACTATTGAAAGGTTGAAGAAAGCTGAAGCTGTAATCCTTTGCAAGTTCCTGTACGAACAATGCCTTATAAATTGCCAAAAGGTGTGTGGAGGAAATAAACTAAAAATGTGCCTAAAATGGAGTCTTAACTTGCAAGTTGATGACACTGGAGTTCAACCATTTAACTGAATGCTGGGAGAAAGCTATTTTTTAAAAATCTAACTCAAGTGAAGCTAATTTAGACAATTACCTAGGATTTTAGCTGTGGAATTTCCCAGATAATGCTGTCTTCATATATTTCAAGCTCCAGGCCATAAACAAATTAAAATAATATAATTCTAGGTTAACTGCGCCAGGAAAATCTGTTTCTTTTAGACACGTTTCTACCTGTGTGATACCCCATTATATCTAGCTAAGGTATTTGATGGAACATCTAATGGAATGTTAAAAATGGTGGTACTACCATTTATGTAGGCAAAGAAAAGTCTTGAAAAACTAGACTAGTAGTGGGAGTTATTTTTAGAATTATAAATATAATGTCAAGCTGGGGAAAAAGCCATGTCCAAGCAACTCCATATTAACCATAGGACTCTTCATTTGTCAAGTTTAATTGTCAAAAGCGGGACAATATCTTCTAGTATCAGTGTCATCTTGATTGATTACCTGAATAAAGGGACAACTCTGTAAAATTAACGCTTTAAATTGAGCGTTCCATTCCTTTCGGTTTTAGACAGTAATAGTAGCAGACTTTTTCCCTAGTGACAGCAAGTTCTGTTAGCCCTCTTAAGTTCTCTTTGTTATGTAAGAACCTTTACTTGGCAATCATAGAAGTGTTAACAGCATATTAGCACAAGGAGTGAAGCCCAATTTCTTTTTAGTGAGACTAAACTATGCAGTTCCAGACAGGGAAAAGTGTCAATTAATTTTGTATGTTTGAGAGATCAGAGAGAAGCAAGAGCGAAGCCAACTTGGATATTATCATTCATCTGTACGGCAAATTCCATTGAAGACTGAGAGCCATGTAGAGTGGATAACCATTGCAAAAGGAATTTTTGTCAGCTTCCGGACTTCTCAATGTCCGCATTCTGGGAAAGGGAGGAATTTGAATCCACCACACTATTCATAAAGTCAAGATTGTGCAAACTCTGAATGATGTTGATCAAATTGACTGTTGCACACTGTTAGTTTGTCATCTATGGAGGATAAGGAATTATTCTTAAAGTAATCCCATCAATTTATAACTTCAAACCCTGGCTGCTGCTACAATTTATGAGCTACACTGAATTGGCTTTGTAGCCTTTGCTACTCATTTTGTTAAGGAACTCCGTCCATTAATTTTTAGAAATTTAATTACTAGAATATTGAGGTAACTGGCAAATGCTGGAATTTATTGACCATCCCTAATGGCCTTTGAATGAATGAATGCAGCCCATGTAATGTAACCGTAGGGTAATTTTTCCCAGGCTGTGAAGCATGCTGGTTGGCTCACAATCTTAATTTTCTGCCAGTGCCATGTTTTCCTAGGATCACTGAGGTGCAGAGCACTGACTGTTGCGGCTCTCCAGTCCAATCTATCCATAAATAATGATAAAATTAACAGTTTCCTAAAACAGCACATTCTGCATTAAGCACTAATGAAACTTGAGGTGTTTTAGTCAACTCCAGAAGCAAATTATACTGTTCAGTTGGATATTGAGCCATGAAGGTTTGAACCTTTCAGCAAAGGCACCACAATTGACTTTGGGCTCCATCTAGATAAATTCCAGGTGGGCATTGATTCTTGATTACTGCTTTATAATGGATAGTATATACATGGGGTTGAGTGTGGATGTTATTCGACTTGGCAGTGTAACATTTTGGGTTGACAATATTCATGGATCACAGTTGAAGATTAACCATTTGAATTAAGTGCTACATAGGATACCTCAGTGCAAGAAGCTTACAAAACTCCTTTAAAAAAAAGTATGTTTTGCTACAAATCAATAAAAAATTAAGACACTAAGATACCATTTAGTGCCATACTAAGATTAGTAAGAAGTCTCAAGTTTATTTGGTAGCACGAGCTTTCGGAGTGCTGTCCCTTCATCACATGATGAAGGGGCAGCGTTCCGAAAGCTTGTGCTACCAAATAAACCTGTTGGACTTTAACCTGGTGTTGTGAGACTTCTTACTGTGCTTGCCCCAGTCCAACGTGGCATCTCTACATCATACTAAGATTAGCTACTGAATAATTGGCATACTGAGAATTTAAGTTTGAAACCATTGCTATAAAAACTGAGCTTAAATTGCTGATTATAATTATTAAAATGTATCAAACTTTTCAACAAGCCAGGATTTGGTCCCCTAGTTTTTGCTGAAAATAAGATTTATAAAATAGTTATTTTTCCTGATGGCAAAAATCTTTGTGTAGCAGTTTGTTTAATGATTTTTTTGTATTTTTATTCCAGTTCAATCAAATCAAGTCCAATTCAGAGTCTCAACAAGTTGAGACATTTCCGATCCAAGCTGACAAGACAGGGCCTTCACACCTGTCTTGGGTCTGATCTACATGAGCCAAGCTGATTGGAGGAGGAGGAGGTTTCCTCCTCCAAGGCTTGATCTCATTTGCATCCCAGCCAAAAGGCCGAGATGCCGCCCCAAAAATTGCTTCTTGTGCAGCAGGAATTGATATTTTAAAATTGATACATTGTACTAAACTAATAACTCCAAAAACATGTTAATCACAGCAGAGTATATGCTCCATGTGCAAGAGATGAGCTATAATAATTTCTTGGGATCTTGTGATAGGTTAGTGTAGCAATGTTGTTTTTTCCAAGTAGGAGTTTTATCCTCTTTCTATGTGTCAGGACTGCAATTGCACAAATAAAATCAGTATTGCCATTAGGTTGTGGTGATATAAACAGGGCCTAGTTTTAAGGCTGATAAAATTGGATATCCTAAATTAAAGAATTGGGCATATTAAAATCAAACACAGTCAAACCTCAGGCAGGCCAATTGTACAAATACACAAATGTGTCTGTGCCTGACCCATCAACCACCCATCAAAGGTCATTACAATCTACTGATACTTAGCAGGAGATCATTGCACCTCATTGAAATGTACCGGCCTATTGTTAGAAACCCAGATCGGGCCAGACTTTCTGTCAACAAGAGTTCCTGTAGATACCTTATCTGATAACAAGTTATACGTAAGCAACAGCATGGAGATGGGACACCTGGGGGGCGGACCCTGATGTCCTGTCAGGCAGACATCAAGAAACCCACTGAGTATTGGAACCTCATTGGCCGGAAGCCAGAGAAGTTTCTGGAAAGGCAAGCAGGCTGGGGGATAAAGGGACACACTTTGAGACACACAGGTGTGAAGACTCGACGAAGGAGACGGCCTTGCCCATTTGGAAGACTGACCGAAGAAGGAAGGAAGGAAGAAGCTGCCATCGAGACTCACCTTCGTGACGACGGACCAGAGGGACTCAGAGAATCGAGCCTGTAGTTCAACCAAACCATCTTTACTGGTAGTATACTTGAATCTGGGGTATCCTCTTGTTTTATGTGGGTAATTTGAGGGTTAATAGTGTTATTATTAATAAACTTGTTGAACCTTTACTTGTGTTTGTCCTTTGTCCATCTTGCAAATAAGGACACCGGGGTAAAACCTTAGAGTAAGCAAACTGGTCGAAAGTATCTGAGAATGAACAGGTACAACAGTGGCGACCCAGATGGGACTTCGATAAGAAGTGATACGTTGCTCTGAAGTCAAACCTTCAACCCGGTATTCTCCAACACTCCGTCTGAGCCTGAATTAAGAGGGCAGATGCCCCACGTGATGGCCAGTCTTAAGTGACTGAAGGACTAATACAGATTCAACCAGTAAATTGGGCCATAAACCCGGTGTCTGTAACACAAGGTGGACAAACTGTGTAGTTAGAACTAGAACAGTCTAGGGAATTTGGGTAAAATCTACGGGAGGGAATTTAGTGAAAACCGGACCCCTACCCCGATCCCTTACCTATACTCAAGTGACGAATTCTAAAAGGAAATAATTATGGCCAGTCAGGCTGAATGGGAGGACCTCTGGGATTCAAATGTCCAAATCCATCCATGGGTCCGCATTCTGTCACAACTGGCCGTAATAGGAATCCTACTTATGGCAGTGTATCTAACTATCCTCACATTTAAGTTCGCCCGATGGAAGACCACGCACATACAACATTTGGAAGCGGAGGTAAACACACGAGAGGAAAGGAACCAAATCAATATGATACACATGAGTCAATTCCAGGCTCAATGTGATAAAGCCTACCAAAAGGCACAGCGTGCTGTCCGTGAGAGAGAGGTTGCGCTGCAACAGGTAGAGGAAGTTAAACGTAAATGCAGCAACCTACAGGCTGCAGTAAAAGTTTTGCACCAAGCAGGAAAAGTAAATACAGCCCGCGCAACAGACCAGTCCAAATGCCTGCGCGAGATTGAAGATTTAAAAGCACAATTAGCCATAAAAAGGGGTGTAATATGTGCATACATGACCGAAACAGGGGATAGTGACCCAGGGGTAGAGTGGGGGGATTTAGAAGAGGATGTCTGCCATTATGCAACAGCTAGCGTCACTGCCGACTGGGGACCCCCACCTCCCTTCCCGGTAGTGGAACCAATGGCACCACCTAATCCGGCACCCATCTGGGGAAACTCAGTCTCAGCTCCTAGTCCTTTTACCGTCCCAATAAGCCCAGTCACTAATCCGGTTCCTGTACTGATGAATCCGGTCACCACCCAACGACAGGACGGACAGAACCACAATGTGACTTATGTAACTCCATACACCATGACACAGCTCACTGACATAGCTAAAGTGATTGGAGTATTTGAACCCTCTGGGGATCCACATGCTCTCTTTGACCAGATCACCCAATATTGTGTTTTAAACGGCCTAGATGAGGCAGAACTGATTCTGTTATGTTTAAGTCCTGCCATCCGTTCCGCCCTACCCGAACCCCAGAACGTGGTCGGGGGAACCCTACCAGAAATGAAGGCGACCGTTCTGGCCACCATAGGCTCCAATAGGGATGACCAGGTACAAGGCTTAAACAACTGCCAACAAAAGAGAGGGGAGCACCTGACAGCCTATGCTGGCCAACTATGGAACCAATTTGTTGCGGTTTTCGGCCAATTAAATCGAGTCCAATTAAATGCACACCACCGGCCCACATGGATCCAGACCCTGATAGCACACGCCACTGAGGGGAGTCAGAAAGCCTGTGAGAATTTTGATCCTGATGATAATACACACACACAAGCCTGGGCCATCCGCAAAATGACTCGTGTGTGGGAACGGGAAGTCAGACAAACGGACGCCGTCAAGCCCACAAAACACGGAAAGATGAACCCAATCCACACAGACCCAGCCCCAGTTTGGCGTAACGAAGGGGAAGGTGGAAACAGGGGACAGGGAAATTCAGGGCACCCACCCCCATATACCCCTGCCAATCATCGATACAGAAAACCGCAGCCCCGCACAGAACCCCGATATATCCCCAACCCCAGGCACAGGGAACAAGACAAAGCCACTTCCAGATATCCACCCCCACAAGCGCAGTGTTACAACTGTGGCCAGATCGGCCATTTTGCCAGGGAATGTAGAGCCCCACCCAGCCAGACCCCACGACCGTCCCAACAATTTCACAGAGGAGAACCCCGACCTATGTCATTAGAAGGACCTGCCAGACAACCCCGGTGGATGCCTCCGACACCCCTTTCAACCTCCACCCCCAATTAGACTCCGGACTGGAAGCATGACTGTGTCAGACCTCCCCAACTTGGGTTTGCAACACTGAATGGGATAGTGTAGGGAGACCCCTTGTAAAAGGCAAAGTAGGAGGCCGCCCCATTGAGTTCCTATGGGACACAGGGGGATCCCGGACCACTCATAACACATCCCGTGACCTCAGCTGCACTTGGCCGACCAGGAAAACAATAATGTTAAGTGGCTTTACGGGACATTTACAGGAAGGCTTGGAAACAGACCCATTAGAATTTCGACTGGGTAATATAACATGTCATCACCCAGCTATCTTGGTTAAACTCCACCCAGAGGCAGAGCACATTCTAGGGTCCGATCTGATGAGGAAATGCAACCTATCATTTGACCCCGCTAACTGTTGCATTTGGCAAATGCCAACCACCTGTCAATCCCCAGTCGAGGTGGCCACCGGCAGATACGTAGACCGAATATCTACTTTTGGAGAATTGTGGATCAGGCCCACAGAAATGACGGAAGACCCTGAAGCACAGTGTACATTAGCCAAACACACACAGTCATTCGCCAGTCACAAGCATGACTGCGGCCGAATAACAGGGGAGGTAATCATAGAAGGTCCTGATCCTAAACCCCAAAGACAGTAGGGCTTCGCTAAGCAAGCCGACGGGGAAGTGACCAAGGTGATTAGCAGTTTATTAAAACAAGGAGTCCTGCGCCCTGTTGCTTCCACGAACAACTCCCCCATATGGCCAGTAAGGAAACTGGACGGTTCCTGGAGACTCACAATCGATTATCGAGTCCTAAATCAGACTATCCCCGTCACAGCCCCCACAGTGGCGACTAGCTCAGAAGCCATGATGAAACAAGCCCCACACGCAAAACTTTTCACAGTGTTGGACATCAGTAATGGCTTCTGGTCAATTCCCTTAGATCACCACTGTCAATACAAATTTGCCTTCACGTTCCAGGGACAACAGTACACCTGGACGTGTTTACCACAAGGTTTTCATAACTCCCCCTCCATATTTCACCAGCGCTTAGCAAAAGGCTTGGAGGGATTCTCCAAACCAGAATGTTTGGTACAATACATAGATGATCTCCTCTTACAGACTGAAACAAGAGGGGAACATCTAAAGTTATTGGATGAACTGCTGAACCTCCTCACTACGTTAGGGTTAAAGGTAAATCCTAAGGAAGCCCAGATCATGAGACGACAGGTCTCTTACTTGGGTACAGTAGTGACTGAGGGAAAGCATGAGATAGAAAGGAAGCGAATTGAATCTGTAACACGCCTTCCCTTACCAAAGGACGTGAGCTCCCTGCGCTCCTTTCTGGGCTTAGTGTGGTACTGCCGCAACCACATAGATGGTTTCGCCACTAAAGCCGCTCCCCTGTCCGAACTTTTACGGAAAAACACCCCGTGGGTCTGGACTGCGCGACACACACAAGCAGTCTCAGACCTCAAACAATCCCTTGCACAAGTCCCTGCCTTACAGGTACCCAACCCTGAACTCCCCTTTGCCCTTGGAAGTAGCGGCCACAGACAGCACACTAGCTGCCGTACTCCTCCAAGAACGGCACGGACGACTCGGCCCAATTGCTTACGTTTCCTGCATACTAATTCCGGTTGAACAAAGTTTTTCGGTGTGTGAAACCCACTTATTATCAGTTTTTCTGGGCAATGCACCGCTTTAACTATATAGTCGGCTTGAACCCCCTCACTATACTTACAGAACACCCCCCCATACAACTACTGCTGAACGGCCGAATTAAAGATGGGATGGTTAGTCAAAACCGTATTGCACGGTGGACACTCATGTTACAGGGTCGAGACATTGCGGTCAAACACACCCGGGTCCCCACATTCCTGGCAGACAACCTAACCTACGGCAGGGAGCCCCATGAATGCCAGGTTCCGGCAATAAAAGACCCCAAAAAACAATTTTTGCCAAAACAAAAGGGGGGAGGAGCCAGGGGAATCAGCCAAACCCAGGCTCAGGACAGTTAAAAAATTTTTGTAGATGGGTCATCCATGGTGGAAGAGGGAAACAGGAGGACAGGATGTGGGATATACGTGGAAGACCAAGAAGGCAAGCCCCTGAGGGAGATGGCCTTAAAATTTCCAGCACACATGAGTGCACAAACTGCAGAACTGGCAGCGATAGCATACGTAGTCAGCCATCCTGACCTGTTGCCCACACCCGCGGGCATGCACTCCGATAGTATGTATGTCTGCAACAGTTTAACAGACTTCATGCCCCTATGGGAAGCAAGGGGATTCATATCTGCAGATGGGAAACCTCTACCATCAGCCCCACTGTTAAGATTTATTTTCCAGGCTGACCAAGACCGGGAGTATGGCATAATTAAAGTAAAGGCCCATCACCGCACCTCCCCACTTGGGAACATAAGGGCGGATGAATTAGCCAAACAGGGTGCTAGAGAGGGGAAATTTTGGCAACCAATAGTTACAGAGCGAATTGAAGGTGTGACTGTTAGCCAGACCAAGGTTGAAGACCTAAAACAAGCCCAGAGCAGTGAACAGGACCTGAAACAAAATCATAGAAACCCGACAGTGCAGAAGGAGGCCATTCGGCCCATCGAGTCTGCACCGACCACAATCCCACCCAGGCCCTACCCCCACATATTTACCCGCTAATCCCTCTAACCTACGCATTTTAGGATTCTAAGGGGTAATTTTTAACCTGGCCAATCAACCTAACCCGCACATCTTTGGACTGGACTTCAGCAAGGGGCAAACCCCGCCTCCTTTGAAAAGCGGCGAGACGCAATATCGGTACAGGATGGGCTTGTCCTTAAGGACAGTCTATATGTGGTCCCAACCAGGGACCGTAACCAAATCATTTTCCAAACCCACGATGTCCAGGGCCATCAAGGGGCAGGAACCACAAGTGAGTGAATCAAAGGATTGTGTTGGTGGCCAAACCTAGAACAGGATATGCGGCATTACGTCGATAATTGTATCATCTGTGCACAGAACAATCCTGATAAATATGCCCACAAAGGGGAACTGAAGCATACTCGCCCTGTTGAAGGTCCCTGGACAAATCTCCAGATTGACTATATTGGTCCCCTACCGCCTGGAGTGGGAGGTTACAAATACATCCTGGTCATCGTAGACACTTTTAGTAAATGGGTGGAAGCTTTTCCAACCCACACTAACACAGCCAAGGTCATGGCTGACATCCTAGTGCAGCATATATTCACTAGGTGGGGCCTTCCCCGCAGCATCGACTCGGACCAGGGCACTCACTTCACTGCCCAGGTAATGCAACGCATAATGGAATTGTTCGGGATAAAGCAACAATTCCACATTGCTTACCACCCCCAATCTAGCGGTGTAGTAGAGAGGATGAACCGTACCCTCAAAGATATGATCCGTAAGACCGTTCAGCAGAACAATCACTCCTGGAACAAAGTCCTTCCCTCCATATTAATGAGAGTGCGCAATTTCGTATCTAGTTCCACCGGATTCACCCCCCATGTCCTCATGACCGGGCAACCTATGCGAGGAATTGAACCTTTACTCGGGCTGGATCTGTCCGGACCCGAAGTCATAGCCCTCACCCACGAAAATGCCGTGAGAGCCATCCTAGAAAACATACAGGCCGCACAACAGGCTGCAGCCGTTAAGATAGACAAACAGAAGCAGCAAAGTAAGGCCTGTTTTGATGGTAAGGTAAAACCCATCAAATTTGAGGTTGGGCAACAGATAATGCTCAGAGTCTTCCAGCCTCGAACGTTCTTGTCCCCCAAATATGCCGGACCCTATCCAGTGGTAGATAAGGCCAGCCCCTCGGTATACAAGGTCATGGTAGACCACAAGAAAGCCGGGTGGTATCATGTGAACCAAATGAAGGCATTCGGCTCCCAGCAAAATTTTCACCAATACCATGTCACCCTGGAAGGAGTCTTTGAGTCACAAGGAAGCCCCAAGCCTCACCCCACAGCACCGGACCTAAACCACGGTCCACAATCTGTCCCCCAGGTTATCAACCCCCACCCAGTATCCCCAGGAACAGCACACGCAACCTTGGTCCCCACCCCAATTTACAGGGCTTCAGGAATAAAACCCCAGCCCAGGGGACCCCGACGGAAAGGATGGGGAACCCGCAAACCTTACCCCCTATGGCGCCCCTGGTACCGGGACTCCCAGAACCGTTTGACCCGGCGCTCACTACCAGAAGTGGTAATGCAGTGGGTACCTGGCAGCCAAAGCCCGCCCACATAGGTTCCCTGCACTAAGAAAGAATCAAGACATTACAGTCCAGATTGTAAATAGCTTTATCCATCCACTCCACGCATCACCCAATTGAAAAGAGTTTCTTATCTGCCCACATTATACCGCGTCATAATTTTCCGACACACCACAGTTTGGTTGTGGGATGAAGAATCTATTGTTATACTGTGCCATAGTCCTCCAACAACAAGGACACATGCCACATATCCAACATTTTATTTTCACGCTCTGCAAACACCTTACTGCACTCAACCCCATCAACACTGATTGCTGACCAACCCTTCGTATGACACTATTGGGTCTTTATTATTCTTTACTTATTTCTTTGTTTTTTAAAAAAAAAAGAGGAGTCATACGACATTCTAGTAAAGAAAAGGAAAAGAGAATCAGGTATTAATAAGAATTAACAGGTGCTACCTTGATCTTCCCCAGAATGAACTACATACTTTTCTGTTATCTGGGACTCCTCGTCTCAAACCGAACCACAGACACCACATCAACCAAAGACCAGAAGATCAGCCTACGATACCCCGGATATATGTGGTTCACCCCACGCCCAATGGATGAAGGAATTTCTGCAAAAACTTGGACTCGGCAAGGGCCATCCGACATCGGGAGAGGCTCTACAATCAAGAGTCTTGCTACTCTCCCATCTGTATTTAATATGTACAGTCACTTGTCATTTTGTACTGTTTATTGCTTTGTTTTGTATATACCCGATTGACGTTTTGTTTCTTATTGTTTTTTTTAAATTATTTTACTTCATTTAAATTTGTTGGTACTATTGTGGGTTAGGGATGATACTGTCAACTCCAGATTCGGGGTACTTGCTTGTTGAGATGGTTTGGTGAGAATTGTGTGATCCGGTTCGCTGACGCTCATTGGATCAAGAGGAGGGAATGTGGTGATATAAACAGGGCCTAGTTTTAAGGCTGATAAAATTTGATGTCCTAAATTAAAGAATTGGGCATATTAAAATCAAACACAGTCAAACCTCAGGCACGCCAATTGTACAAATACACAAATGTGTCTGTGCCTGACCCATCAACCACCCATCAAAGGTCGTTACAATCTACTGATACTTAGCAGGAGATCATTGCACCTCATTGAAATGTACCGGCCTATTGTCAGAAACCCAGATCGGGCCAGACTTTCTGTCAACAAGAGTTCCTGTAGATACCTTATCTGATAACAAGTTATACGTAAGCAACAACATGGAGATGGGACACCTGGGGGCGGACCCTGGTGTCCTATCAGGCAGACATCAAGAAACCAACTGAGTATTGGAACCTCCTCCTGGAACCTCATTAGCTGGAAGCCAGAGAAGTTTCTGGAAAGGCAAGCAGGCTGGGGGATAAAGAGACACACTTTGAGACACACAGGAGCGAAGACTCGATGAAGGAGACGGCCTTGCCCATTTGGAAGACTGACCGAAGAAGGAAGGAAGGAAGAAGTTGCCATCGAGACTCACCTTCGTGACGACGGACCAGAGGGACTCAGAGAATCGAGCCTGCAGTTCAACCAAACCATCTTTACGGGTAGTATACTTGAATCTGGGGTATCCTCTTGTTTTATGTGGGTAATTTAAGGGTTAATAGTGTTATTATTAATAAACTTGTTGAACCTTTACTTGTGTTTGTCCTTTGTCCATCTTGCAAATAAGGACACCGGGGTAAAACCTTAGAGTAAGCAAACTGGACGAAAGTATCGGAGAATTAACAGGTACTACAAAGTTGATTTGGAATACGTGTATTGATCAATACAGCAAATATTGGAGTACAGCCAGCATGTTGTGTCCAATTCTTCTGTGTTGCTCTTCATCATTACTTGAAGTAATTCCCATCATTTCTATCTGGAGAGAAGGAAGCGTTTCATCCTGGTATCTTCAGCTACTTCCTGCAGAAACGTTAGCAGCACTCCCCTTCACACTATTAGCCATGTTTGTGAATAAAAATGGATGAGACTTATTAGGAATTGGGGAAAATTAAGATTAAAAATGAAACTGGGATAAAATAAAAAGGGGAATTGATAAGTGTAGCTGTCTGAAGTGTTTGTGATTTGTGAATTAGCATACCAGTGAGAAAAGCAAGCATTTAATACCTCTGTGACCAGGGGAGAACAACGGGATATAAAAGAGGTGACTTCAAAGTGGAAAGATAAGGAAAGTGATTCTTATTTGCTAAAACCCAGGTTCATAGGATGGGTAACATCAAAGGGAAAGAATGATATATTCATCGCGCAAAAACTGGAGAGCAAGAGAGACACAGTAACAATAGCAAACATCTCAGCCACACTCAGCTACGGAAATAGTCTCTCGGACTTTTGGCTAAGATCAAGTGCAGTATCAACATCCTGCACTTGTTTGAAGTCATGGAGTTACACTAAGGCTTCATTTGAAGCAATTTTTAAAAGTAGCATCTTGGCCTTTTGGCTAAGGTGCAAATGAGATCAAGCCTTGGAGGAGGTGCAATGCCTGCTCCAATCAGCTTGGATCATGTAGATCAAGCCCAAGACAGGAAGTGAGAGGCCTGTCTTGTCAGCTTGGATCTGGAATGTCTCACTTGCTGAGACTTTGAATTGGACTTTGATTGGATTGAAATGGATATATAAAAAAAACAGTCTCTAGAAAAGAAGTAGCTGGTTTAGCCTTCACTGAAACTGAAAACATTTTTCCCCAAAAGTGGTCACATAACTGTGAGGTAATTATTTGCTGGATTTAGCTCATAGTCACATAATATTGGATGTTGTTTGGGATCAAAGGGCTGTCTCAGAGTTGGGGAACGTAAGTAGTTAGGAACCAAGAGGTAGTTTCATATAATACCGTGTGTATAACTATCAGTGTACTTAAGTGTTGTAGCACTTAAGTATACAATACTTAAGTGTTGTATAATCCTTCTTGTTATGTGTTCTTTTTCCCTTTTGCATTAATAAATATTATTGATTGTTCATACAATGACTGGACTATTCCTCCCTGGTTCACATTCTTTTCTCATAGTATGCCAAATTGAAAATATGCACCACTAAGAACCAGTGTTCCAAGTTACTGTTCTGGGTTTTGGGATGATCTCACATTTTACATCAGCAGGGTTCTTAACAGACTACACAGTTGATAGAGTGAAGAAGGATGGATTATGAACAAGATGTATAATTTGGGTAAAGGCCAGTAAACTGAGTTGTGTTGTTTTTAAGTTAACCTTAAAGTAAGAGTGCTTGCAACATTATAACACTTTACTGCATATACCAAGGACAGTGGGTTGGATCCAGTTGGGAGATTAGTTATGATAATGCAACCCCTTCAGTCTGTAATTGAACTCACTCTTTGCTCTGTCATCTTTTGTGCAGTTTATGATTTATAGTCTGATACAGTAAAGGAATCTGAATTGAAAGTGACAAGCAGACCTACCAGGACCATCTATTAATACATGTTGGCATGTCAGCTGTTCTTTACTGTTTGGAGTTGGCCACCCCTTCTGGGGAGGTAAGCATAATCGAGCTGCACATTGAGATTGCTGTTTATCATTAATACAGCACCAAAATACCTTGAAGGCTAAAAAATTAAAATAAAAACTAAATACTGGAGTATTCAACAGGTTGGACAGCATCTGAGAAGAGGGAAACAAAGTTAATGTGCTAAATTTCTATTTCCCTGTGCAATTAAGGATGGCTATTGGCTAGGCTCCACAGTCCAGAGACCAAATTGGAGCTCCCCACTGGGAGAAGTAGGAACTGCTGATGTAAAAAAGAGAATGGGAAGGCACCTCAACATGGAGGCAACCTCTGAATAGTGAGGCTATTTGACATGTTTTGTACCGGACAATCTAGATTTCTTTATTTGTTATATTTTGAAGCTTGCACTGTAGTGACTCTGCCTGAGGAGAGGTCCATTCATCCATTTATTAATATACAGATAATTTAAAAATTAGCCATATCAAAACTAACTAGTTAAGAGGCTGGGTGATTCAGGATTGTTACCCTACCAGCTTCATTGGTTAAATGAGCACCATAAAATCATTTCCAGCCAAGTGATTGAACTTATGGCAAGAGGTCCTCTTGGACCTCCCCGTATTCTTATGACATTGTGCTTCACATTGTGCAGTGTTGTTCTCCCAATTTCATTGGCTGATACCGATGTCAGTCATTCAGGTTCATTTTCAGGTGGGTGACTGCCTGTGAAAGAGGATCTGTTGTCCGGAGTATTTCTAATATCCTGTGGACTTATTCAACCAGTACTTTGTATGATGGCTTCTTGGCTTTTTGGCTAAGATAAAGTGTAGTTTTGGCATCCTCATGAAGTCATGAGGTTACACTGAGGCTTCATTTGAAGCAATTTTTAAAAGCGGCATCTGGGCCTTTTGGCCTTGGAGAAGGTGCAATGCCTGTTCCAATCAGCTTGGATCATGTAGATCAAGCCCAAGATGGGAAGTGGGATGCCTGTCTTGTCAGCTTGGATCTGGAATGTCTCACTTGCTGAGACTTTGAATTGGACTTTGATTGGATTGAATTGGATATAAACAGAAAAAAATGGATTTTACTCAAACACCTCTGCATATATCAGGCAAAAGGACTATACACATGAACCAATACTAAATAACCAAATCGCAACTTTATTCCAAACAGTAAAAGACTTAAGTTTTACAACTTTAACAATTCTCTCTCTCTCTCTCTCTAGCTAATTGGTCATTTAGAAGTTTGTATACTACCCCAGATCCTTGTGATTCCATCAGTACGTTGAACTCTCAAGTCTGTCTGTCTCTCTCTCTCTCTCTCTCTCTGATCTGGAAACATGCTGCTCTTGTCGTTGCCATGTCCTGACATGCTTCTGGGGAAAGCTGGAGAGATGAGCTCTCTGGAATGCTGCTAGCATAGGTTTCTTATCCCTGTCTAGCTACCTTCTGGAATCTTCCAAGAACTTGGCCTATCATTGCTTAGGGTTGATTAGTTTCACATCATTGTTGATGAGTTTCAATGGGTGTTAATGAGTTTCAGTGGTGGACCCTTTTGTGTTTGTGTGCTACAAACCTAGATGTCTATTTTCAGCTTATACTATGCATTGAATCTTTTATTTCACTGATGCATGTCTGTCCCATGTATGTAGTGATGATTTTCTCAGGAAATATATATCTGTCCTTTTACACATGCTAATGTGTCCTGGTGCATCTTTGGTTTTCAATTGTCTAAGCTTGAATCTTGCAATGGCCTGTCTCCAGCAGACTGTTTTGGACTGGGGTAATCTAGCATACCTTGCTTTTAGGCCAATTTCTATGTCAGTCTCTGCATCATTTTGCTGCGCCTGTACCCCTGGCCTGATGTTTGTCTGCATTTGGTTTCCTTTCAATGATTCTATTTTACTCAAGCAGTCACAGGCTGCTTCAGATCCCAGTTGTAAAATTTAAGTCACATCACACCCATCATCATTATTTGCCAATTCAAAATGCCTCAGATAAAGATGTTGTTAAATCTGAAAGGGTGAAAAGAACATGATTTCACTGCAAAAAGTAGGAAGGGAGAGCATCATGCATTTTGTGCCGATGTGATACTGATAGCTGCCACTGAGGGAAAGGAGATGAGAATCAGCACATTTTGTCAGAAAAGCACACATTAACACTGCAATGAAGTTGCTGTGAAAATCCTATTTATTATCATACACTTACTTACCCCAGAGGTTTAAACGTGATGTCTCACATACACACACACATTTGATATAAATGAAGGAAAATCGGAGTATAGATTACAAAAGCAGAGAAGTCATGATGGAGTTGTATAGAACTTTGGTGAGGCCACAGCTGGAAGGACGTAAAATCAAAAGATCTCAGAAGGTCTAGCAGCATCTGTAAGGAGAGAAAAGAGCTGATGTTTCGAGTCCAGATGACCTTTTGCCAAAGCTGCACCGAAGCAAAGCTTATTATAGGAAGGATGTGAATGCACTGGAGGGAATACAGAGGAGATTCACCAGGATGTTAAGTTGGCTGATATGTGATAGTCTTGGTCAGTTGACAATTCATCCTTAACAAAGGGACTTGTGAATTTCCAGTGGATGTGATTGTCCTTATTTTAATTAAGTATTTGCTTGAGTTTCAGATCTGTCTGGAGCTGATATTGCCAAAGTTACAAGATTTGTTGCCAGCCATCTTGAAATCTATTTTGTCCATTTTAAAATACAGTTTTAAAATTTGTAATAACTGCACACATTTACCAAGTACGACAGCAGATATGTCATAAATCTTCTGCATTATCTCAAAATGTCAGTGATTGCTACTGAGCTATAGTCTTGTAGGAGCATAAAACTTGATAAAGAAATACATGCATGTGGCTGTCTAATAAGAACAGAACTGGATTTGACCATGATTCCTCTTCAGACAAATTGCATACGGGACTTAACATAAAATGATCAATGGGCAAGATACCACAAGTTGACTGTGACCAGGTCAAAGTATGTGGGTGGGAGTGTTGCGCTGGAGGGTAGGTAAAGAAAGGTCACACAAAATATCTGTCTCTTTTTCCCATCAGCAGCTCCCTGTCCCATTCTAAGCATTTTCATGTAAGGTATCTGACAGGAATATGAGCAGGGCTTGTTCTTCACTTTTTCTACACTCATGTCTTCAGTTACAGTTGTCTTGAGTGTTATGAATAAAATCTTACTGCACCAAATTCTATATCATGTCCAGCTCTGCACTCTTTGTAGTTTGTGTATTTGGTGCAAATAAAACAGAAAGTGCCGCTTGACGTGCTGAGTATTTTCAGCATTTTCTAACTTTATTTCAGATTTCTGCTTTAGTGACTGGAGGCCAGTGACCAGTGGCGTACCACAGGGATCTCTGCTGGGCCCCCTATTGTTTGGCATTTACACAAATGGCATAGATCACTATGTGTGGGGTAGGATCAGTAAGTTTGCCGATGACACAAAGATTGGCCAGGTGGTTAACAGTGAGGTTGAGTATCTTGAGTTATAGGAAGATATAGATGAGATGGTCAAATAGGTGGATAAGTGGCAGATGGAATTTAACCTCTGAAAAGTGTGAGATGATGCACTTTGGGATTTGACAAGGAAGTATATTGTGAAAGGTCTGACACTGGGAAGTTACAAAGAACAAAGGGACTTGGCGTGTTTGTCCATAGATCTCTGAAGGCAGAAAGGCAGGTTAATAGGGCAGTGAAACAGGGATATGGCACACTCGCCTTTATCAATCGGGGTATAGATTACAAAAGCAGAGAGGTCATGATGGAGTTGTATAGAACTTTGGTGAGGTACTGCGTGCAGTTCTGGTCGTCACATTATAGGAAGGACGTGAACGCACTGGAATGTATACAGAGGAGATTTATCAGGATGCTGCCTGGGATGAAACATTTAAGATATGAAGAGAGGTTGGATAGACTTGAATTGTTTTCATTGGAGCAAAGACTGAGGGGTGACCGATTGAGGTGTTCAAGATTATGAGAGGCATGGATAGGGTGGATAGGGAGCAGCTATTCCCTTTAGTTGAAGGGTCAGTTACGAGGGGGCACAAGTTAAAAGTGAGGGGTGCGAAGTTTAGGGGGGATTTGAGGATTTGAAGTGCTGGCAAGTGGGATTAGGTGGGCAGGTCAGGGCATTTCATGCGTCGGTGCAGACTCGATGGGCCGAAGGACCTCTTCTGCACTGTAGTAATCTGTGATTCTGATTCTGTGATTCTTGATTCCAGCATCCACTGTATTCTGCTTTTCGATCATTTGGTGCAAGTCCTGCTTTTACTGTAGCTTTTATGAGAAGTGAATTAAATTACCTTTTGATAAACGGTCATGTAAGAAGCAATGACTTTCAAAAATGTTGTTACTGATTCATCACGGAACTGTATACTGTAGACTTAGTGAAAACTTTACACAACAAGTTTTCTGCCCAGCTGACCCAGTGCATACTGTAGAAAATTTCAGTTCTTTGATTAATTCTGTTCTTGAAATCAGTGGTGAAATTCAGGTCTTAAAAAATTTATTTTCAAATAACCTTGGGGAACATTTCACAAATGTTACTGAATATAGATTGCATGTGATATGATTGTTGGGTTGAAATGCATCAAATGACATGCCACATTCTGATTAATATTCTCCATTGCGAATAAATGAAAGTGAGGTAAACATCTTTAGAAATCTGTCTAGGGACTCAATTCAGGAGATGTATAAAAAAAAACAATGATACTCAGTAAAATTTCTGCATAGTTTCCCCATCACTCTTTGATTTCACCTGTACAAGCACTAAACCCTGCTATCAAATCTGCTAAATAATCTTCCCCATATCCCCAGCAATGACATCTACAAGCTAATTAAGCAGAAGTGTTCTGAGTTGGACATTTTTATTTTTATTTTTTCCCATCATATTTATTCCCTCTCATGATGTAAAGTAGGTTAGAAAGCTGGGAGATTTGTGCAGATTCATGCCTCATGAACTTCCAAAGCATCTGTAGAACTTTATTTCATATTAACATGGCTTCTTCATTGCTAATCATAGAAAATTGAAACATTGTTTTTCTTCACACGAGACATCGAGTCTTAATCTTGCTCCAGCCCCTGATATCTTTAATTTATCTCTTTTCCTTTTGAAAAATTCATAGCCTCTGTTTCACCGTGGTTTATGGAAGAGGATTCTGTATTCTAATTACCCTTTTCCCCTTCAGTTGTTTTTTTCTGATATATTTGTGCACTCACTGCCTTGATCTCATTTTCCATGGAAAACCTTCTAACTCCTCGAGTCTTTTTCAAAACTATAACCCCTCATTCCATGTAACATTTCAGTAAAGCTACACCATACTTTGTCCATTGTTTTATACCCCTCCCAAAATGGAACACCTAAAAAGGTAGAGTACTTAAATTATGAACCGACTTTTAGTTTACATCTCTAGACACAAGACAAAGGATTTAGTTTGACATATCTTATTTGCTGTCATGTTTTTCATTACCTGTGTATCTACATACTACGGTTTCTTTGTTGTTCATTCATAAGGTGTATTCACTTTCATTGTGCTTCCAAAATTTAGTTTTTAAAGTTGATGTGCAGCAGTTAGCTGTCTGCTTATCATGCTATCGTATTGATTTCTAATGCATTTTCACAGTCCTTGTGACAATTTGCTATATTCTTCAATTTAGTTTCATCAGAAAATGTTGGTATTGTTCCCTCAATTTGAGTCCAAATAATTTCTGTATATATTAGGAAGAGTGGCACCAACCTAGATCTCTATTTCTCCAGTTAAAGAACCTTTCTCTTTTCCTATTCTTTGCTGCGTACCATATATCAATTTGATCATGCTTTTCTTAATTTCATTTTGCATTATCTTTGCAATATCTTTGCATGATAATTTATACAATTGTTTTTGAACATCTGTACCATCCATGTTCTCTGCTAATTTTGAAAGAATTCTAGAAGGTTAGTTAAAACAATCTGCCATTCAGAAATTCATAACTGACCCCAATGTTTTTCCATGTATTATGGAATAGTAATTTACTATTTAATGAACTAAGACTAATTTGTTACAGTTTCCTGCTGCATTGCAGTCCCTTTTGAGTTAGGATTCACATTTTCCAATTTTCAGCCCATCAGCATAATTTTTCTTTCTGCAGAATTCTGGAAAATTGCAGTCTGAGCATCTGCTATTTCTTCCCTAACTTCCCTCAAGATCTTGAGATGTACGCTTTTGGATCTTGGTGATTTTACCTAAGTTTGAATGCTTTCCTTAACAAATGTAATGTATTTCTTTCACAGAATCCCATAAAATTACAAATGTTACACTCTTGTTCAAGAAAGGGTGTATGGATAAGATCCATCTTGCAGGATGGATTAGATAGCAACTGCAGTCTAATCTGTTTAACCCCGGTGGTGGGAAAATGTTTCAGTACGATAATCCAGTACAAGATTTGGCAGTCACTTGGGACATGTGTAGATTAATTAAGGAAAGCCAACATTGACTTGTTAAAAGCAAATCATGTTTAACTGACTTGATTTTTTTTTGATGAGCTTTGATGAGGATAATGCAGTTGATGTGGGCTGTCAAAATGCATTTAATAAAGTTCCACATATTGAACTTGCCATGGAATAAAAGGGAAAGAGGCAGTGTGGATACAACGTTGGCCAAGTGACAGGAAACAGATTAGTGGCGATTGGTTGTTTTCTTTTGGTCTGGAGGAAGGGGCTTCATGGGAGTCAATACTAGGACCTCTTGGGTGTATAGGTCATAATTTCAAAATTTACAGATGACTCAAAACTTCAAAATATTGTCTATCGTTAGGAGGATAGTGATGAACCTCAGGAAGACATGGGTAAACTGGTAAAATGGGTGGACACTAAAGAAGGGCCTGATACATAAATGGTTCATGCGGAACTGAGTTAGGTACTGTCCACACAGTGATGTAAAAAGACACCTGATCCAGCCAGGGTCAAGCTGGAGAAGGAATACAGTTTGGTCTCCTTCCTTAAAGAGGGATATACTTGCATTAGAGGCACTGATGTTAAGGTTCACCAGGTTGAATTCTGGGATGAAGAGGTTATCTAATTAAGAAAGAATGAGCAGGTTGGCCCTATACACATTGGAACTTAGAAAAATAAGTTTGATTTGATTTGATTTATTATTGTCACATGTATTAGCATACAGCGAAAAGTATTGCTTCTTGTGCGCTATACAGACAAAACATACCGTTCATAGAGAAGGAAACGAGAGAGTGCAGAATGTAGTGTTACAGTCATAGCTCGGGTGTAGTGAGCTTATTGAAGAATTTGAGATTCTGAGGGAGCTTAACGGGGTAGGTGGGGTGGCACAGTGGTTAGCACTGCTACATCACAGCGCCAGGGTCCGGGTTCACTTCCCGGCTTGGGTCACTATCTGTGTGCAGAATTTGCAGGTTCTCCCCGTGTCTGCATGGGTTTCCTCCGGGTGTTCCGGTTTCCTCCCACAGTGTGAAAGACGTGCTGGTTAGGTGCATTGACCCGAACAAACGCCGGAGTGTGGCGACTAGGGGAATGTCACAGTAACTTCATTGCAGTGTTAATGTAAGCCTTACTTGTGACTAATAAATAAACTTTAAACAGTGCTGAGAGGATATTTCCCCAATGGAGAATCCACATTACGGTGATGGGGGTGAGGAGGAATTTCTTTCTCTCAGATGACCATTGATCTTTGGAATTCAGTACCTCAAGAGCAGTAGAGGCTGGATCATTGAATGTATTCACAAGAACACAACACAAGAAATAAAAGCATAAGTAGACCATCAGGCCCTTCAAGCCTGCCCCGCCATTCAGTACAATCATAGCTGATCAATGCCAGTCTCAGCTCCTTTGTTGTGCCATTTCCTCATAGCCCTCTATTCCTTGATCTAGCAAATATTTATCCACCTCCACTTTAAATACTTCTAATGATCCTGCCTCCACTACCCTTTGGGGCAGAGAATTCCAGAGATTTGCCATCCTCTGCGAGTGAAATTTCTATGCACCTCAATTTTAAATGATCGGCCCTTTATCTTGTAGCTATGTCCCCTTGTTTGAGACTCTCTCACTAATGAAAACATCTCACTATTTATCCTGACAAGCCCCTTCAGGATCTTATATGTTTGAATAAGGTCCCCCTCACTCTTCCAAACTTCCAGGAATACAGACCCAGACTATTTAGTCTCTCTTGATAGGACAACCCTCTTAATCCCAGGAATTAACCTGGTGAATCTCCTTTGGATTGCCTCCAATGTTACTAAATCCTTTTTAAGGTAAGGGGACCAAAACTGTATGCAGTATTCCAGGTGAAGCCTCACCAACACCCCCTGTACAATTGCAACAGAATCTCTGAAACACCAACCCCTTTGCAATAAAGGCCAAAATGCCATTTGCCACCTTAACTACTTGTTGGACCTGCTTGCTAGCTTTTTGTGGTTCATGCACTAGAACATCTACCCGACGGGTTATTTTGCAGTCCTGGCTGTTTGTGTTTTTTATTCCGTGTTTCACACTGGGTCTAGGTCCCTCTGTACTTTACTCACCTGGAGTCTCTCTCCATTTAGATAATAATCTGCCTTTTGATTCCTCCTACCTAAGTGCATGATCTCACAATTCCCCATATTAAACTTCATTTACTAGGCTTTTGTCCAGTCACCCAATATTCAAAGTTGACTTAGACAGATTTTTGATTGATGAGGAAGGCAGGATTATAGGATTCAAGGAGGAAATTGGAGTTAAGGCCACAATCGAATCAGCCATAATCTTACTCGATAATAGAGCAGGTTTAAGGGACTGATTAGCCTATGCTGCTCCTTTTTCTTATGTTCGTAAATTCTAGATGTTAAAAATCACAAAGGGTTTAGATAGAATAAATGAGACATTATTTTCAATGACTGAAGGAATGATAATGAGAGGGCACACATTTAAGGTCTATTTGTCTGTTTCATATCTTTAGACATACCATATTTCCTTTTGGGGAAGTGTGGGAAGAATTAGCAGGTTGATTATCAACCTGCTACAAATTTAAGGAGATAGGTAAAAGAATCAGAGGGGACATGAGGAAAAACATTTTTATGCAACAAGTGGTTAGAATTTCAAAGTAGCCTTCAAAAATGAATTGGATAAGTACTTGAGAAAATAATTGCCGAGATATGGGAAAGGTCAGGAAAGTTGGACTAACTGAATAACTCTTTGGAAGAATTGGCACAGACTCAATTGACTGACTGGCCTCCTTCTGTGCTGTATGATTCTATTATTCCATTTGGTAGATGATACATTTATAGAGTTAATGTCTTGGAAGACTTTTCTATGTTATCAAATCCATTATTATTTTAAACACCTCAATTAGATCATTCCACAACTTTCAAACTTGAGGCAATACAAGCCATGATTTTCATCCTATTTTCATAATTTAATCCTTCAGGCCCTGGTTTTCTGGTGAATCTGTACTGTGCCCCATTCAATGTCAATTAATCTTCCCTGAAGTTCTGTACCCACACTGAATGCAGTACGCTAGACTAGGCCCGATCAAGGCTCTATATAAGTTCAGCGTAAATTCCACACTTTTGTGTTCTAACCCCCTTACATAAAGGTCAACACTGCATGAGCCTTTTGATCACAATGTGCCATTACTACTTTTTCTGTCACTAGTTTTTATTGATGGACACCAAAATTTCTTATTTCCTTCACAGCTCCTAGTCTGTTACCCTTAATAAAATATTCCAATTTGTCTTTCTCAAATGACCTTGCACTTCCTCACATTGAACCTCATTTGCCATGGTTTTTGTCTATTCATTGAATCTGTCATACCCAAAAGTAACATCCTGTTCAAATCCATAAACGTTCTGTGCAAAAAGAGGCAAATCAGCACAAGTGAAGCTTAGACTTAACGTCTAAGTTTCTACCAGTGCTCTAAAAGACCAATTTATGGATCCTTTTGCACCCTTGGAAAAGAACTCTGGCCTGATGTGTGTGTACATCAGTGAATCTTTCGTCCAAGTTGAATGGGGAGTTACATTATTTGCTTTCTTGTAGCTTGTTGGGGCGTTTTTCGAGGTGCCCGGGTTCCGTCAGAAACTCAGACAATACTCACAGAACCAGTGTCTAGTTTAAAGACGTAACCTTTATTTTGACCAGCGGCAGCTAGAAGAAATCATCAAAGAGTCGGGGCAGCTCTGAGATAGAGCAGCTAGACCTCTTCAATGAAATCTGACATATACAATTCAAAACAGATCAATTATAGCTTTTCTTATAAATTACTCCGCCTTTCATTAGCTTTAAATCAGTCATCTTCAGTAAACATAAATCAACAATAATATCTTAGCTAATCGCAGCTTACCCTCTGACATGCCATTTTATTAGCTTTAAATCAGTCATCTTCAGTATACATAAATCAACAATAGTAATGTAACCAATCGCAGCTTACCCTCTGACATAGTGCCATTTCATTAGTCCTTAGAATTCGGATGCTAACTCCTGTTTTGGCTAACCCAGCTTCCTGTATCCCTTAGTAACCAGACGCCACCCCCAAAGTTCAAAGGGTGCATTCCCATGAGTTCCTCTACAGTTCACTATCAAACCAGATTAACACGTGACTCCACGTCTGGGCATGCGTCTAACTTACCTGGACAGTGAATAAACCCTATTCATAAAGTTTAATTAAGTGTTCTAAATGTTCTGTCCATTAGAAACTCTACTGATAAAACTTGCATATTCTCAAGACTTTAATGTTCTCTTGGAATATGGCTTTGCCCTAATGCCCTTTACCATGAAGCTTAGCAGCAAATTGCCTTTGGCTAAAGTGAAGAATGATTCTTAAAAATACATTAATACATTCAAAATATCAGCATATATGTTTTTAAATCATAATCACATGTTTAAATCTCTTACTACATTTCATATGTATGTAAACTCCTTTCTTAGCTTATAAATCTGTTTTAAAGTCATGTAACTTAATGCTGGTAGTTCTGTCAGTGTCTTAATATCTAAATGTCCAATGGTTTAAAAATCTTACAAACCTATTAGGATTTTTCCCCCTTACATAGCTGTACCAGCTATTTCATAAGTCTTTTTAAAAATCTGGCTTACTGGCTCAATCTGCAGGAAAAGATAAATGCCATGTGTTGCTCTTCCTTTTTTTTTGCTCTTCACCCTGATGATGCAGAATCATTGGAAATTAGATTTCTTATTCTGTGAAGCTTTCCTGAGTGCCAAATGTTGAAGGAAAAACAATCTGATTTATCAGTTTGTATTAGTTATCCAATAAGGGATCACAGTTTAAATATGTTTTCTGCATTCAAGCCATCTGGTCTGTATGCACAAATTTGACTTTGGGGGACTTTTTATTGAAGGAAAGACTGGGAATGACGTGAACTTGCCTAATGTCTGTCCTTCAGTCACTAGAGTCAACATAAAGAACATTATGTATTCTAATGCTAGTTTATGGAGTCATGTAAGGTAACAGTGATTAAGTGAGTGGACAGATCTGTAGCAGATGGAGTTCAATGTGGGGAAGTGTGAGGCCATCCACTTTGGACCTATTAATTGCAGGGAGCTGTAAAATTTGTGTTCTCAGTACAGTAAGCTGATGAAGCACCTTCTAAGTCAAAGGACATCTCGACCAGTTAAGTACCTTTGAAGTGTAGGCATTGATGTAATGTCAGAAATTAAGATCCAGTTTACACAGAGCAAGGTCCCTTTGTACTAATGCCTAGATTATCACTTTCACTGATGTTGGTTGAAGGATAAATATTTCAGACAGTGCAGGGGACCTTTTCATCCACCTGGGCACACAGATCAAACTTGGTTTATTGCCAAATCCTAAAGATGGCAACGCTCCCTCAGTGCATCTCTGAAGAGTCAACCTAAATTTTGTGCTTTAGTCTGGAATGGAAATTAAATCCATAACCTTCTGACTCAGAGGCGAGAGTGCTATCACTGAGCCACAGCTGACATGAATCTCTCCAGTAATGAAATTTAAATTAGAACATGTTTTTTGATTCCAGTACATGTTGATTGAAAAATGCAGTTGTTGGTTCAGGGATCGCACCTGTAAAATTTGTTCGTCATGGTTCCTTATACTGTACACACAAACCAGCAGCTGTGCTCCTTTTATAGACATTCTGTTTGCAATTTTAAGATTTATCTTCCAGCATTTAATCAATGGCCACAATACTATATTATGCTCTGCTTTATTGAGGTTGATCTACTTCTCTGGATTGTGTATGTTCAAATAGATTGTATATAGTTTGAACGTACACAATCCAGAAGAATATATTATGGGCGGTACGGTGGCACAGTGGTTAGCACTGCTGCCTCACAGCGCCAGGGACCCAGGTTCGATTCCCGGCTTGAGTCACTGTCTGTGTGGAGTTTGCATGTTCTCCCCGTGTCCTGTGGGTTTCCTCCGGGTGCTTCGGTTTCCTCTGACAGTCTGAAAGATGTGCTGGTTAGGTGCATTGACCCGAACAGGTGACGATGGGAATTTCACAGTAACTTCATTGCAGTGTTAATAGCCTTACTTGTGATTAATAAATAAACTTTACTTTAAAGCACCTCATTTATTAGTTGTACAGCACGGGGATCACTGGTAAACAACATGAGCAGGGAAAAACGTTTAGAACTGTTTAAATGTTGAAGGATCTGATTGTGATTTTCTGCAATATTGTACAGTTTAGCAAATGATAGTGATGGTATTTAGTGTGGTAGGTCCTGCCGTCCTCTACACTGCACTACTCTGTGCCCTGGGACTTATTGTTGCATAATTTTGCTTCTGTTGATTTTATGTGAGTAGTATGTAGAGGTCAAGGTATTCCATGATCACTCTCATTCTCCAACAGATAAAAGGCTAGTGAAATCCCTGCTGTCCCTTTATGAATATGTTCCTTCCTCTGTGGGCTCTGTGAGGTCTCTCAGTTGTGATTAGGAACCTGCTGCTTTGTGATTGAAACTTTACTGCTATTTAATGGTGCCATATGTTAACCACCTGTTGAATGGTAAATTCAATGAACAGTAATGAACGTAAATACTTCCTGTACAACCTTGCTTAGTGAATTACTTAATTGGTCATACATGTGGGCCAGAGTTGAGCAGAATCATTGTGAACTTTGAATCTGAGTTTGAAAATTTGCTGATTGGTTGATATTGCAAGATATTAAAAGCAAATTACTGCGGATGCTGGAATCTGAAACCAAAAGAGAAAATGCTGAAAAATCTCAGCCGGTCTGGCAGCATCTGTATGGAGAGAAAAGAGCTGATGTTTCAAGTCCAGATGAACCTTTGTCAAAGCTTTGGTTGCAAGATATTAATTTTGGGATGTATTTGACAGTAAGCTATATCTTCTACCTAAACACATAACCTTATGCTCTTTAGGTTCAGATAAATTTATTTTTGGCATTTTCTCCCCATCCCCTCGATGGAAAACAAAACTTTAGCCCTAACTATTTCTAATAGTTTTCTACCTCTACAGGAATTCAGAGCACTCCACAGTATCTTAATGTTATTTACGGATTGCCACATTATATCTCAAATTTGGAAACTTATTCATTATTGGTCTGAACATTTGTTAGCAGATTTCCAGTGTTAGTTAACCAAAGTTCTCCTCAGCATTCAACTCAAATTAGGAGAAATCTGAGAAGCATTGCACTAAATTCTGTATTTGCAAATAATCAAAAAACAAAAAAAAATTTGGTACTGGGAATCTGAAACAAAAATTGCTGAAAACACTGAGCTATTTAGTGGCATTTATGGAGAGGAAGTAAATTTAATGATTTAGTGTAGATTCTTTTCTGATGAAAGGTCCTCAGCTGAAACCTTGTCTGTTCTATCCCCCACTGTTGATCAACTTCCTCAGTGTTTGCAGCATTTTCTCTTTTTGCTTTAGTATTTGGAAAGGTGCTTGCTCATGCTTGTGGTTCAAATGGCTGGTACTGCAACGCCCGTGATATGTTGAACTGGGTGAGGCCACTTCCTTGGTTCAGTCATCGGCCAAAGGTGAATATTGTGATATGGTGGAATTTGGAAGTTAGCCTGTGAAATGCAAATAAAGGTGAAGCATTAACATCAGATAAGAATCTATTTGAGTAATAAAACAATGGCAGGTTTGTCATTATTCATGCTTAACTGAACCGGCAGAGAAACATTAGCAATGCACAGTATGTCTGTCAGAATCTGATTTTGTCTGTTTGCACTGTTTGAGAGCACATTTCCTCTCCATCTGATGAAGGAGCAGTGCTCCGAAAGCTTATGGTATTTGCTACCAAATAAACCTGTTGGACTTTAACCTGGTGTTGTGAGACTTCTTACTGTGTTCACCCCAGTCCAACGCCGGCATCTCCACATTGAATCTGAAAAAGACAGAGTTGTGTCCTGAAGTAACTTACACTCCTTTTCAGTGTTAACCATACTTCATTTTGGCACATACTTGAGTTCAATTTGTATGTTTTGAGAAAACCAATTGCCCCTAACACTGACCACTACTCTTGTATAAGGCTGACACTCAAGTGCAGTACTGTTGAATGCAGTTCTCTTCAAAGAGATGTTAAACTGAGGCCTCATCTGTATGCTCTGATGGATGTGAAAGATCCTTGGGCACTATTTTGAAGAAGACCTGGCGGCACAGTAGCTACCAATGTTGCCTCACAGCTCCAGAGACCCGGGTTCGATTTTCTATGCAGGTGGCTCATTTCAGGGCAGCATGGGCAACCTGTGTGGCATCTCCCAGTCAGCCACACACAAATGCACACAGAAGGTTACTGATGCCCTTTATGTGAGGGCTCACCTGCATATAAACTTGGACCGAGACCAAGTGAGCCAAGATGCCAGGTCTATGGGCTTCGCCTGCTTAACAGGTTTTCCCCAGGTCCAAGGCCTGATTGACTGCACTTACCTGGCCCTGCGCGCTCCATGGCTGTGACCACACGATGCGCTTCATGCAAGTGTGTGCCCATTTCCTGGGGGCTACATCACGGGGCGCCCTCAGATTCCAACCATCTTTGAGGGAGAGCAGTGACTGGAGGGAGGGCTCCTTAGGGACAGGGGATAGATACCCTCTGTGGAGGTGGCTGATGACACCAGTGCGGAGACCAGAAACATGTGCTGAAACTCTTTATAATGAAGCTCACCCTGCAGTGTACTTGCTGGTTGAGCAGGCAATGGGCCTGTTGAACATGTGGTTCTGGTGTGTGGACTAGTCAGAGGATACCCTCCAATCCAGCCCCCTAGGGTCTGCGGAGCTCTCCACAACTTGGTGCAGTAGAGCGGAGACTACTTGCATTAGGAGGAAATGGAGGAGAGCCACATCTCCTCAGAAGAGGAGGATGTCAAGGAGGATGGCGAGGGTGACCAAGCAGAGGAAGGGGCGGAAGAACCCCGGGCAATGGACAGGACTCGACTGGGCCGTCGTCTTAGGGATAGCCTCATAGCACGTTGGTTTGTGGACGAGCAGGACTAGGGAGTGAATAGCTCTCCCACCATGGGGCCTAACATGTCAGCAATAATGTGGTGCCAGCAGTGTGCTCCCTTTCTGTTGCCAGGCTTCATGAGCGGGGCACTGAGGCCATTGGCTGGATTCTGCAAGGGAATGATGATGACTTGCATTCAGAACAGAGTGATGTTCCTCTCATTCTCATGATATGTCGGGCCGAGAGCTTAACGTGCCCTGCCATTGAATGGGCTTAATATAGGGCTCAGGAACGTGGGGTGCATAGTAGACCCCACCCATGTCAGGGGTCCTGGTGTTTACATCCATCTTATAGCTGGAGTGGGGAGCCTGTCAGCACCTCAACAGCTCTCAGCCTTGTGATCACGAGAGAACACTGTTTGAGATGAGGGATGAGTTTGATGGGATGGTGGGGGGGCGCTGGCATTCACTCTTCTATGAATCGGAGTTGTAGGATGGGCTTTGGGGGGGCAGAGGGAGCGCGGTGTGCCTGCCAGCAGTGCCTGCACCATACAGTTGAAGCTCTGCACCACTCCAGCAGACATGGAGGTTATAAGGTGAATCATGGTGCAGACATTTCCTATCATGGACTGCACATCCTGCGCTAAGGTCTCCACTGTGGATATCAACCTCGCAGTGTTGGCTTCGTTGCGCTCAAGTGATGGCATCATTTTCTTAGACAGAAGGCGACGGGGACTCCTCCAGCCACCTGTGCAGTCGAAGGTCTCCCTTCCTGATGCTCACGAATCTGCCTTTGTAGCTCCAGCAACTGTGGGACAACCAGGCCCAGGGACTCAGCAAAATTCTGGGCTTCAGCATCTCTCCAAGTGCCAATTCCCTGGGACGTCCCTGCTTCCACTTGCTATGAATCTTCAGCTGTGAGGTGCACCCAGAAGCCTGTCTACTTAGTGATCCCACTGAGGTATGAATATCTGGTGATGCCGGGTCCTTCTCCACCTGCATTGCCACTTTCAGTGACCTGTGTACCTGTACACCCAGATCCCTTTGCCTATCAATGCTCTTAAGGGTTCTGCCATTTACTGTATATTTCCTATCTGTATTAGACCTTCAAGACTCGACTAAGGGGCAACTTAGCATGGCCAATCTAACCTGCACATCTTTGGACTGTGGGAGGAAACAGGAGCACCCGGAGGAAACCCACGCAGACACAGGGAGAATGTGCAAATTCCACACAGACAGTGACCCAAGCCGGGAATTGAATCCAGGTTCGAAGATTGTTCATCTTCTTCCCACACTGTTGTCCCATCCTCATCTGGTGTGTGCTGCCACAGCATTCCAGATGGGGATAGTGATCCTGCTGGAAGGCCTTCTCCTGGAGCAGGGGTAGAGTGTATCCCGTCTCTGCTCCACTCCATCCACATCCTAGTGAGGGCTCCCTCTGAAAAGTGAGGTGCAGACTTTCTGACTGCCATCCCCTGCAATTGGATCTAGAACAAGTGCTAGGAAGTGCTGAGGAACCATTTATATGGAGCCCCGCCAGTGACTGCAGTGATGAAGTTGCTGTGGGGCAGGTGAATCAGAGGGAACATGCAGGTGCAGCGTGATCCTTGTGATGTGATGCTGGTGTACCTTTAAGAAATGTATGATGTATGTTTTTTAAATCATGTTCTCTGCAATTAAGTAGTTTTGGTTATTTTTTAATTGTTGCTGGGCTGTCTGCTATGAGTACTTTTATTGCTGCTTCAATGGCTTAAATAGAGTTTTGTTTATTTTTACTTTGGGCCTCAGTTACTTTCTGGGACTTTTTATGACCTTGTATTGTTAGGGGGAAGAATGATTGACAGGTCAGGCGACAGGAGCTCTTTCATTTTCAGTTTTGAGTTGCTGTTTTTAGCTTAGAAGGGGTGTGGACATCAGACTGAAAAGAAGTGTTTCTCTCGCTCTTTCCCTGGTATTGGAAATTCTGCTTGCTAGATAGAAGTGAGGCTTCTGGCCTTCCTGGAGTGAAAATTCTGCTGTTGGTGGCTTTGCTAGCTAGTACCTAGAGTCTCTCTCTCCCTGGTGTTTTGGGAAGCTGTTCTGACTTCAAGCCTGTGTGTGTGTGTGTCTCAAGAGAACTAAGTACTAAGTTCTAGCAACACGTGAGCATTTGTATTTGCTGTGTTATACCTGTGGAAGCGATCTGTTTGTGGAGAAGTTTGTTTGATTGGAACATTGCATATATTTGTCAAGGGTTATACAATATCATGGTTGGTTTTTTTTCTTGATTGTACTTGGTAAAAGTTATTGCTAAGTTTCTTTCCATACATGTTAACTGTATTCTTAAATATACCTCTTTTGATAAAAGCTTCCGAGTGGGTCAGTTGAATCATAACTGAAATGTAACATCTCATTCTCACTCTAGCCAAATTCAAATTGCAAAACTTATGATCCAGGCGGACTTCAAAAATAACTTTGGAGTTTTTGACCTGAATTATAACAATGGGCATAAAAATTTTCACTAATGTGGCATTAGATTCGGTCCGAACTCATGCTAGCGCAGTCAGTGGAAAACACTTCCGGCCGGAATGTTATGGTCGTTCACACTAGCGGGATTTTTCCATTCCGCTGCAATGAATGGAGATTTGGCTGGGAGCCAAATTCTCCGACCTCACTGCAGCAGGAACATGGCATGAGCAGCCAGTAAGATTACACTCTCAGTTTCACCCTATGTCTTTGTGATTGAATCTACTTTTTCTCCCCCTATCTGTGTTACAGGGAATCAGGACTCCTGTGATCCAAATCAAGGTGACTAAAACAGATATTTATACGGAAGTGTTAATTCTGCTAAAAATTAAGTGATTTAATGCTGTGCTGTATTGAGCTTTTATATGTCCTGACATTTCCTCTACAACGCAGTGTCAATGAATGTTCTGAACGGGTCAGTGTGTGCAACTCCAGGCATCCAATTATCCCATTACTGATCTTGCGAGGCAAGCAATTATTTTTTAATTGTAGGAGGCTTGGTCTTTGGTGCTATAATAGCTGCTGCTTTCTCTGTGTAATTTTAAAGCATTGACTGTGTGTTTAGGAAACTAGACCCTGATGACAAAATTCTTTAAATTAACAAGTTTTATTAAAACATGAGCTCCCAACAGACAATGTTACTTATTACTGCTTCTTCAGCTTTGTCCAAATTACAAAATTCATTTTACAAATAATTAGGGTTTTCAACTCTTTCTAACTCTGGTCATCACACTTTGAAAAGGATTAGTAAGGAGGCAGAAACGATTTATAACAATGGTTCCAGGAATTAAGGATTTCAGTTATGTGGCTAGATCGGAGAAGCTGGTGCTGTTCTCCTTGGAGAAGAGAAGGCTGAGAGGAGATTTGATAGATGTCTCCAAAATCATGACGGGTGTGGACAGAGTAGATGAGAGAAACTGTTCCTATTGAGCAAAGAGAGCACTGATTTAAGGTGGATGGCAAAAGACATCAGAAAGAACTTTTTATGTAGATTTTTATGTAATTAAGCATGACCAATCCATCTAACCTGCACATCTTTGGACTGTGGGAGGAAACCGGAGCACCTGGAGGAAACCCAGACAGACACGGGGAGAACGTGCAGACTCCACACAGACACCCAAGGCCAGAATCGAACCTCGGTCCCTGGCGCTATGAGGCAACAGTGCTAACCTGCCACCTCTTGACAAAGATTAATTAGGAATAAAGTATCTGATCTTGGACTTCATTTATTCTTTATTTATGTTTTGATCTAAAATCATATAGTCACGTCCTGCATTTTTATGTACCAGAACAAATTGTCTTGTAAAACAGCTGCAGAGACATTTTGGCCCAGTTTTGCCACGCTCTGTGACAAAACTGGACCACTGTCTCCTCCCTCAGCACAGCTGAGATGTACTCCCTGATCAGCATTGCAACTCCCCCACCCCTATTGTTTTCCCCTCCTGTCCCGTCAAAAACAACAATATCCCAGAATGTTAAGCTGCCAGTCCTGCCCCCCTTTAACCGTGTCTCCATAATTGCAATAACATCATAATTTCATGCAGTAATTCAGGCTCTCAGTTCATCTGTCTTACCTGTTACACTTTTTGAAGCAAACGCACTCTAGACCTCCAGTCCCTCGAGCCCTGCGGCTTCCCTCCCCCTGCTCTTACTCTGTGCTACGGTTATCTCAGTCTCACATTTTTCCTCCGTCTCTACACTTACTGGCCTGCTGTTGCAGTTCCCATCCCCCAGCCACACTAGTTTAAACCCTCCAATGTGCATAGGGAGTGCACATCTTATTAGAAACAGAAGTTATTTAGAGGTGTACCTGTAAAGGGTGACTGGAGTCATATGCCATTCCTGCTGTAAAACTAGGCTTTCCTATTTTCAGCCATGACTAATGCAGATAGTCAAAGCACATTTTCCTTCTCCAGCCTCCTTGTCTGGAGGCTTTGTTGTGCTGACTACTGATCCAGCACAACCAAAATATTCAGTCTTCAGTTATGAGCATTGTGAGTGGCAGTAAGTTGCGCTACATCAGGAAGTGCATTTACCCACTGTGCTCTTTGGAACTTGCAACATGTGTTCTTTTCAAATGACTATTGTATAAAGACTGTTTAACATATGAAACTATTGGCATCCTCTCGCCTGCAATTAACTGCTGGATTATCATTATTTACTAACATACATTGTGCAATGCAGAGCATTGATCAGAAATGTCAGCCATATTTGCCTATTACTGTAGTTGTTACCATTGTCCATGCCCTGAATGATAACTTGTGTGATATGGTAAGAAAACATAGATCTGCCAAATTGCCAGTTTAACAATAACTAATAACTAACAATAACTAAGCGAGTGATAGTAGTAGGAGACTCGATAGTCAGGGGCATTTCTGTGACCTCGAACGAGACTCTAGGATGGTGTGTTGCCTCTCTGGTGCCAGGGTCCTGGATGTCTCTGAGTGGGTACAGGGCATCCTGAAATGGGAAGGTAAACAGACAGATGTCATTGTCCACATTGACACTAGTGACATACGCAGGAAGAGGGAAGAGGTCCTGCGAAGACAATTCAGGGAGTTAGGAGAGAGCTAAAAAACAGGACTTTTTGAGTAGTAATCTCAGGATTACTCCCCATGCCATGTGCTAGTGAGGTTTGGAACAACGAGATAGTAGAGTTGAACATGTGGCTGAAGAGCTGGTATAGGAGGGAGGGCTTTAGATGTATGGGTCACTGGGATATCTTCTGGGGAAGGTGGGACCTGTACAAGAAGGACGGGTTGCACCTGAACTGGAGGGGCATCAATATCCTGGGCATGAGGTTTGCTAGTGCTGTTCGTGAGGGTTTAAACGGGTGTGGCGGGGGGTGAGATCCGGGACAGCAAGCCAGTAAGTGTGGGGACTGGGGAGAAAAGTGAGACTGAGATAAACATAGCGCAGCGTAAGAGCTAGGGAGAGGGAAGCCGCAGGGCTTGGCAGGACCAGAGGTCTGGAGTGCGTTTGCTTCAATGTAAAAAGTGTAATAGATAAGACAGATGAACTGAGAGCCTGAATTACTGTATGGAATTATGATGATATTGCAATTATGGAGACACAGTTAAAGAGGGACTGGACTGGCAGCTTAACATTCTGGGATATTGTTGTTTTCGACAGGACAGGAGGGGAAAACAAAAGGGGTGGGGGGAGTTGCATTGCTGATCAGGGAGCACATCACAGCTGTGTTGAGGGAGGAGACATTGGGGGGGATCTTGTAGTGAGGCATTATGGGCGGAGCTCAGGAATAGGAAAGATGAAATCACAATGTTGGGAGTGTACTATAGACCTCCCAACAGCCAGCAGGAGACAGAGGAGCAGTTATGTAGTCAGATACTTAAAAGGTGTGAAAAAAGCAAGGTAGTTATGTTGGGTGACTTTAATTTCCCCCATATTGACTGAGAGACTCCCTTATAGCCCGGGGCTTGGATGGAGAGCAATTTGTTAGATGTGTCCAGAAGGACTTTTGATGCAGTATGTTGACAATCCAATCAGGAAGGTATTGGGGAATGAACCAGGCCAGGTGATTGATGATTCAGTGGGGGAGCATTTCGGGCTTAACGACTATAATTCCATAAGATTTCGGGTTGTCATGGAAAAGGACAAGGGTGAGGGTGCTTAATTGGGCGAGGGCCAATTACATTTAAATTAAAGAGGAACTGGGGAATGTGTATTGGGAGCGGCTATTTGAGGGCAAATCCACATCTGATATGTGGAAGGCTTTTAAAGGCCAGTTGATTGAAGTGCAGGACAGGCATGACCCTGCAAAAATGAAGGATAGAAATAGCAGGATTTGGGAACCGTGGATGACAAGGGAAATTGTAATCTTAGTCAAAAGGAAAGAGGAAGCATACGATAGGTCTAGGCATCGAAAAACTGACGAAGCCCTTGAGGAGTATAGTGAAAGTAGGAAGGAACTTAAATGCGGAATTAGAGGGCTGAAAAGGGCCATGAAATATCTTTAGCAATCAGGGTCAAGGAGAATCCCAAGGCTTTTTATACATATATTAGGAGCAAGAGGGTAGTAAGAAAACAACTCAAGGGCAATGGAGGAAAGTTATGCGTGGAGCCGTGGGTGAGATCTTTAATGAGTACTTTGTATCGGTATTCACCAAGGAGAAGGACATTACAGATGTTGAGGTCAAGGATAGATGTGTGCACGCTCTAGAGAATTTCAATATATCGAAGGAGGAAATGTTGTGTATCCTAAATTGCATTAAGATAGACAAGTCCCCGGGGCCGGATGGGATCTATCCCAAGTTACTGCAGGAGGCAAGGGGAGAAAAATCTGGGGCCTTCATCTTCACACCCTCTTTGACCACAGGCAAGGTTCCAGAGGACTGAAGAATAGCCAATGTTGTTCCCTTGTTTAAAAAAGGAAGCAGGGATAATCCAGGAAATCATAGGCCGGTGAGCCTGATGTCAGTGGTGGGGAAGCTTTTTGAAAAGATATCGAGGGACAGGAAATATGCACATTTGGAAGAAAATGGACAAGTTAGTGACAGGCAGCATGATTTTGTACAGGGAAGGTTATGTCTCACCAACTTGATTAGTTTTTTGATGAGATGACAAAGATGAGGTCAAGGGCTGTAGATGTAGTTTATATGGACTTTAGTAAGGCGTTTGACAAGGTCCCACATGGCAGACTGGTACAAAAACTAAAATCACATGGGTTCGGGGTGGGCTGGCTAGATGGATACAAAACTGGCTTGGTTATAGAAGATAGAGAGTAGCAGTGGAAGGGTGTTATTCAGAATGGAGATCTGTAGCTAGTGATGTTCCGCAGGGATCTGTGCTGAAACCTCTGTTGTTTGTAGTATATACAAATGATCTGAAGGAAAATGTGGGGGGTGCTGATTAGTAAGTTTGTGGATAGCAAGAAGGTTGGTGGAGTTGCTGATAATGCCGGGAATTGTCAGAGGATACAACAAGATATAAATAGATTGGAGACTTTGGCACAGAAATGGAGTTTAATCTGGACAAATGCAAGGTGACACGTTTTGGAGGATCAAATTTAGGTGTGAATTATACTGTAAATGGCAGAACCCTTGGGTATATTAACCCTTTCAGACGTTAACATACAGAGGGATCTGGGTGTGCAGGTCCACAGTTCCCTAAAAGTGGCAGCACAGGTGGTCAAGGTGATTAAGAAAGCATATGTCATGCTTGCCTTCGTCAGGTGGGGCATTGAGTACAAGAGTTGGGAAATCATGTTGCAGCTATATAAAACATTGGTTAGGCCACATTTGGAGTGTTGCGTGCAGATCTGGTCACCACATTGCCAGAAGGACGTGGACACTTTGGAGAGGGTGCAAAGGAGGTTCAGCAGGATGTTGCCTGGTCTCGAGGGTGTTGACTATGAAGAGAGGTTGAATAAACTAGGATTGTTTTCGCTGGAAAGGCGGAGGCTGTGGGGAGACCTGATAGAGGTCTACAAAATTATGAGAGGCATAGACAGGGTGGATAGTCAGAGGCTTTTTCCAAGGGTGGAAGTGTCAAATGCAAGGGGGCACAGGTTCAAGGTGAGAGCGGGAAAGTTTAAGGGAGATGAACGAGGGAAGTTTTTCACGCAGAGTGGTGGGTGCCTGGAACATGCTGCCGGAGGGGGTGGTGGAAGCAGGCACATTAGCAACATTTAAAAGGTATCTGGAAGGGTAGATGAAGAGGGAGGGAATAGAGGGATACGAACTGAGTAAGGGCAGAAGGTTTTTTCAGTTTAGTTAGGGCATCATGATCGGCACAGGCTTGGAGGGCCAAAGAGCCTGTTCCTGTGCTGAACTTTTCTTTATTCTCTTTTATGCTTTGTAATGCTGGATTCCAATAAATATTGCATGCCACAATATGAAAACTCTGCCTACGTTGAACAGTAGCTTATGGTGATGTATTTATCTTGATGTTCATCTGCCAATTTGACAAAGTTTCAGTGCACCATGCAAGTTTTTCTGTTGCATTTAGTCCCTGGTATGAATTGTGAAGTAGGGACAAAGCAGAAGATCTTGAAAATCATCTAATTTAATAAAAAGGCGATGTTTGCGATCTTACCGGCTTGCTGTACCAGTAAGATTGCATGAAACACCAAAAATCCGCATGTTCATTCCTGCTTGTAATTGTATCAGCCCAGTTTTGCTGGTGCAATTGGCCTTGTGCCCAGAAAGGGCACCAAGCCAATTTAAATATTAATGACATGCATTGCTTGTCATTAGTCACTTACCTCCTTGCCAGTCGAACCTCATACCAGCGAGAATCACAGCTGTCTCCATTAGCGGGGACCAGGCATAATGGTTTCCATGGGGGGGTGGGTGGCCAGAGGCCATTGAGGCCCTCAGTGGTCAGGGGCATGAGTGGACAGTGGCACCCTGGCACTGCCCCACAGGCACCATAACTGCTAGTGGCAGTGCTATAGGGTGCAGCCTGAGTGGGGGTGGGGCTACGACATTGGGAGGGGTGGCAGGGGGTGGAGCTCTGGAAGGGGGGGTGATTGGCAGGAGGATATGCAAGGGGAGGTTGATCAGCGGCTGGGGTGGTGGGGGAGGGAGGAAGGAGAGAGACTGGGGTGGGGAGGGACATGCAAGGTGGGCTGTGGCAGGAGGGGCACAAGACGGGGGGGGGGGGTGGGGGGACCCATGGGCGGGGCTCGATGCCCCGATGCTGGTGACCCATGTTGGTATGGAGGAGGGGTTACGCTGCCACCCATGATTTGGATGGGGGATGGGGGGAGGGGGCGGGGGGGTGGAGGGTGGAGGAGTGGCAGGAAGTCTCCCAGTTCACTGGGAGATCGGGGCACCTGTGCCATGGCACTCTAAGCAGTCTGCAGCTGGCTTCACCGGCGAGTTTAGGCTCCTCTCCCACTGGGCGAGAATCACACTTCTGTCCAAAAAAGTAATAGAGCATCATAAGATTGCATTTTCAAACTCATCCAGAAAACAGGTCTAAAACTCCAGTTTTTTTGCTCATTCGTAAGATTGTGCCTACTTTTATTTGTATAGCACTTTTAACGTAGAAAAAGTTCCATTTTGCTTTACAGAAATGTAATCAGACATCTTCCATTGGCTGCTAGTGCATTGACCTCAAATATATTGGTGCGATCTTTCCAGCCTCTTGCGCCGGTCGACCTGCACAGCTGGCCGGGAAGATAGCATGTGAGGCTTTGGCACCAGGCAAGAACCGGTCTCGCACTGAAAGCCACCTTCTTGGCCCTGTTTTGCTGGTGCATTCGGCTTCACCTGATTTAAATAATGCATTGGCACAGCCAACTGGATTTTTCCCCCACCTCTTACCAACGAGAATCACTCGTGGTCCTCACCAATGGGGACCAGATGTGATGGCCAGATTGGCGGCGGGGAGGGGGGGTTGAGGTCAGAGGCCGTTGAAGCCCCCGGGTGGTCAGGGACATGGCCGGGCACTTTGAAGGGACAGACAGCAAATACACAGAGAGAACAATCAAAGGGAAGAATAGTATAATTGCTAACATTCGGGGAAGCAGAGAGGCAGATTCCATCTAGCAGCCTGAAAGCCAGTTCTAGCTGGTAGATATGAAGCAAGAATGTAGAAACTTTTGTGGAGGCAGTTAAAATCATAACTTTGGGGGAGGCGATGACCTAGTGGCATTATCACTAGATTCTTAATCCTGAAACTCAACTAATGTTCTGGGGACCCGGGTTAGAATTCCACCACGGCAGATGGTGGAATTTGAATTGAATAAAAATATCTGGAATTAAGAATCTACAAATGACCATGAAACTATTGTCAATTGTAGGAAAAACCCATCTGGTTCACTCATGTCCTTTAGGGAAGGAAATCTGCCATCCCTAACAGGTCTGGCCTATATGTGACTCCAGTGCCACAGCAATGTGGTTGACTCTCAACTGCTCTCGGGAAACTAGGGATGGGCAATAAATGCTGTAAGAAGTCTCACAACACCAGGTTAAAG
Organism: Mustelus asterias; assembly: GCF_964213995.1. NCBI lineage: Eukaryota > Metazoa > Chordata > Chondrichthyes > Carcharhiniformes > Triakidae > Mustelus > Mustelus asterias. The sequence continues at coordinate 64,536,806 of NC_135821.1, read as the reverse complement.
TCCAACAGGTTTATTTGGTAGCAAATACCATAAGCTTTCGGAGCGCTGCCCCTTCGTCAGATGGAGTGAAAATCTGTTCTCCAACAGTGCACAGAGACACAACATCAAGTTACAGAGTACTAATTAGAATGCAAATCTCTACAGCCAGCCAGGTCTTAAAGGTACAGATAATGTGGGTGGAGGGAACATTAAACACAGGTTAAAGAGGTGTGTATTGTCTTCAGACAGAACAGCTAGTAAGATTCTGCAAGATCAGGAGGCAAGCTGTGGGGGTTACTGATAATGTGACATAAATCCAACATCCCGGTTTAGGCCGTCCTCATGTGTGCGGAACTTGGCTATCAGTTTCTGCTCAGCGACTCTGCGCTGTCGTGTGTCGTGAAGGCCGCCTTAGAGAACGCTTACCTGAAGATCAGAGGCTGAATGCCCGTGACTGCTGAAGTGCTCCCCCACAGGAAGAGAACAGTCTTGCCTGGTGATTGTCGAGCGGTGTTCATTCATCCGTTGTCATAGCGTCTGCATGGTTTCCCCAATGTACCATGCCTCTGGACATCCTTTCCTGCAGCGTATCAGGTAGACAACGTTGGCCGTGTTGCAAGAGTATGTACCGTGTACCTGGTAGATGGTGTTCTCACATGAGATGATGGCATCTGTGTCGATGATCCGGCACATCTTGCAGAGGTTGCTGTGGCAGGGTTGTGTGGTGTCATGGTCACTGTTCTCCTGAAGGCTGGGTAGTTTGCTGCGGACAATGGTCTGTTTGAGGTTGCGTGGTTGTTTGAAGGCAAGAAGTGGGGGTGTGGGGATGGCCTTGGCGAGATGTTCGTCTTCATCAATGACATGTTGAAGGCTCCGGAGGAGATGCCGTAGCTTCTCCGCTCCGGGGAAGTACTGGACAACGAAGGGTACTCTGTCCACCGTGTCCCGTGTTTGTCTTCTGAGGAGGTCGGTGCGGTTTTTCGCTGTGGCGCGTTGGAACTGTTGATCGATGAGTCGAGCGCCATATCCTGTTCTTATGAGGGCATCTTTCAGCGTCTGGAGGTGTCTGTTGCGATCCTCCTCATCCGAGCAGATCCTGTGTATTCGGAAGGCTTGTCCGTAGGGGATGGCTTCTTTTACGTGTTTAGGGTGGAAGCTGGAGAAGTGGAGCATCATGAGGTTATCCGTGGGTTTGCGGTACAGTGAGGTGCTGAGGTGACCGTCCTTAATGGAGATGCGTGTGTCCAAGAATGCAACCGATTCCGGAGAGTAGTCCATGGTGAGTCTGATGGTGGGATGGAACTTGTTGATGTCATCATATAGTTGTTTCAGTGATTGCTCACCATGACTCCAAAGGAAGAAAATGTCATCGATGTATCTAGTGTATAGCATCGGTTGAAGGTCCTGTGCGGTGAAGAAGTCTTGTTCGAACCTGTGCATGAAGATGTTGGCATATTGAGGTGCGAATTTTGTCCCCATGGCTGTTCCGTGTGTCTGGATGAAGAACTGGTTGTTGAAGGTGAAGATATTGTGGTCCAGGATGAAGCGGATGAGTTGTAAAATTGCATCTGGAAACTGGCAGTTGACGGCATTGAGTACTGAGGCCGTTGCAGCAATGCCATCCTCGTGGGGGATGCTGGTGTAGAGTGCCGAGATATCCATTGTGACGAGGAGTGCTCCTGGTTCAACTGCTCCATGTGTGTTGAGTTTCTGTAGGAAGTCCGTAGTGTCGCGACAAAAGCTGGGGGTTCTTTGTACAATGGGTTTCAAGATGCCCTCGACATAGCCGGAGAGGTTCTCGCACAGGGTTCCATTTCCTAAAACGATGGGACGGCCGGGTGTGTTTGCTTTGTGTATTTTTGGGAGGCAGTAGAGATCTCCAACGCGTGGAGTACGTGGGATGAGAGCACGGAGGGTGCTCTGAAAGTCCGGATCAAAGGTTTTGATCAGAGTGTTGAGTTGACGGGTGTGTTCTTTGGTCGGATCTGTGGGTAACTGTCTGTAGCGTTCCTCGTTGTTCAGTTGTCGGTACACTTCTTTGCAGTCATCCGTTCTGTTCAGTATGACGATGGCCCCTCCTTTGTCTGCTGGTTTGATGACAATGTTGCGGTTGGTCTTGAGAGCGTGGATGGCATTGCGTTGTGCTTGGGTGAAGTTCGGTGCTGTCTTGTGAGTGCGGCTGATGAATTTGGTGTTGACGCACCTCCTGATGGTTTGGGCATACATGTCAAGTCGAGGGCAGCGGCCTTCCGGAGGAGTCCAATTCGACTCTTTCCTCTTCGGTTGCACTGCGGATCTCTCTGTCTGCTGTTCCGGTTCATTAGCTGTCTCATTGTGTCTCATTGTAAATGCTGGCCAGCAAGCTGGCCATTCAGCCCCACAAATGAATAAAAAAATACCCAGAAGAGACATTTTCCAGAATAACTCCTCAAATGTGCTGTCTGGTAACTAATGTTTTTAAAGTTTATTTATTAGTCACAAATAGGCTTACGTTAGCATTACAATGAAGTTACTGTGAAAATTCCTGGTCGCCACACTCCGGTACCTATTCGGTACACTGAAAGAGAATTTAGCATGGCCAATGCACGTCTTTTGGACTGTGGGAAGAAACTGGAGCACCCAGAGGAAACCCACACAGACACGGGGAGAATGTGCAGACAGTGACCCAAGCCGAGAATCGAACCCGGGTCCCTGGCACTGTGAGGCAGTACTGTGCCACCGTATCGCCAACTATAAGCTGGCCTTTATTTATAAGTCTATTCAAGTGGATATGGTTTGGGAAGAGCGAAGTCCTGAAAGAGTTCAGATTTCTTAAACATACTTTGGATCAAAAAGGGTAATTTCTATATAAACTGAAATTCCTATAACTAACTGTCTTAGATCATTATAGCCTTGTTTATGTATATGTGTTTTTTCTTTATTGTTTAAATAATTTAATAAGTGTTCTGCTATGACTGGACTGGCTACTTTCTTGCTGGATCTTCCACTTGATGCCTCACGCCATTCCCATAAACAAAATTATACATCACCACAAACCGGTGTTCCAAGTTGGGACACCCTTGGAGGTAATAGCAGCTGGGTTCGTAACAAAACCTCTGTGAGAGGCTTTATCCTAGATTAAAATCAAGTCCAAGTATCGCACTCATCTCACAGATGCCTATCTGGCCATCTCAAACTACGACCCAGACTTCACAGCACATTCAGATATTGTGCAAGCATAGGTGTCACACTATGATTAAGTGAATATTTTGCAATGCATACATTTTTGCAGGTTCTGGTAAAGCCAAATTTTTAAGAGTAGATCTTGTGCTGCATTTGGGTTCTAAAAGGGATCTTGTGTTTAAAAAGTTTGGACCACTGTTACAGGGAGTACACAGGAAAGTGGAATGGAGACCACAACTAGATCAGCCAAGATCTTATGAAATGGTGGAGCAGGCTTGAGAGGCCGAATGGCCTACTACTCCTAATTCATTTGTTTGTATTTAGTAATGTAAAGGCAATGGTTAGTTCACAGATGCTGATCTTCTGGAATAGGAATAAAATGAATGGTAGTCTAAATGCAGATTAAATTATGTTGAAAAGCCCATGTATTGGATTGGAGTAAATTCTGTTCAGGATGTTGATGAATCTCACTATTGGCACATTAATGAAATGTTGCTGCTGATGTGGATCACATTTGAAATTTTCCTGATGTCAGTGTTTGAACTTTAAATGAACTGGTTGAAATGGAAAGGTGTGTGACACCTATAGAGCTGGAAACTGCAGTTGTTTTAAGTTCTTCAGATGGATTTTGCTGTGCCCAGCTGGTGGATGCTCTGAAGTGTAAATTTGCCCTTCTGCTGACCATGCTTCAAATGTATCCAGTGTGTCAGAACCATCTGCAGTCAGGGCAGGGCAGGTAGCATGGATGCATTGCAGAACAGACAGAAGGAAAGCTTTTCACGTGTCGTGTATTTGTTGCTGTCTGATATAAAGGTCAGGCTGCTGCTGTGTGCCAGGAGTTGAAAATCTCCAACTGCCGCTCGATTAGTTTAAATCTAATGTATTTATCCCATTTTATGTGCTGATCTGAAGCTACACTTTTTGTTTTATGATGCAAAACTCGATTCACAACGTTAGATTATTCTTGACCTAGAAATTCAAAGTACAAAAATTTGAAATAGAACTAAAGAAATTAAGCACAGAAGAATGCCATTTAAACATTAGTCCTGGAATAATGCTGATTCTTCAACAGGAGTTATCTTTGCTAATCTCATATCCTTTACCCTGTTAATAGTCTTTCACATGTTTACCTAGCTCCCTTCTAAATCATGTATGAATAACCATGTCCAAATAATTTTCAACGTGAAGAAAAATTATTCTAACCTAATTTTTGGTGAGAAATACTTAATTATAAACTTCTAAACTATTTACCCGCTCAAACTTTAATCATTTACAAATCTCTATCCTAAAAGCAAGCATCAAGGTACAAGATGTAGCAGCAGTTGGAAATCTAGTGGCAACTTTTGTTGGTATTGGAAAGTATTGTTTTTGATGCACATTATAGAATCAGGAAAAGGCAGCAACCAATGAGCTACACCAATATTTTTCAAATGGGTTTAGCTAATAATACTCAGTTTGGTCTTTTTTTGATTGGTGAATTTAAGGAGTACGTTTGCTTGTGGGTTTATTTGATGGGTAGTGCTGGCGCACATGGAGGACTGGATTGTGTGAAAACAGCAGAAGCTAATGATTGGTAGCAACGGTGGCAGAGAACAAAATGGTAATGGGAACCCAGCAACAAATTTGCCCACGCTGGAGAGATTGTTTCCTTGAGGAATTGGATGGAATTGATCAGAGGGATGGAAGGAATGCAATGGGAATGGCATTAGAGAGTTGGCAAGGATAAGATGAAATGGCAAGGATGGATTAAATTATGGAATTGGTTAAGTTTGGCAAAATGGCGGTGACAATTATTTGTTGCAATCTATTATTCGAGAGCTAATTTTTGTGCTAAATATTAGTATTCACGAGATTTGAATGAAAAGGTTTTAGAAAAGCTGTCAGGTGAATTAAAATAATACATCAGTACTGATTCTATAGACATAAGAGACAATAACAGTCCATATTCTTCAGAGTTTCTACACAATCTAACACTCGTGGGCATGCCACCACTAATCTTAGATTCAAGGAGAGCCATTATAAGGTTGCTGCAAAGATTGAATCCTAATCAGATATGTCATGGAACATCGTGAGTAATTAGGAAGTTATTTTTTCAATGTTAGATGCTGAAATAACAAGCAGATTTCAAGGATATGGAGCAGTAATGGGCGACCCAGGATAGTGAGTGGGCTTGAGTGGCCCTCTGTCATGTAGGTGGGCCACATGAGTGAAACTGGGTACTTGCATTAACCATGACCTCATGAATAAGATTAAATATATTTAATACACACCAAATATTTCATAGCCAGCTACAGAACATTCTTAAATAAATTCATAAACATTCATATATTAATAGAACTGTCAGCAGCTTCAAATTGCAAAATCAAATGTAATATTTATATTTAAATACATTTAATACACACCAAATATTTCATAACCAGTTAAACGCTACTGCATTTTTACCAAAGTGTTTTGATTCTGACCTGCTGTTGCATTTTCTGTAATCATTCAATATCAGGTCCAGTTGCTTACCTGTCTGTGTAATCCACTGACTAGTATTCAGTTCAATAATCTAAAGTTGGATCTGGAATCATGTTTCACACCTATAGTTAATTTAATCCGTAACAGCTGAGCCTGATCCGATACATACCTCCTGTATTTGGCAACAAAGGTCTTGGTTTATTCCTCTTCCTGGCTTGGTCGTCTGTACTGTCAGTAGATACATTCCTTTTCTGCTTCTTCCTTAGACCTCAGCAGCACGCAGCACATCCTGTCGTCAACGAGCCTGCCGTTACCTCATAGCTTGTTGACGTCAACCCGAGGCAATGATTCTGGACCTGGAAGGTGTTGGCGCAATTCCTCTGTGGTCAAGACTCAACAGGTCCCACTCAGAGCCCTGACAGACCGCAGGTTGCCCACCACTGATATAGAGTGTATATTCCTTAAATGATATTGAACCTATCAGATGTAAATCTGCCTTTTCAATTTAGGAAAAGACAGTTCTCAATTAGACTTTCATATTCTAGATTATAAGTAAGTCACAAGGCCAAACTCTTGACAAAGTTTGTATTTATATTTCTATGGCTGATTTTACTCATGGACAGCTTCATGTAGTTTTTCCCCAGACTTTATTCTGTTTAAAGTCTTTGGTGAAAGAATTGTTAGAAATTCTGCATTTAAAGAAATACTGTTGTAATAATGTTACTAATTTGACAGTAAATGTTTTGTGTGTTTCTGCATTTAAATGGGATCAGGAGGCAGAAGTAGACCATGTAGTCCCCTCGAATTTGCTGCACAATTCAGTAAGATGGCTGACTTAAGCATTCACTCAATTTTCCTGCCCTATCTCCATGTCCATCAATTCCCTTAGTAGCCTAAAATCTATTAGTCTGAGTCTTGAATACATTTATCAACTAAGCATCCATAGTCCTCTTGAGTAGAGAATTCCACAAAAATTTACAAACCTCTGAGTAAAGAAATTTCAGTCCCAGCCCTAAGTGGATAGCCTCTTATCCTGAGTCTATGGCTGGAATTTCATGTTGGGTAGGTTGGGCGACAGGAGCAGAAAATATTGCGAGAAGTGCCAAGTCATGTTTTATGTTGGTGTGAAAGCTTGCCGCGATCATTATCTCCTCGGTCAGTGGTGAGCCACTATCAATGGTGGCAACTTCATTTGAATACATCTGCAACCCATTATTGGGCCCAGACACCAGAATCATACCTGCATTCCCATCAGAAAATCCATCCATGGCAGCATGATGTCAGAATGGCATGAAGCACTGGCTTCAAAAGGTGTGCACCTGGCGAGCATACCTTTGAGGGGAACTCAAAGTCACCCCTCACAGAACGGCTCTGCATATTCAGGGGGAAGAGGGGGCACCGGGGTTTAACTCTGGGCTCACCAAGTTTGACCCGGGGTACCGGGGTTTGACTCCAGGTACCGGGTTTGACTCCGGGCTCGCCAGTCTTGACTCAAGGGCACTCGGCTAAGATTCGGATGTATTAGGGTTTCTGCACATGTCCATGAAGCAGTAATGTCAAAGACTACAGATATCTGGAGAACTGGTTGGTTACATCAGCCATCTTTCCAGGATTTGGTGCCACGGGGACTTGCAGGGGATCCACTGCTAGCTTTGACAAAGGGTCATCTGGACTCGAAATGTCAGCTCTTTTCTCTCTTTACAGATGCTGCCGGACCTGCTGAGATTTTCCAGCATTTTCTCTTTTGGTTCCACTGCCAATGTCACTGAAAGTTACTGTGATGCTCAATTTTTATACAAGTTACTCCTTCCAGGGCACCAGAGGTGAATTCTGTGGGTTTTCCAAACTTTTTTTTATTAGTGTCACAAATACACTGAAATTAAGTTACTGTGAAAATCCCCGAGTGGCCACACTTCGGTGCCTGTTCGGGTACACTGAGGGAGAATTTAGCATGGCAATGCACCTAACCAGTACGTCTTTCGGACTGTGGGACGACACTGGAGCATCTGGAGGAAACCCTCGCAGACACGGGGAGAATGTGCAGACTCCACACAGGCAGTGACCCAAGCTGGGAATCGAAACAGGGTCCCTGACGCTGTGAGGTACCAGTGTTCACCACTGTGCCACTGCAACCCCTCCTCCCCCCACCCCCGCCCAAACCTCTGCACTAAAGTGCATTCACGGCAGGGTGTGCAACTTCGTCCATTTTGACCAGGATCAGGCAAAGAGCGATGGGCTATAGGGAAGAAAATCTACCATCTTCATCTGGTCTGGCCTACATGTGACTCCCGATCCACAGCAACCAGCAAGCCACTCAGTTGTATCAAACAGCTACACAGTCAGTAAAATTAATGAAATTGGATGGATCACTGGCATTGACCTAGGTACTGAAATGACAATGGCAAACTCGGCCCTGTAAACCCTGCATAGTCCTCCTTGCTCCTTACTAACATCCTTTGCCTTTTGGAATGGCAAATTGGCACAGTGGTTAGCACTGCTGCCTCACAGCGCCAGGGACCCGGGTTAAATTCCGGCATCGTGTGACTGTCTGTGTGGAGTTTGCACATTCTCTCTGTGTCTGCATGGGCTTCCTTCGGGTGCTCCGGTTTCCTCCCACTGTCCAAAGAAGCACAGGTTTGGTTGAAAGGGAGTTCCAGGGTTTTGGCCCACTGGCAATGGTTGTTGGATGGCGTGTGGCTTGGTCCATAATAAAATCATGAAGTTCTATCCTAAATTGCTGGAGTTATGTTTCATTCTACTGTTGCAGCTGATTCTGTTTTTCCATGTTTAATTAACATTTATTATTTGTCTACTGCACCTCTGGTAGTTCCAATTAAATTTCATCTGCCACTTGTCCACTCACTCCATCAGTCTGTCCATAGCCGTTTGAAGTTTACAATATAATCCTCATGGTTCAGAAAACTTCCAAGTTTCATATAATTTGTAAATTTTGAAATTGTGCCTTGTACATCAAGATTTAGGTAATTGATATGTATTGGGAAGAATGGGATCCTGACACTGATTCCTGCGTAACTCCACAATAAATCTTCCTCCAGTCTGCCTTTTTATTTCCTTATTCTTTCATGGGCGTCTCTAGCAAGGCCAACATTTGTTGCCCATCGCTAATTGCCCTTGAACTCAGTGGCAGCTAACCACGTTGCTGTGGGTCTTGAGTCACATGTAGGCAGATTTCTTCCCTAAAGGACATTAGTGAACGAGATGGGTTTTTTCAACAATCAACTTTTAATTCCAGATTTTTATTGAACAAATTTCAACATATACCTTGGTTCTCTGGAATCTAGTAATCCAGAGACCCTGGGTCTCTGAATTACTAGTCCAGCGATAATACCACTGCACGACTGCCTCCCCTTGTTGCATGTTAAACCATGCAAAGCAACATTTTGAATGATCTCAAGATTATGGATAGTAGAATCTGGGAGACCAGCCCACAAATGTGTTGGAATAGTTGAGTTTAGGGAAATGAAGGCTTGGTGAGTATTTCAACAGCAGATGAGCCTCAGACAGGGGTGAAGTTGAATAACGTTACAGAAGTGGAAATAAACAGTCTTTGTGATGGTGTAAGTATGAGACTGAAGGCTCACTTGACATCAAATGTGACACCAACATTGCAAACAGACTGATTTAATCTCAGACAGTTGCCAGGGAGAGGGATAGAGTTGATAGTTAAGGAATAGAGTTTTTAACAGGAACTGAAAAGAAAGGTGGCTTCTTCTAGATGTTTAGTTGGAGGAAACTCAAAGAAACACACCAGATATTGCACCATTTGGGGTACCAGATTTTTTTTTTTGCAAAAATATGCTTTATTCAAATAAAACATGAAAGACGCATTACGAAACATTTAAAATTATTATAACAGTAAAATGCCAGATTAATTTATAATGAGCATATCTGATTAAGGTTGGGGTGGGTACTCTGTTTCTCTTTGGCCTGTATGATTGTACAATGCATAACCTAGCAAATTCTCAACCTAAAGTATTCTTTATCTTTCTAGTTTTAGCATTCACAACATACCAAGGACATCCCAAAGTACTTTGCCATCAATGAAGTACTTTGTTCCCCCAGAATCACAGTAGTATTGTAAGGAAGACTAATATTTTTTTTTGGTATAGAAGCTGATGGTATACCTGCTGCAATCCAGTCCATTACTTCAGAAATGTCAGCAAAGGTTCTCATGTTAGATTCATCTATAATTCCTTCCTGCAGTTGTAAGCTGAAGGTTGTCCTTCAGACTTTTATGTTCAATTACACAATGAAGTAGCTAACCACATGCACACAAGGTTAACTGCTTTCTTGTGCTCTTGTGTTATTGATGAGATCAACATTCTTGAGCTTAGCCAGTTAATTGTTAGGCAGTTTTTACAAGAGTCACCTTAAAATTTATATGCTCAATACATTTACAAAAGGTTTGCTGAGCTTGTTTGGTGCTCTGAAACAACTTGACAATGTAATGTTTAACAATAAAAAGCAAATATATTTTCTTACTCAAATGTTCAACGTATTTCTAATTTATTTTGTTGTGCATTGTCGCATTTTGCAAATGATACACACTCCGCTGAGGCCCAGGCTGCCCTCATAAGAAGGAACTTTGATAATCCTGCATGATCAGAAAGTACCGAAGTCCAAAACCGAACTATCCAAAATGGAAATTGCATTCCATATTGGAGAGTGTTAAAGAAACAGCTTTGAGTACGGGTGTAGCAACAACATTCCCATGGGAAAATACATAGGGCACCTTAGTTGAAAAGTAATAAAAAATAAGGGAGCACAGGTGTTCTGGTTCAGGACAAGATTGAGTGTGGGGATGGTGTCAACCTTATCGGAATTATTAGGCCATCAAGGACATTACAGCTACAACTGCACTGATAAAGGGCCAGTGGTTAAAGAATGATGTCAAGGAGTCAATTGATGCTGACCTGCCTGGTCTTGAGATTTAAACTGCCTGTTCCACTGGCTAGGAATCTAAAATCTGGCACAGTCTCGGCCAAACTGAGCCACACTGATGGGGGAACATTATCATTGGCATAAATGAATCCAATTTGGCGAGGAGAAAATCAATTAGTTGTATTTATATCGCATGTTTTATGCTCTTGGTACCGTAAATCTAGTTGGCATTCAGGCATATTGCAATGGTGGGGTGAAGTATGCCCCTTGCAAAAACAAATCTAACAACAGATCATCTCATACTACTCTTGCTGAAGAATGGTATAGGTGCCAGAAATGAAATAAACTGTGTAAGGTACTGGAGCCTGTTCATGGAACAATATTCCCAGCAAGGAGTAGATGTTTTTGGGAGCGAGGGGAAAAAAATCATTTTATATCTAGCCTCTACACTGTGTACCAGCAAAAGGGACAATAGATGATTCAACTTCATTATTTTACCAATAATGCAAAATGTATGCCAACCACTTAAATTTACTTGTGCAGCTTTTAATATATTATCTGATGGAAGTGACAGCCTTCACTTAACACTGTCCATTGATAAGACAGCCAAGATTGTACAAACTGAAGGAGAGAAATCTCATTTGGCTACATATAGTGCAGCACTTTGGATAGCTTTTACCATAATAAAATGTCCCAAAATGCTTCATGAGAGCATTATCAAACAAAATTTGACATTGAGCCACACAAGGAAAAATTAGGGGAGATGACTAAAAATGCGACTCAGTGTCAAATTTTGTTTGACGATGCTCCTCTGAAGCATCTTGGGACATTTTGGGCCATAATGTCTTAGCTCTCCTGCATAGGATGTGGGGGCACCCCAAAGATGTGCTGGGAAATCCCTCTTGTAAATTCCCACTTGTCAGGCAGGGCTAGCTTCTGCTGGGCAATTGCGTTGGGCTGGGAACCATCTGACAAAGTGATTTAAATCACTAACTTTAGATGGTTCGCCAGTTTTACACTCGGTTACTTGAAAGAGTTAAAAGGAAAAAAAACACATAACTTCAAAGTAACAATTTTAAACACCCAGATTGGAACCCAACGATATTCTCCACCTGTATGGACCCCCCACCCCTCGAACAGCGGAGATAGTCATACCATGACATCACAACGGTCCAACATTGAAGTCTTTATTAAAAATGCTTACAATTCCAAACAACTCTTTTTAAAGTAATCAAAAATGGTTTGTATCAGCCCACCTCCTGTGTAATTTACTTGGTACAAATCTAGCATGATTGCTAGAGGCATTTGACCAGATAGCCTTCCAGATTTCTTGTGCACAGATAATATTTTAATTCGGGACTAAAAGAAGATTAGATGGCTGGCATTAGGAGAAAATGTTCCTGGGATAATTGGACAGTGTTGGTTCAGGGATGTGGGCTTCACAGACCCTGTATAGTACAGGTTCTATGCAAGCATTTATTTTTGAGAGGCTCCACTACTAAACTTTTATAGCCCTATGGCTCCCCATACTGGTTATAGGCAGTGATGCAGTCTATAAACAGCAAAACCATTATGGGGAGTGGTGCAGGTAAGCATGCTTAATTTGTTGCACAGAATCTTCAAGCTCTAAATCAAACTATTTTAATCATGTAAAGTCATCTTTTATGCATGGATCTTTCACATGACCGCCAACTGCTATCATGTTGTTTCAGTGTTTTTATAACTCAACATTTCTAAAAAGCTAAATTGAGATTTGTTAAGTATGGATCTGGAAGATGGGGATGGCATGGGAAGGATGGAATAGCATCAGATGATGATACAGTGGTTAGCACTGCTGCCTCCTCAATTCCGGCCTTGGGTCATTGTCTGTATGGAGTTTGCACATTTTCCCCATGTCTGCGTGGGTTTCCTCTGGGTGCTCCGGTTTCCTCCCACAGTCCAAAGATGTGCGGGTTAGGTTGATTGGCCAAGCTAAATTGCCCCTTTGTGTCAGGGGGATTAGCAGGGTAAATGTGTGGGGTTACGGGAATAAGGATCTGGATGGAATTGTGATCGATGCATATTCGATGGGCCAAATGGCCTCCTTCTGCACTGTAGGGATTCTATGAGGATGGAAGGATAATATGAGATCTAAGACGAGTCGTCAAAGATGCCAAAAGACAGGACTGGACCAAGCTAGAGTCCCAGGCTAGCCACACGGACCCCCGCCGACTATGGCAAGGTCTGCAAGACAAAACAGGCTACGAGATGAAGGCGTGTAAAATCGCCGGCACCAACGCACCCCTCCCTGATGAGCCCAATGCATTCTATGCCTGGTTTGAGCAAGAGGTCAGCGAGAGCATGACCTCCCCCCGGAAGCCTCGGATGAACCTGTATCTGAGGCCACCATTGCAGATGTCAGAGCAGCTTTCTTGAAGTACCACCCATGGAAAGCGACTGGCCCAGGTGGGATACCCAGACAAGCACACAGATCTTGCGCTGACCAGCTGGCGGGAGTATTCACAGACATCTTCAACCTCTCTTTACAACAATCTGAGGTCCCTATCTGCTTTAAGAAGATGACCATTATCCCGGTACCAAAGAAAAGCTGAGCAGTGTGCCTGAATGACCATTGTCTGGTGGCTCTGACATCCATCATTATGAAGTGCTTCAAAAGGTTAGTCATGGCACGAATCAATTCCGACCTCCCAGATTGCCTGGATCCACTACAGTTTGCTAACCGCCGCAACAGACCTGGCCCTGCACACAATCCTGGAACACGTACATAACAAAGACACCTATGTCAGATTCCTATTTATCAACTACAGCCCAGCCTTCAACACCATTATTCCTACGAAACTCATCTCCAAACTCCGTGGCCTGGAGCTTGTCTCCTCCCTCTGCAACTGGATCCTGAACTTCCTAACTCACAGACCACAATCAGTAAGGATAGGCAACAACACCTCCTCCACGATCATCCTCAGCACCGGTGCCCCACAAGGCAGTGTCTTTAGCCCCCTACTATACTCCCTATGCACCTATGACTCTGTGGCCAAACTCCCCTCCAAATCGATTTTCAGGTTTGCTGATGACACCTGTGTGGGTCAGATCTTAAACAATGACGAGACCAAGTACAGGAAAGAGACAGAGAATCTGGTGAACTGGTGCGACAACAATAATCTCTCCCTAAACGTGAACAAAACGAAGGAGATAATCATCGACTTCAGGAAGCGTGGTGGAGGACATGCCCCTGCCTACATCAATGGGGACAAAGTAGAAATGGTCAAGAGCTTCGAGTTTTTAGATGTCCAGATCACCAAAACCTGTCCTGGCCCCCCCATGCCGACACTATAATTAAGAAAGCCCACCAATCCATTAAGTTGATCTTTGACCTACCTCCCATTAAGCTGATCTTTCTGTACACCCTAGCTATGACTGTAACAGTACGTTCTGCGCTCTCTCCCTTCCTTCTCTATGTACGGTATGCTTCGTCTGTATAGCATGCCGGAAACAACATTTTTCACTATATACTAATACATGTGACAATAATAACTCAAATCAAATCAGATGTGGATGATCTGGGAGGAGGGGATGAGATAATGGAATTGATTAAGTATACCAATTTAACCACAACTGTTTTGTGCTTCTCTGCTAGTATTTTTATAATTTGAAGTCAGCTTTTGCTGCTGGATCTACATATCATGTTACTTCAATGCTTCCATAATTCTCAGCATTTATAAAAAGCTAAACTGAGTGGTCAACAAACCTAGGATTTTATAATTTATTTCAGCATCTGATTTTGCAGCTTTAAATATCTGCCGGAGAGCAAAATGTTCTGAGTAATGCATTAGTGTAGGAGTGCCATAATTGAATTCTTTTGTGCAACAGCTTTAAAATTACTCTTTAAATGCCTATTTTAAAAATCACTCTGAGCTTCAATGCAATTTAGTTAATGGAGGAGCAGGCATATGTCTTTCTTTTGAATTAGAAACACAAACCCTTCTCCAATTAGGATCCGGTTTGAGACCAGTAACTTTTGTTGTAAAGTAGATGGCATTTGGAATCCTTGTTGCTTACTTATTAAATGAACAAAGCCACAAGGTGCCACATTTTTAAGCAACAAGAAAAAAAATTACTATACAAGAGTCGCCTAGGAAAGCAGTCAATATTCTCTATCTCTCTGCCACTCTGGCTTGCTAGGGCATTTCAAAGGTCATTTATTCAAAGGCCTATCCTTATTCCCGGCCACATTGCTGGGAATCAGCACCCTTCTTAACCATGATCACCACCATTTACATTCCATAGAACCATAGAAAATTACAGCTCAGAAACAGGCCTTTTGGCCATTCTTGTCTGTGCCGAACCATTTTTTGCCTAGTCCCACTGACCTGCACTTGGATCATATCCCTCCACACCCCTCTCATCCATGAACCCGTCCAAATTTTTCTTAATTTACCACTTTTACCACTTTATCCGGCAGCTCATTCCACACTCCCACCACTCTCTGCGTGAAGAAGCCCCCCCTAATATTCCCTTTAAACTTTTCTCCTTTCACCCTTAACCCATGCCCTCTGGTTTTTTTCTCCCCTAGTCTCAGCAGAAAAAGCCTGCTTGCATTCACTCTATCTATACCCATCAAAATCTTATACACCTCTATCAAATCTCCCCTCAATCTTCTACGCTTCAGGGAATAAAGTCCCAACCTATTCAATCTCTCTCTGTAACTCAGCTTCTCAAGTCCCGGCAACATCCTTGTGAACCTTCTCTGCACTCTTTCAACCTTATTTACTTCCTTCCTGTAACTAGGTGACCAAAACTGTACACAATGCTCCAAATTCGGCCTCACCAATGCCTTATATAACCTTGTAAGAAGTCTCACAACACCAGGTTAAAGTCCAACAGATTTATTTGGTAGCAAATACCATAAGCTTTCGGAGCACTGCTCTTTCGTCAGATGGAGTGGAAATGTGCTCTCAAACAGTGCACAGACACAGAAATCAAGTTACAGAATACTAATTAGAATGCAAATCTCTACAGCCAGCCAGGTCTTAAAGGTACAGACAATGTGGGTGGAGGGAGCATTCAACACAGGTTAAAGAGATGTGTATTGTTTCCAGACAGAACAGCTAGTGAGATTCTGCAAGACCAGGGGCAAGCTGTGGGGGTTACTGATAATGTATAATAATATAACCTTACCATAACACTCCAACTATTATACTCGATACTCTGATTTATAAAGGCCAATGTACCAAAGGCACTCTTTACGACCCTATCCACCTGTGACGTCACTTTTAGGGAATTCTGTACCTGTATTCCCAGATCCCTCTGTTCAACTGCACTCTTCAGAGTCCTACCATTTACCCTGTACGTTCTACTTTGGTTTGTCCTTCCAATGTGCAATATCTCACACTTGTCTGCGTTAAATTCCATTTGCCAGTTTTTAGCCCTTTTTTCTAGTTGGTCCAAATCCCTCTGCAAGCTTTGAAAACCTTCCTCACTGTCCACTACACCTCCAATCTTTGTATCATCAGCAAACTTGCTGATCCAATTGACCACATTATCATCCAGATCATTGATATAGATGACAAACAACAATGGATCCAACACCGATCCCTGCGGCACACCACTAGTCACAGGCCTCCACTCAGAGAAGCAATCCTCCACAACCACTCTCTGGCTTCTTCCATTGAAAGAGGTTTAACAACACCAGGTTAAAGTCCAACAGGTTTATTTGGTAGCAAAAGCCACACAAGCTTTCGGAGCTGCAAGCCTCTTCTTCAGGTGAGTGGGAATTCTGTTCACAAACAGAGCATATAAAGACACAGACTCAATTTACATGAATAATGGTTGGAATGCGAATACTTACAACTAATCAAGTCTTTAAGAAACAAAACAATGTGAGTGGAGAGAGCATCAAGACAGGCTAAAAAGATGTGGATTGTCTCCAGACAAGACAGCCAGTGAAACTCTGTGGGGGTTACAGATAGTGTGACATGAACCCAATATCCCGGTTGAGGCCTTCCTCGTGTGTGCGGAACTTGGCTATCAGTTTCTGCTCAGCGACTCTGCGCCGTCGTGTGTCGCGAAGGCCGCCTTGGAGAACGCTTACCCGAATATCAGAGGCCGAATGCCCGTGACCGCTGAAGCGCTCCCCAACAGGAAGAGAACAGTCTTGCTTGGTGATTGTCGAGCGGTGTTCATTCATCCGTTGTCGCAGCGTCTGCATAGTTTCCCCAATGTACCATGCCTCGGGACATCCTTTCTTGCAGCGTATCAGGTAGACAACGTTGGCCGAGTTGCAAGAGTATGTACCGTGTACCTGGTGGATGGTGTTCTCACGTGAGATGATGGCATCTGTGTCGATGATCCGGCACGTCTTGCAGAGGTTGCTGTGGCAGGGTTGTGTGGTGTAATGGTCACAGTTCTTCCATTGAGCCAGTGTCTAATCCAATTTACTACCTCCCCATGTATACCTAGCGACTGAACCTTCCTAACTAACCTCCCATGAGGGACCTTGTCAAAGGCATTGCTGAAATCCAGGTAGACAACACCCACCGCCTTTCCTTCATCCACTTTCCTGGTAACCTCCTCGAAAAACTCTAATAGATTGGTCAAACATGACCTACCACGCACAAAGCCATTTTTACATTCCCTCTTTTTATCCATTTCACCTTTGTCAACCTCTCCCCTGCCTCCACCTATCACTGACCCTCTATCCAGTCCCCACAGCGCCCCCCTACCCCCACCACAATAGTATAAATCTCCCCCTATTTCCAATTGTGCCAATGTGGGCGGCACAATGGGTAGCACTGGTCCCACAGTGCCAGGGATCCAGGTTTGATTCCCGGCTTGGGTCACTGTCTGTGTGGAGTTTGCACGTTCTCCCTGTTTCTGCGTGGGTTTCTTGCGGGTGCTCCGGTTTCCTCCCACAATCTGAAAGACGTGCTGTTTAGGTGCATTGACCTGAACAGGCGCCGGAGTGTGGCGACTAGAGGAATTTCACAGTAATTTCATTGCAGTGTTAATGTAAGCCTTACTTGTGACTAATAAATAAACTTTAACTTTAATTGTCTTCAGTTCTGATGAAGAATCATTCAGTCTTGAAACATTAGTTCTGTTCTCTCTCCACAGATGCTGTCAGGCCTACTGAGATTGTCCAGCATTTCAGTTTATGTGTCAGATTCCAGCATCCGCAGTACTTTCCTTTTATCTTAGGACTCAAACTCTGTGACTGCTTATCTCCCTGTCTCTTCTCCTGAGATAGTGTCCCACTGGATGACGAGGCTGCACACCAGCATCTAATCACCAGCACGATCCCAGCTCCAAAGCTGCGCTGAACAGACAACCACTGCTTATGAACTTTCCACATGTCCCTAGCTCGCAACCTGCACGGGGCAGAAAACCACTTCCACTTCACTGAGCTGACAATTGTTTCCCAAAAGCTTTCTCTCATGTCCCAGCTCCCACCTGTGTGCTGAGCCAACTCATACCCTTCAGCTTCTTCTGCTCAGACTCTTCACCTTACATGGGCTAGTTTTTATTCACGTGGTTAGAACATAAGAACATAAGAAATAGGAGCAGGAGTAGGCCATCTAGCCCCTCGAGCCTGCCCCGCCATTCAATAAGATCATGGCTGATCTGACGTGGATCAGTACCACTTACCCGCCTGATCCCCATAACCCTTAATTCCCTTACCGATCAGGAATCCATCCATCCGCGCTTTAAACATATTCAGCGAGGTAGCCTCCACCACCTCAGTGGGCAGAGAATTCCAGAGATTCACCACCCTCTGGGAGAAGAAGTTCCTCCTCAACTCTGTCTTAAACCGACTCCCCTTTACTTTGAGGCTGTGTCCTCTAGTTTTAACTTCCTTACTAAGTGGAAAGAATCTCTCCGCCTCCACCCTATCCAGCCCCCGCATTATCTTATAAGTCTCCATAAGATCCCCCCTCATCCTTCTAAACTCCAACGAGTACAAACCCAATCTCCTCAGCCTCTCCTCATAATCCAAACCCCTCATCTCAGGTATCAACCTGGTGAACCTTCTCTGCACTCCCTCCAATGCCAATATATCCTTCCTCATATTCCAGCTGCGGCCTCACCAATGCCCTGTACAGGTGCATCAAGACATCCCTGCTTTTATATTCTATCCCCTTCGCAATATAGGCCAACATCCCATTTGCCTTCTTGATCACCTGTTGTACCTGCAGACTGGGCTTTTGCGTCTCATGCACAAGGACCCCCAGGTCCCTTTGCACGGTAGCATGTTTTAATTTGTTTCCATTGAGATAGTAATCCCATTTGTTATTATTTCCTCCAAAGTGTATAACCTCGCATTTCTCAACGTTATACTCCATTTGCCATATCCTTGCCCACTCACTCAGCCTGTCCAAATCTCTCTGCAGATCTTCTCCGTCCTCCACACGATTCACTTTTCCACTTATCTTTGTGTCGTCTGCAAACTTCGTTACCCTACACTCCGTCCCCTCCTCCAGATCATCTATATAAATGGTAAATAGTTGCGGCCCGAGTACCGATCCCTGCGGCACGCCACTAGTTACCTTCCTCCAACCGGAAAAACACCCATTTATTCCGACTCTTTGCTTCCTGTCGGATAGCCAGTCCCCAATCCACTTTAACACACTACCCCCAACTCCGTGTGCCCTAATCTTCTTCAGTAGCCTTTTATGGGGCACCTTATCAAACGCCTTTTGGAAATCCAAAAACACCGCATCCACCGGTTCTCCTCCATCAACCGCCCTAGTCACATCTTCATAAAAATCCAACATGTTCGTCAAGCACGACTTTCCCCTCATGAATCCATGCTGCGTCTGATTGATCGAACCATTTCTATCCAGATGCCCTGCTATCTCCTCTTTAATAATGGATTCCAGCATTTTCCCTACTACAGACGTTAAGCTGACCGGCCTATAGTTACCCGCCTTTTGTCTCCTTCCTTTTTTAAACAGCGGCGTAACATTAGCCGTTTTCCAATCAACCGGCACTACCCCAGAATGCAACGAGTTTTGATAAATAATCACTAACGCATCCACTATTACCTCTGACATTTCTTTCAATACCCTGGGATGCATTCCATCCGGACCCGGGGACTTATCCACCTTCAGTCCCATTAGTCTACCCAGCACTGCCTCTCTGGTAACATTAATTGTATTAAGTATTTCTCCTGCTGCCAACCCTCTATCGTTAATATTTGGCAAACTATTTGTGTCCTCCACCGTGAAGACCGACACAAAAAACTTATTTAAAGACTCAGCCATATCCTCATTTCCCACTATTAACTCCCCCCTCTCGTCCTCCAAGAGTCCAACATTCACTCTAGCCACTCTATTCCTTTTTATATATTTATAAAAACTTTTACTATCATTTTTTATATTAATTGCTAGCCTAGCTTCATAGTCTATCCTTCCTTTCTTTATCGCTTTCTTAGTCTCTCTTTGTTGTTTCTTAAATTTTTCCCAATCACTTGTTTCTCCACTATTTTTGGCCACTCTGTATGCAGCTGTTTTTATTTTAATACTCTCCTTTATTTCCTTCGTTATCCACGGCTGGTTCTCCCTTTTCTTACAATCCTTGTTTTTTGCTGGAATATATTTTTGCTGAGAACTGAAAAGGATCTCCTTAAAAATCCTCCACTGTTCCTCAGCTATCCTACCTGCCAGCCTGCTCTCCCAGTCTACCTTAGCCAATTCATCCCTCATCCTATCATATTTCCCTCTGTTCAAACAGAGGACACTGGTTTGGGACCAAACTTTCTCCTCTTCCATCTGAATCAGAAATTCGACCATATTGTGGTCACTAGACCCAAGAGGGTCCTTCACAATAAGATCCTTAATTCTACCTACCTCGTTACACAATACCAGATCCAAAATAGCTCGTTCCCTCGTCGGTTCCGTAACATGCTGTTCAAGGAAACTATCCCGACAGCATTCTAAGAACTCTTCCTCCATTCCACCCGTACCGACTTGAGTCTGCCAGTCAATGTGCATGTTGAAGTCCCCCATGATTATTGCCGTTCCGTTTTTACACGCATCCCTTATCTGCTTGTTTATAGCCCTCCCTACCTCAACATTATTATTTGGGGGCCTATATACCACACCTACTAGTGTCTTTCTCCCTCTACTATTCCTCATCTCTACCCATAATGATTCCACGTTTTGTTCCTCAGAGCCTATGTCATCCCTCAGTACTACCCTGATATTATCTCTTATTAATAGCGCGACCCCACCACCTTTTCCTTCCTGTCTATTCTTCCTAAACGCCTGATACCCCTGGATATTCATCTCCCAGTCCTGGTCACCTTTCAGCCATGTTTCTGTAATGGCCACTAGATCGTACCCACTCGTGCTGATTTGCACCATCAACTCATTTACCTTGTTCCGAATGCTTCGTGCATTCAGGCAAAGTGTCCTTATTCCAGCTTTTATCTGGACCCGCTTTGATGAGTCGCGAACACCCTCTCCCTCTACTCCCTTATCTAAATTACCGCCTTCATTCACTTGCACCCTCTCCTCTACCATTAATTTTGTAATTCCCCTTACCCCTGCATCCTTCACCCCATCAATTAGTTCCTTGATCCTAGTCAACTCTTCTAGCTCCCCTCCCAGTTGGGTTTTTGTGCCACACAGCACACTGACACACTCCTGATCAGTTCTGATGCACACCAAAAAACATCCAAAAATATAGAATCCTTCATATCTGGCAGAAGTCTCTTGCACCCATTACTTTATAAAACAAAGTTTGTCCTGATGTCCTTCTGCAAGGAAAGACACACGTTTCTTAAAAAGTAGTGTGACATTTCCTGACAGTACCCTGTTAGCTGAAGGGGATTATGATGACCCTCCTTTCCAATTCATTTTTTTCTCAAGTGTTTAGCTTGACCAAAGGGTCATCAAGTTGGGACAGCATGTGGTTTCGTCGAAGGTTTATGACATAGAAAGAGGACGCTTGGTCCATTGTGTCTGCGCTACCTGAAAAATGAGCCAGTAATCTTGTTACTTACGGCACTTGAGGTGCATATCTAGAAATCTTTTAAATAAGTACAGGGTTTCTGCCTCAGCTACCACTGAGCCAATTTGGTTCCACCTTGCTACATTCCTTTGGTTCCCATTGACTTTTATTTTTTTTCAATCAGTCTGCCATGTGGTACCTTGTCAAAAACCTTGCTAAAATCCATGTACATTATTTCAATTGCACTATCCTCCTTGTTATTTCAAAAAATAAAGTGAAATTAGTCAGACACTCCTTGACCATCCTTGATTACTCCATGCCTTTTTTAAGTGACAGTTATCCAGTCCATCAAAATTGATTCCAATCACTTTCCCACTGCGAAGGTTAGACTGACTGTCCTGTAATAATTTGGTTTGCTCCTCATTCCCTTTTTAAATGAAGCTACAACATTAGCAGACCTCTAATCCTCCAGCACCTCACTTGTAACCAGTGAGGATTGGGAAATGATGGTTCGACCTTCTGCTGTTTCACTTTTGGCTTCTTTGTACAGCCTGGGGTACATTTCATCTAACCCTGATGGTTTATTTACTTTCTAGCATAATAATCCCCTTATTAATTTGTCTCTCCTTATGCTTGTCACATCCAATACTTCACATCCTCCTCCTTAACTAAAATGTCTACATTGCATCTGTCTTGACAAAAGAGGGAGACAAAGTATTCATTCTTTGCCTCCATGCACACAGGTTATGCTTTCGGTCTTTTACAAGCTCTACTTTTTCCTTAGTTATCCTCTTAATGTTTTGATAAAACATTTTGGGTTCCCCTTGATTTTGCTTGCCAATATTCTTTCATGCTGTTTGCTTTCTTAATTTTTTTTGATTGCACCCCTCCTGTTCCTACACTGCCCTCTGCTTTCTGTAATATTGAATTCTTGAAATAAGTTTTCATTTTCTGCCTTATCTTGTCCTTTAAACTCCTTCACATCCAGGTGACTCCAGATTTGGCCATCCCACCATTTTTCTGTGTGGGAACATGTTGGGGGTGATTCTCCGAAAAAAAATTCTTAAGTCCTGAATTCGCGTAAAAACTGGAATAACTCCAGCCGGAATTTTTTGGTGTGATTTTCAAAATGAATCTCCCACACTCTGAACACTGCAGAGTGCCCTAGTGAGATTCACATTGAAAATCAGGGGCCAGGGCCTATTCCCTTTGGAGAGGCCAGCAGCATAGTGCTGAGTGGGCCCCTGCGCATGCACCGATCTGTCAGAGCAGGGATCAGCGCATGCGCAGTAGCCCTGCACTGCCGGTCTCCGGATCGTTGGCCAGCTCGATTGCCAGCCCAATTGCTGGCCAGCCCCGCAATCTCCATCGCTGGCCTACTGACCTCCCCCTCCCCCCACACTTGGATCGCTGGGCTCCCGGACGTCTCTGGCCCAGCCCCAATCACCCCCTTCTCTCCCTCTGCCACCGACCCTGAATGCAGAGTGGCAGTGGGACCCCCTCTCTCCCCCCCCTCCCCCCATCCCCACCGATTGCTGTCCCCCCTCTGGCCCCACCCCCTTGGCATTGTCCAATGCCCAATGGCATTGCCACTTTGTCCCTTGGGGGGCCAGGCTGGCACTGCCCAGGGGGCACACCCCCTTATCCCCGATCTCCAGAGGGAACTCCATGGCCTCCTTTCACTCCATTGGCGTCAGGCCGCTGGTTCCCTGTTAGTGGGGAGCTGTTCTAAACCCCGCTGGAGTTAATCACTCCTTTGAGGGTGAGAGGGAGGCTAGTGGGCCTGGAGACGTCAGTCCAGGGCCTCCTAATGATATTTAAATTCAATTTTAAATATGGAAATCAGCTCTGCGTCGACTCTGGATACCCTCTCCCAGGAGACGTGGGGAGCCCGCTAAATAGCCTCTGCTAATGTCTCCCGGCCCATTGCGAGCAGTGCAGCAGGCTGGGAGAATCACCCCTGTTTACTCTGAACTCCTTGATTCTCCCCTTTGAATGTCTCCCACTGCTGTGACGCTGATTTACTTTTAAGTAGCAGTTTCCAATCCATTTTTGCTGAATCACTCCTCAGCTTAATAAAATTGGCTTTCCCAAGTTTAGAACCTTAATTAAATGTTGTCTTTGTCCTTTTCCATAATTATATTAAGGCTAGCTGAATTATGATCACTACCACCAAAATGCTGTCCCGCTGTCGGTCCTACCATCTGACCAGCTTCATTTCCTAAAACTAAATCCAGAACCATGCCCTCTCTTATTTGATTTGTCACATACTTGCCAAGAAGGTTCTCCTGAATGCACATGAAGAATTCTGTTCCCTTGATTCCTTTCATATTAAAACTATCCCGGTTAATACTGGCAGAGTTGAGATCCCCGATTATTACTGCCCTACTGTTTTTACATTTCTCAGAGATTTCCCTATATATTTGCTCTTCTATCTCCCTTCGACTGGGGGCCTACAGTATACTCCAAGAGTGTGACTGCCCCTTTTTTTTCCTAAACTCAATCCATATGGCCTCAATTAATGATCTTTCAAACATATCAACCCTGCTCACAGCTGTAATTGCTTCTCTACCCAAAATTGTCAACCCTCCTTTCTTTTTATCCCCTTCTGTATCTCGTCTGAAACCCTGTACCCAGGAATATCGAGTTGACAGGAAAGATGTTTCTGTAATAGCTGTGACATCATACTGCCACATATATATCTATGCCCTCAGCTTGTCTGCTTTATCTGCTATACTCCTTGCATTGAAGTATTTACCCTTGAACACTGCCAAACTCTTTTTTTAAAAAATTCTGCCTTTTGTTTTCTCCACCTTCCAGACACTCTCATTTTCTGCCGTCCATTACCATTTCTAATTTTGCACCATCTGAATCTACCCTCTGTATCCCCTGCCAAGCTAGTTTAAATGCTCCCCAGCAGTGCTAGCAAACCTCCCGGCAAAGATATTCATCCCAGCTCCATTATCATGCAAACCATGCACTGGTACCACCTTCCCCAGAAGTGGTCCCATCACCCCAGGAATCTGAAACCAATGGTTTTATTTATGTGTGATTCAGAACAGTGCAAAATTCAGAATTCGACCCCCATGAGAATTCCCTTAAAGACAGATTTGAATCTTCCCAGGTCACCTACTCATTCAACATCCCAAACAGAACAATGTCCTTGTTGATGTACTAATCCAGGGCTAAACTAAAAAATGCAGCAGGAAACTGCCATTGCCCCTGCTACATGTGTGTGTGAAGTGCCAGATATACTTATTGCTAAAAATACTTAGCTGATTAAAGATCTGTAAAATGGCTGAACCTGTCTGTCTCTGACTTCGGAACAAAAGAAGGCACATTGTAGTTTCAGAGAAACTCACATTATTATCTCTGAGCACTTAGACCACCTGTGGACTGCACAGCTCAACTTCAAAGGGAGCTACAGAAAGGCCATTTGTATTTGATAACCCTGGCTAGCCAGGGGGGATGGAACATCTAGTAAGACAATGGCCTCTCAAACATTCCTTTTAATCCATAAAGGCCGAGATATTATCAGCCTAGAACACAAAGCCAATTTCTAGATACTGGATAAACATTCTTTTGTGGAAGACATCATGGAGAGGTAAAGTGACTTCTGGCCTGAGGAGCAAGTAATATACTCTAGGTGTGGCCTCAGTCGTGCCCTATGTTCCACTCCCCCTTGCAAGAAAGGCCAACATTTCATTTGGTTTCCTGATTACATGCTATACCTGCATTCTAAATTTTTGTGATTTGAGTACGAATTGCCCTCAATTTACATAATATTCTGCTTTTCTATTTATTCTACCAAAATGGATAACCTCACATTTTCCCACATCATATTCCATCTTCTAAATTTTTGCCCACTTGCTTAACCTATCAGTATTCCTTCACAGGCTCTCTGTATCCTTGCTTTCACACATATCTTTCTATCAGAAGCAAATTTGGCTGCACTACACTGCTACACTCCTTCCTGTTGTTCTTGCCAAAGTGGATAATTTCATATTTTCTCATGTCATATTCCATATGCCAGCTTCATGCCCAATCACTCACCATATCTATATCCTTTTGCAGCCTTTATGTGTCTTCCTCACAGCTTACTTTCCCACCAACCTTTATATCATCAGCAAACTTGAATATATTACACATGGTGCTCTCATCTAAGTTATTGAGGCAGTTTTTAAATAATTGAGACCCAAGGGCTGATCATTGCAGCTCCTCACTAGTTACATCTTGCCAGGCTGAAAATTACGTATTTATTCCATTCTGTTTTCTGTCTGGTAACCAAACCTCAATCCATGTTAATCCGATCCCATGAGCTCTAATTTTGTGTAATCATCTCTTGTGTTCTTATTGAATATCGAATCCAGGTATACTTATTCCACTAGTTTCCTCCGTATCTATTTTGCGAGTCACACCTTCAAAAAGCTCTATTTATCAAATACTATTTCCATTCCATGAAACCTTGCTAACTCTGCCAAATCAAAATATAATTTTCAAATTTCCTGTTACCACGCCCTAATGGATTCTAGTTGAATTCACAGATTATTCTAGCTTGTTCAAGTTGAGCTACATGGTGTATTTTTATGCCTGGTGCAATGAATCAATGCTATTGATAGCTTATTTCTGAGCTATGGATGTTAGTAAGTGAGCAGAAATCTCCTGAACTAAGAATTGTTTCTTCAGAAGTGTATTTGCTTAGTGTAATGAAGTAAGGATGAATGGAAATGCCTATCTAACTTCAAAAACGTGATTGTTTTTTGCTTGAAACCTGATGCCCAGTTGTTTGGTGGCATGCTGAGATTATCTGATACCTGACCAGGAAGTTGCACTTGTGAATGGTAGATCCTTAATTCCAAAGGGACTGAGACACTCGGAAGTGAAATAAAATACTTGACACAGAGCTTGAAAGATATCTGTATTGATGAAAGTAAAAGCACCACACATTGTGGCTGGCATGACTTATGCTATTGTATCAATTATGGATGAGACAATATAGATTCATATTATAAACAGATTTTTTTCTTTGTACTTGAAGTTGCTTTACAATTCGCTGCTCCATGCTCATCGCTTTCTACAGTTTTTGGGTAGAGATGAAACCAATGATTTATCTAATAATTGCAGTTCAGCTGGACAGCAGTTAGAACCTGTGGGCAATAGAGTTAATGCAATTTTGGCTGTCCCTACCCCGATCTATAAATCACAATTAGTAAATATAATGTGGCACCATTAACTGATTTTGGCATTGGATAACCCACATTCAATAAACAGAACACTGTTTTCACCTTGTACAGTAATCAGGGAATCTTACTATCAGTACTAATTTCCAAACAGGAAACTTAACAAATATGACCAACATCCTTTTCCTGTGTTTTATTAATTTTTTTCTTTTTTGGTTTGTGTTGAAATACTGGGTTTGAACAGTATCTGAACATGACCTAAGAACAAAGAACAGTACAGCACAGGAAACAGGCCCTTCGGCCCTCCAAGCCTGTGCCGCTCCTTGGTCCAACTAGACCAATCGTTTGTATCCCTCCATTCCCAGGCTGCTCATGTGACTATCCAGAGATTTAACCTTATTTGCTTAACATTCATACACATACCCAGCATCCTTATACAGTTAGGAAAATGTTAAAATTACAATTAGAGTTTATTGATTGTATGTCACATTTATACTCATTAGGACTATGTCATCTATACAAAATAAATCCTTTTTGGGGTCATGTGATCTAAGCACAGGAGCGGCTGTGTTTTTGCAAGCTCTGGCACTGCTCATCTCTTAATCTGTTTTTTAATCCTGATGCACAATGCATAATTATCTGAGTCTGATGTGTATAATCTGTCCTATGTTCCTGGAAGATCTTGGCTGAATTTTGGAAAAGGGGAACTAACTTAAGTCAAGAAAATCCTAGTGTGATTGAGGCAGTCAGAGACGGCTGGGGTGGGGCCCAGTATGCAGTGGCAGTTTTGCTGGTGAGCAGGCCTATGCTTTGATGATGCTGTTGGCACTGAGATGATGGCCGCCCCTATGAGTGATGTTGTGAACAACTGTCTTGGCTCCCTGGCACAAATTTTTAGTGCTCATGTTGATGAACTGCGAAATATCCTAGAGGGAATGGATGAAGCGGAGAAGACAATCCTGTCTTCGGATTGTCTTGAGAAGGCAGTTTTCTTGGTGAGGGTTCACCGTCAGTCCTTGGAAATTCTGCTGTATGGTGTGTCATGCATCCTGACTGACTTGGGGAGATGGAGCCGGAGAAGGAGTATCTGTGTGCCCAGTCTCCTGAGGAGTGCTGGGGATGAATTCTCAGCTGAATTTGAAAATTAGTTGCCGTGCTTTCACAATCTTGATTTGAGGGTTGGGCAGATTCGATGAAGCACATTGTATCTGCTCTTTGAGGCTTTTATGTTGTCTTGTCCTCGGTGTTCGTTGAGAAGGGTAGGGGCGGCTGGATGTGTCGGAGCCTAGGCTTTTCTTTGCTGGGGCTTTGGGACAATGAAATGGTGGCGGTATAGAGGCTTTGATGAAACTCTGGATGGATCCTAAAAGTTGCTTGACGATCCCATCATGGTTTTGGCCTTTTCGAGCTCAGTGTATGGATATTTTATCCTGCAGTTCATCATTAATCCTGAATTTTGTTCCTTTGAGATTATAATCCTGAATATTCTGATGTTGTCTTTTATCCAATTGATCCAGCTGATAGCCAAGTTCCTGGTGTTGTCAATCTAACAGATAGCCAAGTTCCGCACACATGAGGACGGCCTCAACCGAGATCTTGGGTTCATGTCACACTATCTGTAACCCCCATGACTTGCCTGGGCTTGCAAAATCTCACCAACTGTCCTGTCCGGAGACAGTTTACATCTCTTTAACCTGCGCTTAAAGCTCTCTCCACTCACATTGTCTGTACCTTTGAGACTTGATTACCTGTAAAGACTCGCATTCCAACCATTATTTTGTAAATTGAGTTTGTGTCTTTATATGCCTGTTTGTGAACAGAACTCCCACTCACCTGATGAAGGAGCAGCAAGCGCTCCCAAAGCTAGTGGCTTTTGCTACCAAATAAACCTGTTGGACTTTAATCTGGTGTTGTGAGACTTCTTACTGTGTTTAACCCAGTCCAACGCCGGCATCTCTACATCATGTCTTTTATCCTGACCAGGGTTAATGATATACGGGCACAGAGGCGTTTCTCACCTGTTATACTGTGAAAATCAGGGTTGTCTATTTTTTCTTTTGGATGGTATTCGTCCACTGGCATGCTCCGATGGTGGAATGAGAGAGGCCATAGTTTAACTGTTTGTGGGTCTCCTTTCTATTGAGGGTAATGCTGAGTTAGTTGGATGACATGAGGGCGTGCGGTATTTACCTGGTTTGTTTTTGATGTGCTGTAATCTTTGCATTTATGCTGAGGGAGTACAATTTTTAGTACCCTTTTCACTTTATTTTTTATGTAAGGTGCGTAGTGCCACACCAGGGTGGTGGGTAGGAGGTTTGGTACAGATGGTTGGTATGGCTTTTTAAGTCCTGGTTGTAGGTGAGGAGAATCCCCCGCAAGGACTATTGGGATCACATTTTTCTTTCGTAATTTTGTTATTCTGGAATTTATGAAAGCTTGCTTGTTGAAAAAGTACAGACAGATCTTGTATTCTGGAAAATACTGCATTCTTTTTGTTTGTCATTGGCGTCTCTGGTGTTATTGGAGTGGAGGAATTATGTTCTGGTGCAAGTCCAGGCATTATTGACTAATCATTGGCTATCTAGACTGTTAGGTTGGTTTATTTTGATTTGGTTGCGCAGATAGTGGCAGTGGTTACTTGATTATGTGGCTTATGGATTATATGGTGGGCATTTTATCTGGCTGTTAGGGTTTCTCTGAAGGGGGAATGAATTGAATGGAATTGATAATGGGGCCTAAATGGTGCCTGTGGGCTACCTAAAAAAGGGGATAGTTTGCTTTGCTTAATGTATATGAGTGATGTGAATACTATTGGCTTGTTGGTCCTTTTTCTAGTCTTGTGGTCTCCAACCATTTTAAGCACAAGGTCACTTTTAGCATCAAATGCAGCATGAGATATAGTCATAAAATTCAACTTTACTAACCCCCTCACCAAAATGTACTTGTGCATAACACTGACCTATTCTTAGTGTAACACCTGTACTTGCATACCATGAGATGGGAGGCAATATGAACCCATGTTCGCTGTCTGTGGGAATGGCGGCGGGGGCTCAAGACCCAGGAAAATCCGGAAGTTGTGAATCTCGCTGAGACCGCGACTTCCAATTTTCATGGCCTCTTGCCACAATGGGTATGAACCTGATTGCAATACATTTACATACAATTGCATACTATTAAGACCCCTCTTGTTGTATATTGAGCCCGAGGCATATTTTTAAACCATGTCAGCATAGTTTACAATAGTTTACACCCAGACGTGAACCTGTCGTGGGGATTCCCCCTCCCCCTCAGGGCATAAAAGTGAGTACAGCTCCTGGGGAAGAGGGAATGCCCCTTGGCATAGGTTGCACTGCTGAGTTGGAACAATACCTGGGGCAGTGCCGGGGTGGACCCCAGTGGCAGTCTCCTGCGGGGGGGGGGACTCACTTATGTGGTGGTGGGTGAGAGCAAACGTGAGAGCTGGGATGCCGGTGATGGCCATTTGGGGGGAAGGGGGGGTGGATTGTGGGGAAGGGGGTCCAAAGTTCAGGAAGGGTTTGGGGGCGGGTGGTGGTGCTGGCACTATGGGGAAGGTGGATACCAGCTCCAATTACTGGGAATGAATGCCGGCTCTGATCATGGGGCGGCAGGGAACCCCTGAGACCTCCGTGGTGGGGGAAGTTGCTTTTTGTTTTGGTCAGGGCATTCTTTAAACATGGTGCCCTGATCTCCATACAATTAGGACAGCCCTGTCCCCCAACAATGCGGTGTGCTTTTTTGTGACAGAGTGTGGTTAAATTAGCTGGAACCTACGCCCTGCCATGTCTTGGTAAGATTCCTCCTATCGGTGAGTGGTGTGTAGCCTGGGTCATAGTTTGAGATGGCCAGTCTCATATAGTCCATCAGATGGGCATCTGTGAGATGAGAACGATACATTGCTGATTGGCCGTACTAAAATGCCCCTTAGTGTCAGGAGGATTAGGAGGGCAAATACGTGGGATTAAGGGGATAGGGCCTGGGTGGGGATTATTGTTGTGCAGGCTCAATGGGCTGAATGGCCTACTCCTGCACTGTAGATTCTATTTGGGGAGAAAGTTACCTTACAGCAGTATGTAGAACCAAAGTGGGCCTTCACCGTGAGTGCATACAATGTCAGAAGAGAGTATTTATCTCTCTTTACAAGTCTCCAAAAGTCTGTGTCTCTTGACCTGGGTTTCAGCTCTGTGCCATTTTGCATGGTGATTATTTCCATGTCAAGTACACTGCTTTGTTCGAACACTCGCTGAAGTTTTGCTGTCAATTACCAATGTTCACTTGAAAAAAAGAAATTTGAGACAAATATAATGATTTGTTCCATCCTGTCTAACTCCTGAAATCGTCTGTTGAAATCCTTTCCCAATTTGTTTAGATGGTCACAGAATTTGTTTGGGTGGAACTCTTCCTATTTGACCTGTTATTGGACTTTCTCCAGATTTGAGAATTGCTCAGTAGTTTTGTTCTTTAACTGAGAGGACCACAGGCCCAGTTTCAACTTGAGCACGTTCACTGCACTGATCATGTGTGACATCTGTCCTGCCCCTTCAGTTCATTCAATTTTGCACTTATGTGCGTAAGAAACGGGAAGTCTAGCAACCACGCATTAACAAACTGCTCTCAGTACACCTCATTTCTTGATTTAAGAAAAGTGACAATTCAGGGAACAGATCTAAAAATCTCTGGGGGACTTTTCCTTAGCTTACCCACCTCACATCTGCATGAAGGAATTGCTCACCAAAGGTGACATCAAGCTCCTCGAGTAATTATTTGAACAAGCAATGTTGCAGACTCTAGCACGAATTGAGTTGCACGCATTCTCTTGTGATGCCGTTCCAAATTATCTCTTTAACTCAGGATTATACTCTGTTGACAAATGAGACAAATGGTCTTGCCTCTGACATTCTTTAAAAAAATGTACTTTCTCATTCCTGGTGGAAATGGTAGGTTTTTGCTCCTCGATCATCATTTTGTCTTCACCCAGCTTTGGCACCTGAGATTCAGCAGTCAATGAGCTGATTCGCTTGTCATCACAAGAAACCCGAGTTCTGCATATTTTTGGTGCAGTTTGGCAGTCAATGAGTTGATTCGCTCATCATCATGAGAAGCCCAGGTTTGGCACATTTTTGGCAGCTGTTCGGTAACAATGAGCTGACTCGCTCATCGTAATGAGAAGTGGCAAGGTGGCATAGTGGTTAGCACTGCCGCCTCACAGCGCCAGGGACTGGGTTCAATTCCAGCCTCCCGCAGTCCAAAGAAATGCGGGTTCGGTTGATTGGCCATGCTAAATTGACTCTAGTGTCAGGGGGATTGGGGGGGTAAATATGTGGGGTTACGGGAATAGGGCCTGCGTGGCACTGTTGTCAATGCAGACTCAATGGACCGAATGGCTTCCTTCTGCACTGTCGGGATTCAATGATTCTAAGCCTGGGTCCCGCACATTTTTGGCAGTGGATGGGCAGCCAATGAGCTGATCATCACAAGAAGTCTGAGTCCCGCACGTTATCGGCAGTGGTTCGGTAGCCAATGACAATCCACTTTTCGAGACTCCAGGATCAACCTGTCGATCACGATTGACTATTTGGAGACCATTGTTCTGGTGTGTCATTGGCAAGTTGTTTTCTCGGGTCAGGTGGAGGGCATGTTGGATGGAGGAGTAGATTGCACTCCCCAATACTTACCTTTCTGGGGTCTTCAGGACTGCTCTCCTTCTTGAGACTTGATTCCCTTGGGAATGCAGTGCCTTGTTAGCTGCGGGGCCTGAGTTGGAGTCTGGGAGCTTTGGCTCAGTGCAGTTGGAGTTTCTCTTCGGTTGGAGATTAGGCTGGTTGGAGGAGAAAGTCATTTTCTCCAGTGGTCTTTTGTGGAGACTTCCAGTCTATATGTCTTCTAGGTTTGGGCTCCCCTGGGCGGCAGTATCCTGTTCCTTGTGAGAATTATGCTGTTCTGTTCCTGGTATCCTTCCTGCAAAAATCTATGCTGAAACACTACGTCTGGTGTGTTAGATAATCCTGATGCTCCTCCCTCTTTGGAGTTTCCTTTCTTTATCCAGATAGATGGGATGTTGATATATAGTTAATCCTAGAGGGTTTCCATTATCTTGAGGAGGAGGAGGGTCACATCTCTCTCCGAGATACCCAGCTAATGGGTGTCTTGACAATTCTTCTTTTCAGTAAGATATCCTTGGCGCAATATGCTTTAGATTTTCGGTGATGGGGAGCCTGATTGGTACTTTTGATGTGGTTGGAGAGGACAAAGAACAGTACAGCACAGGAACAGGCCCTGCGGCCCACCAAATCTGCATCAACTAAATGCCTTTCTAAACTAAAGACCTTTTGCCTCTATGTGGTCTGTATCCCATGCCCCTCATAATTTTGTAAAATTCTCTCAGGTTGTCCCTCAGCCTCCAACCTTAAAGTGAAAACAAGCCAAGTTTGTCCAATCCTCGTGGCTAATATCCTCCAAACCAGGCATCATCCTGATAAACCTTTTCTATACCCCCTCCAAAGCCTCCACATCCTTCTAGTAGTGTGGTGATCAAAACTGTATGCAACATTTTAAACGTGGCCTAACTAAAATTCTATGCAACTGGGAACATCAAAATATGAAGATCAGTCATGGGAAATGTTAACTCTGTTTCTCTCTACACAAGTGTGACCAGAGTTTTTTCAGCACTTTCTGTTTGATAATGTTGAAACATGTGTAGTTCTTGATTTGATTTCTTATTGTCACATGTATGAGTCTACAGTGAAAAATATTGTTTCTTGCGTGCTATACGGATAAAGCATGTCGTTCATAGAGAAGGAAACGAGACAGTGCAAAATATAGTGCTACAGTCATAGCTAGGGTATAGAGAAAGATCAACTTAATGCAAGGTATATCCATTCAAAAGTCTGATGGCAGCAGGGAAGAAGCTGTTCTTGAGTCAGTTGGTACGTGACCTCAGACTTTTGTATCTTTCTCCCGATGGGAGAAGGTGGAAGAGAGAATGTCCAGGGTGTGTGGGGTCCTTAATTATACGGTTGCTTTGCTGAGGCAGCGGGAAGTGTAGACAGAGTCAATGGATGGGAGGCTGGTTTGCATGATGGATTGGGCTACATTCACGACTTTTTGTAGTTTTATGCGGTCTTGGGCAGAGCAGGAGCCATACCAAGCTGTGATACAACCAGAAATAATGCTTTTTATGGTGCATCTGTAAAAGTTGGTGAGAGTCGTAGCTGACATGCTAAATTTCCTTAGTCTTCTGGGAAAGTAGAGGCGTTGGTGGACTTTCTTAACAATAGTGTCGGCATGGGGGGACCAGGACAGGTTGTGGGTGATCTGGACACCTAAAAACTTGAAGCTTTCGACCATTTCTATTTAATCCCCATTGATGTTGACAGGGGTATGTACTGCGCTGTGCTTCCTGAAGTTGATGACAATCTCCTTCGTTTTGTTGACATTGAGGGAGAGATTATTGTCATTGTACCAGTTCACCAGATTCTCTATCTCATTCCTGTACTCTGTCTCGTCATTGTTTGAGATCCGACCCAGTACGGTGGTGTCGTCAGTAAACTCGAAAACCGAGTTGGAGGGGAATTTGGCCACACAGTCATCGGTGTTTCAGGAGTATAGTAAGGTGCTGAGAACACAGCCTTGTGGGGCACTCCTCAAGTTTGTTCTGCCATCCCCTGAGAACATGGTTGATTTGTATCTTAACTCAATCCATCTGCCTTGGCTGTACATATTTTTGTGCCCTTGTTTAGCAAAAAATCTGTTGATTGCAAATGTAAAATAATTAAATTGACCTCTCATCTGTTTTTGTGGAAGTTCTTAAACCTAGTTACTTGAAGAAGAAAAGGAAAGGATTGATGCTAATTAAACCATAAAGGCTTGTACCATCAAAACATTTCTTACCAGTAATCAAATTAACCATTAGGGATGTATTTAAAGGGGGATGTAGATATGTCCTGCCTTATCTGGATCTGTGTTAGACCCTTATGATTTATCATTTATATCCTCAATAGAATTGAGTGGGTTTCTTTGAAAATTGAGGATGTGCATGATGATGTTTTAACATTGAAATCCTCAGTTCAGTTTCCTTTAGTGATTCACATAATAATTGTTTCAGCAGAAAGCGTAGGAGGAATTCTTGCCTTTATGTCGAAATGTACTCTGTAAAATTTGATTTTTGATTTATTATTGTCACATGTATTAACATACAATGAAAAGCATTGTTTCTTGTGCGCTATACAGACAAAACAT
Organism: Mustelus asterias; assembly: GCF_964213995.1. Lineage (NCBI taxonomy): Eukaryota > Metazoa > Chordata > Chondrichthyes > Carcharhiniformes > Triakidae > Mustelus > Mustelus asterias. The sequence continues at coordinate 64,501,920 of NC_135821.1, read as the reverse complement.
ACCGTTCATAGAGAAGGAAACGAGAGGGTGCAGAATGTAAAGTTACAGTCAGAGCTAGGGTGTAGAAAAAGATCATCTTAATGCAAGGTAAGTCCATTCAAAAGTCTGACAGCAGCAGGAAAGAAACTGTTCTTGAGTCGGTTGGTACGTGACCTCAGACTTTTGTATCTTTTTCCCGAAGGAAGAAGGTGGAAGAGAGAATGTCCGGGGTGCATCGGGTCCTTAATTATGCTGGCTGCTTTGCTGAAGCAGTGGGAAATGTAGACAGAGTCAGTGGATGGGAGGCTGGTTTGCGTGATGGATTGGGCGACATTCACGACCTTTTGTAGTTCCTTGCAGTCTTGGGCAGAGCAGGAGCCATACCAAGCTGTGATACAACCAAAAAGAATGCTTTTTATGGTGCATCTGTAAAGGTTAGTGAGAGTCGTAGCTGACATGCCAAATTTCCTTAGTCTTCTGAGAAAATAGAGGCATTGGTGGGCTTTCGTAACTATAGTGTCGGCATGGTGGGACCAGGACAGGTTGTTGGTGATCTGTACACCTAAAACCTTGAAGCTCTCGACCGTTTCTACTTCGTCCCCATTGATGTAACAGGGGCATGTTCTCCTTTGCGCCTCCTGAAATCGATGACGATCTCCTTCATTTTGTTGACATTGAGGGAGAGATTATTGTTGCCGCACCAGTTCACCAGATTCTCTATCTTATTCCTGTACTCTGTCTCATCATTGTTTGAAATCCGACTCACTACGGTGGTGTCGTCAGCAAACTTGAAAATCGAATTGGAGAGGAATTTGGCTGCACAGTCATAAGTGAATAAGGAGTGTAGTGGGGGGCTGAGAACACAGCCTTGTGGGGCACTGGTGTTGAGGATGATCGTGGAGGAGGTGTTGTTGCCTATCCTTACTGGTTGTGGTCTGTGGGTTAGGAAGTTCAGAATCCAGTCGCAGAGGGAGGTGCTGAGGCCCAGGCCACGGAGTTTGGAGATGAGTTTTGTGGGGATAATAGTGTTGAAGGCTGAGCTGTAGTCAATAAATAGGAGTCTGACATAGGTGTCCTTGTTATCTAGATGTTCCAAGATTGAGTGCAAATTGTAAAGTACACCTTCAATAGAGAGAAAAAGAAAGAGAGATTACAAAAGTTAAAATTGCCCAGGTATCTATCTACCTGATAGGGGCCAATTTTCCATTTTTGTTTCACTTTTGATTTCTTAGTCCATTTAGGACTCTACCTGTTTAAACCAGATCCAGATATGTCTTTATCCTGCAAGTTCAGCAGTATTATTTTAAAGATTTGACCAATACTGAAGTGCTAACATTGCAAAGCTGGGGAATAGAAACAAAAAGTGTGTGTACAGAATAAATAGGAGAAAACTACATGAAACAATGAGTTATAAACCAATCTCTGACCATGAATAAAAGCTTTCCAAAATCAGAAATTTTGAAACCTGTCAGACAGTAATACTGGATGAGACCGGTCTCACTAAAAATGTTTTTCAGAAAATCAGCATTTTAGCTTTTATTAAGAATTTATTTTTCTGGATACATTAGCTCCAAAAGGTAGACAGACATCTTACACAAAATGTCTGCAAACAACCAAACATAGAGATAGAAATTGCCTCATTTTCTCTGGAATTTGTAGTCCTGTTTGTCCAGCTTCCATTCCACTGAATGGGTTTGGTTGAATCTCATATTTCCAGATTCTGATCTTGCTGCTGACGTTTGTCTTGTTTCTTAATTCTGTTTGACTTGGGAGGAAGGTGTTATTGTGGGAAGGATGGAAGGTGGTTGTCTCCTTCCGCTGATAGTGGTATCGGGAGTGTTGGGAGGGGGAGTAGAGGGAATACCTGCCAGTTATTGATTCATTAATGTGTCTTCGTGTAATAATGTACTGATGTGGTGGGATAATATTGATTTCTTTTTTATTCTGCTGGTCCTGTTTGAGGACATGATGGCCTTCAAAAAAAGGTGACAAAAAAGGTGCTTTCAAAATTCTTCCAATAATTGATAATGCAGTGGTAGAAATTTGCAGAAACTGCATTAGTCAAACAGTGCTGCAAACCTTCCACTTGAGTGGACATGGTTAAATATTTTGGACAATTCAAAGCTGCATTTGGTACTTGTCCAATAATTAATATAAAGTGAGTTCCATTATTCCAGCCAATATACAGGCTGTCAATACTTCCACTCTTAGCATATCACCAAAAATATGTGCATGTAACTCAGAAAGTTTGGGTAACTAAATTTAAGATTTTATTTAAAACTAAAGAAATAAATTTCCATTTTTATTCAAAAAGAAAACACTCCAATTCCCTTTTTTCAAAGGTTGAGATGCTTGTGCAAAGCTGGGGTATGATTCCATAGGTACTAAAGGCTTTCCCGTATCTTGTCCAAGAATAAGTTTCAGGTATTTCCCAGAGAATAGATTTTGCGGGTTATTCAGTCATGTATGTTATCATAATTAACCCTGCCATAAATTGATATCCTCTTCCCTATTGTAAGGTCTCACTGTTCCTGCAGTTGAAATTTGATTTAACCAATAATGACACTTATGACATAACTGTTCTGAGATTCTGTTTCCCCTGACCTCTTAGCAGGCAGTTTCTTTTTTGCAACCTCTGTTCTCTCATTCCCACATCAAGCAGTGTCTTTTCTCCTGAAGACTTGCCATCGCCATTGTTGTTCTGGTGTTCAGGCCTCAGGCTGAACAAAATAGAGCTCTGATTCAAAAATCAGATTTTTGAACTAGTTTCCATCGCTGAGCAAACTGTTCAAAAACCAATGTATTTTAATCCAAAACTTGGTACATGATAACTTGTGGGTTGATTTAAAAGAGGTGGGCAGGGTTCTCAGTGAATACTTTGTCTCTGTCTTCACTGAAGAGTGGGATGATTCAGATATTCTAGTTAAAGAAGGGGGTGTGAAATATTAGATAAGCATAATGAGAAAGGAAAAACTAGAGAGACTGGTATTCTTAAAGATGGATAAATTACCAGGACCAGATGAGTTGTATCCAGGGATTATTGAAGGGAGGAAATAGTGGATTCGCTGAGGATCATTTTCCAATCCTCACTATGCAGGTGAGCTACCAGAGGATTGAAGGTCTGTGAACATTGTACCATTATTTAAAAGGTGTGCAAGGGATAGATCAGAAAAATTCCGTGAGATCTCATGGGATACAGGAGAAGGTGACATTTTGAATACATAGTTGTCTCAGTGACATGAAACAAAGGATAATAGTCGATGGATGTTTTTGCAAATGGAAAACAGTTTCCAGTGGTGTCCCACATGGTTCATTGGGACTCTTGCTATTTGTTGTATATGCTAATGATTTAGACTTAATATGGGTGGCATGATTGGAAAATTTGCAGATGACACAAAAATTGGCTGCATAGTTAATAATGAAGAAGATGGCTGTCAACTCCAGAATGAGAAGTGGCAAATGGAATTCAAGCTGGAAAAGTGTGAGGTGATGCATTTGAGGAGGGCAAACAAAGCAAGGAATACTCAATCAATCGTAAGATATTGAGAGGGTTGAGGAAGTGAGAGACTTTGGATGCATGTCCATAGGTCCTTGAAGGTTGCAGGACAGGTGAGGTATTGAATACAAAAGCAGGGATGTAATGATGCAACTGTATAAAATGCTGGTTGGACCTCAGCTGGAGTTTTGTGTATAGTTCTGGTCATCATATTACAGGAAGGATATAATTACACTGGAGAGAGTACAGAGATTTAAAAAATCTTTTTATTCATTCGTGGGACATGGGCGTCGCTGGCTGGCCAGCATCTCTAGTTGCCATTGGAGAGCAGTTGAGAGTCAACCACATTGCTGTGCTGGAGTCACATGTAGGCCAGACCAGGTAAGGATGGCAGATTTCCTTCCCTAAAGGACATTAGTGAACCAGATTGGTTTTTCCAACAATTGACAATGGTTTTGTGGGTCATCAGTAGATTCTTAATTCCAGATATTTTTTATTCAATTCAAATTTCATCATCTGCTGTGGGGGATTCGAACCTGGGTCCCCAGAACATTAGCTGAGTTTCTGGATTAATAGTCTAGCAATAATGCCACTAGGCCATCGCCTCTCTTACAAGAATATTTCCAGGGCTTGAAAATTGAAGCTATGAGGATAAATTGGATAGACTAGGTTGTTTTCCTTAGAATAGAGGAGGCGATGGGGTGACTAATTGAGGTGTATAAAATTATGAGAGGCCTAGACAGGGTAACCAGGAAAGACTTGTTTCCCCTAGTGGCGTGGTCAATTACCAGCAGGCATAGATTTAAGGTGATTGCTAGAAGAATGAAAGGGGACGTGTGGAGAAACCTTTTCACTCTAGGGTGGTGAGCATCTGGAATTTGCTACCTAAGTTAGTGGTTGAGGCTGACACACTTAACTCATTTAAAAGATACCTGGATCTGCATCTGAAATACTGTAAACTGCAAGACTATGGACCAGGTGCTGGAAAATGGGATTAAAATGAGTGGCGAGTTTATTTTCTCTCTTTTATGGCTGTTGAAGGCGTGATGGGCTGAATGGCCTCTTTCTGCGCCAAAATTTCTCTGTGGCTCTACAGGATATGGCAGAGGTGCTTAACCTATTTGAGGGAGGGTCTGTTTATGAGATACGTGGGCGGAATTCTCCCAAAAACTGAATGTGTCATAATGGTGAAATTACGGTATGGGGAGAAGGGGGATGCTACTAAACCCATTGGTGAGCCCAGCTTCAGAGCGTTCAGGCACCATTTTGCAAGGGTGGCACAATTTCAATGTACTGGGAGACCCCTTCCCTCCTCCCACAGACATAGGGGCCCCCAGCATCGGAACATCCCCGATGGGTCCCCCTGCCCGATCCCTGACATGCACCCCCATCATGACCTCTGACGTCCCTCCCAGCCCCCCCCCTCCCCCAACATGATCTCCGACATAACCCCCCCATCATGGCCACAGCACAATGGCTGTGCCCAACTGACACTGCCAGGGTGCCCAACTGCCACTACTGGGGCGCCTGGTAGCCGCTGCCGGGCCCACACATCACCTGTCCTTCCACTTACTCATATTTTGAACACTGTTTGCGGGCTGGATTGAAACCAGCGGGGCTGTATGTTGGACAAGCCTGTTAGATGGTACACGCTGCTACCACTGTGCATCATTCAGAGGATGGAGGGGGGAAGTGAATACTTAAGGTGGTGGATGAGGATGCTAATCATGTGGGCTGCTTTGTCCTGGATGGTATCAAGCTTCTTGAGTGTTGCTAGAACTGCAGTCATCCAGGTGACTGAGAAAATTCCGTCACATTCCTGACTTGAGCCTTGTAGATGGTGGACAGCCTTTGGTTGTCAGGGATGTGAGTTGCTTGCTGTAGAATTCCAGCTTCTGATCTTCTCAAATAGCCAGACTATTTATATGGCTGGTCCATTTTAGTTTCTAGTCAATGGTAAACCACAGGATGTTGATAGTAGTGGATTTAACAATAGTGATGCCATTGAATGTCATGGGGGGATGGTTGGAGATGGTCATTGCCAGGCACATGTGTAGCACAAATGTTACTTGCTACTTAACAGCGCAAGCCTGACTCTCCAGATTTTTCTGCATATGGACACAGGCTGCTTCAGTATCTGAGAAGTCGCAAATGGTGCTGAATATTGAGCAATCATCAGCAAACATCCCACTTCAGACCTAATGATAGAAGGAAAGTCATTGATGAAGCAGCTGAAGATAGTTGGGTCTAGGATACTACCCTTAGGAACTCCTGCAGTAATGCCCTGGGACTGCGATGATTAACCTCCAACAAATGTAACCATCGTCCTTTGTGCTAGGTATTCCAACCAGTGGAGAGTTTTCCCCTGATTCCTATTGACTAATTTGGCTCAGGCTTTTGGATGCCACACTCAGTCAAATGCTGCCTTGATGCCAAGGACCGTCACTCTCGGCTTTGGGAAATTAGGAGAACCCCTGTGAAAATTTCAAATCATGGTACCTGGAATGCAAGGTTTCCCAGTTGTCAAATAGAAACCCTTGTTATTATCAGTTGCTTACTGGAATTAACACACGTTCACTCATGTTTGCTAATCTTTGAATAGTGGAATTTGTTCATGGAATAAGAGTATTTCCGGAAAGGCTTGTATTTATTGCTCTTTCCTAATTGCCCTTGAGAAGGTCATGGTGAAAGCCACAGGATAAGGGCTTTCCCTCAAAAACCTGTCTTAGCTGTTCCCTTCATTGACAGGACAAGTGTTGCAATATAAAGATGCAGCAATAATTTGTGCATTGTAAAGTCCCACAAACAGCAATGAGATTATGATCAAGTAATCTGTTTTTGTGACATTGTTTAAGGGATAAATATTGGCCTGAACACCAGTAAGTACACCCCAGTTATTCTTCAAAATAGTGTCATGGGATCTTTTGCCTCAACCTGATAGGCAGATGTAAAATTAATTACCTGAAAGACAGCATCTCTGACAGTGATTCCCTCAGTATTGCTTTTAAGCAATAGATTTTGTGCTCGAGTCTTTATGACAGGTTCTACTGGCGAGATCTCCTGACATATCAGCACAACTAATTTACCTCTGATTCTAGCATCCATGTAAACATATTGAAGTGATTTTGCCATCTGTCTAAAGTTGGTAAATAAACCTTATTCATTCCTGAGAGCAATGGTCATTTCTTGAAGCAAAATTTTGTATAAAAGGTGGCAATGATCATCTTAAACATGGAAAAAGCAAGTTGGTTGAGAAAACTGTCAGGTTACAGTAACCAATTTTAAAATTACCAGCCACATCTTTGGTTTACTTCAACGACCTCTCAAACACCAAGAAATACAACAAGAATAGCAGTATTGTGGGACCATTATAGCCTCTGAATTCCACTCCAGGTCGCATGTTACCCTGACTTGAACTAACTTGCATTCCTTCATCATCAAATTGAAGAAGGTCCAGCCTCACCTCAAGATGATGAGCCAATAATTATGGCCTGGCAGCACCACCCTTTTTCCAAACAAAAGTAATCTTAAATTAACTACTAAAAATAGAGGCTTCCCGATGATTTAAAAAGCAATGATCTCTTTGGGCCCTATTTTACCATTTTGATTGGGCGAACTTGAAACTGGGAGTGTTTCAGATCCTACTTTTAGACCCGTTCTCAGGCGCCCCCAAAAACACTCTGCCTGAGAAAATAGCAGTGATTCTGAATCGCGCTGCAGAAGCTTGTGGGCGGGGCTTAACATGCCCGAAACACTGCAGCTCCGGTCGGTGCCTCCAACTGCGCATGCGCAGTAAAAAAAATAGAAAATGCTCCCCTGCCACATCCTTCCCGGGCCAAATATGCCTCCCCCTGGCTCCCACAGACATTGCCCCACCCCCCCCCTTATCCCCCCACCCCCCGCTACCCAGACTGATCGTGGTCCCCTGCCCCCTTCGCCCATCGATCACACGCAGAGTGGCAGCGGACCCCCCCCACCCACCGATCACATGCAGAGTGGCAGCGGACTCCTCCTTCCCCCTCACTGAGCAGAGGCAGAGTGACAGTGGACCCCTCCCCCCCCCCCCCCAACGATCTGATACAGAGAGCCGCCTGATGCTCAGAACTTACCTCCTCAATAACTGGTGCGCCTGACTCAGACCTTTGCAGACCATGTCTGTTTTGCGCCAAATGCGGTGGTAAAGAGGGAGGTGCCGGTAAGTTTGGGCGTGCAGCACATTAAGTCAATTTAAATGCTTTTAAATTGACGTCGTGCCCGTTTTGGGCGTGGTCCCAATGGCGACCATTTTCGGCCCTTGGCAAAGGGGGAACCGGCGCGGAGGCGGGCGCGGATCGCACTACTTGCCTCACGTCCGACTTTACCAAGTTTTCGTGCCCGAAAACGGGCGCAACTTGATGGTAAAATCGGGCCTTTTATCTGTCGCATATAATTTATCCATCTTTATGCCGATAATGTAAGCTGCAAATCAGAGATTTCTTTTAAAAATATTTTTGGTATAGTAGATGAGAAGTTTGAGTCATAATGTGGCATAAATGTAACATCGTTAGGAAGAGCAACTGAGTTTGGTTCATCACAACTAAAGTTCCCATACTCGAAACAAGTATTTGGTTTTCAACCTCTAATTCAGATTGATAGTTCATTGGGCAGCACCAAAAAGGAACTTGTTACTATTTGTGTAACTGTGCTGCATTCAAATTGATCACTGAACTAGGACTCGCTTATGAATACCCACCAACTTGCCTATGAAATGCTTTGGAATGTTTTGGGGATGTGAAAAGTACCATATGAATACACACTTTTTCTTTTCCTTCCTTACCTGCATTCTGTTAGGTCAGTGTGAAAATTCATACGTGTTCATGTTCATACATTGGTAGTTGTTAAGTAATGGCAAGTTCCAAAATATACTTTATAAGGTATCATTGAGAGTGATTTACTTTGTACGAGGACACTGGTGAGGTGGAGGGGCACTTACAAATGAGATTTGTAAGGTGAACACTGTCTCTTAGCTCTTAATTAGAATTCTGACTCATTGTGTAGTCAGCTGTACAGGAAGAGAAGCAGGAAAGCCTCTATTTCAGGATTGTTTCATTCGCTTGACAAATAAAGAAAAAGATACTGGAATTGGAGAATACAAGTATCATGGGGAAAAAAAACTGCAAAACTCATTGAGTTTTTTCATCAGAGATGGGTGAGGGAGGTTAGTGGTGATCATAGAAACATAGCACAGGTATTATGTTTCAAGAATCCTCACAGAGGTAGTGCTTGATGAATTGGTTGTTTGCTGAAAATAGTCGTACAGCTTTGAAGCTGGTATTATTGCAGCTTCCTGTTACGTTGTTTTATTTAGCCAGTAGAAATCAACACTTCTGAATACGATGATAAATTTGAAGAATATATTTATATGGGTCTCTTGATAGTCACTTGTTAGGATTGCATGACAACATTCTTTTGAAGTTTATGATCTATGATGAGCATTGACAATGAGAACAGGAATTCCTGGGACAGGAATTATATTGTCTGATGCAAGTAATCAGCATTGAGCTGATTACAAATCTTTTCACCTGCACTATTTTATAATTTAAGGACCACAATATCCTGTACTTTGGTGTAAGAGGTCCTTGAAAACAGTGAAATAGTGTTTGTTTGAGGTAGAAAACAGTATTTTTCAACTTTTTTCTGAGGGCTTATGGCATTTGTACTGAATTCTGCAAGTCCTGGAAGACAGCTTGAAACTTTTGCTGGAAATATACAAAATCAAAATCATTTGCAGGACAAAAAAAATCTCTCTTCTCCCAGTGCCCTTTCATCAGAAGAGTGATACATTTTATTGATGAGCAGCAGGAGCCAGACAATTTCAGGATTCCTAGAAAAGGTTTAATTAATTGGCTAGAAATGTTTTAATCACTGAACGGTAAAAGCACAACTTTTGAAGACTGAGCTAGCTTAGTCAAAATCAGGCGTCATTTCAATGAAGGAACTAGATTTTAGTATCTGAATTAGGTGGTGCGCATTGAGTGACCATTGTGGTTTAAAGAAGGAAATTGCACAAGACACTGAATAAAGACTGAAGGCTAGCTTGTGTAATGTTACTGTGACTACATTGCGGACATGGCTGGTTGTCACTAGCTGCTACAGAATGCTGAAGACACTGTTTGGAAGTAAAACCAAATTGCAAGAGGCAAGTTTTTTTTGATTGGGTTAAGAATGCAATCTTAATCTTGTAACTTGAGACATTCTACACAGTTTTGGCTGCATTAGTATTTCTTACTTCTGGGAAGTTGAGTTCCATCTGTGAAGGGGTTTGCCACGTGCACCAAAGTATAGAATTTTATTTCTCTCTCATGGAGTGCAAATGTGTGAGTTTGGAGATTCTATGCGATTAGCCTTAATGATTGACAGCCTTTCAGTTCAGGCCTTCCAGCTGTCACAAATGATGTTCTGAAATAATTTGGACATGCACAAACAGAAACCATTCTTTAAATTATTTTTATGTCTTCCTTAATGATTGAGTTGGCAAAGGCCTTACTCAAGATAAAACTGAGCTAAAGAGAAAAGCAAAGCAAAAATTTTAATCATTAGTTTGTGCTGAATTAACTGACCTAAACTGGGGTTTCAATTACCTTTGGCACCTAGTCTAGGGATGGGAAAACCAGCTGGGATTTCTTCCAATGATTTGTGTCCCCTATGGTGTTTATATTGTTGATTATTTTACCAAAATTGGTCTCCAGGCTGACACCTAAAAGAATAGCTGCATTGGCAAAGTAACATAGGATATAGTGCCTAAGGAATTATAATGCACCATGAGTTTCTGACTCCTAGTAAAGAGAACACTGGGGAGAGATGGAACAACATTTCTTTACAATCTGCTTTGGTAACTATTGCTTCCATAATTCATCAAATTAAGACAATGATTTTAAGACAGAAATAAGGAGAATTTTTTTCTGAGGGTCGTGAGTCTCTAGAACTCTCTTCCTCAGAAGGCAGTGGAAGCAAAGTCTTTGAGTAATTTTAAGGCTGAGCTCGATAGATTCTTAATTAACAAGGGGGTGAAATGTTTTCGGGGGTAGGCAGGAATTTAGGTTTGAAGTTACAATTAGATCAACCAGGATTAGATGGAGCAGGCTTGAGGGGTCGAATGGCCTACTGCTCCTAAATGTTATGTTTGTATGTTGCAGTTTCAGTTGTAAACTAATAAAATTGTTATAGTTAGTTGGTCAGAATCAAAATAAATCCAGGCGACTCTTCCAGAAGTTCACTTCAATTTCTTACTCTGTTTAATGCTGCTACAATATTACATTATGATCCAAATAAAAGCAAATCACTGTGGATGTTGGAATCTGAAACCAAAAGAAAAAATGCTGGAAAATCTCAGCAGGTCTGGCAGCATCTGTAAGGCTTTGACAAACGTGAGCTTTTTTCTCTCCTTACAGATGCTGCCAAACCTGCTGAGATTTTCCAGCGTTTTCTTTTTTGGTTACATTATGAGCCATGTGGCCAAAACCAAGTAAAAACTGCACAATATAGCACATCAAACAAAATTCTGTTACTATTGCTGAACAAAGGGAGAAATATGTAGAGTTGGCAGGGACATAACAGCAAAACTAGGGCTGTCTCAGCTTTAGATAAAACCTTCATTTTTATAAAGAATCAGGATCTGAATCTTAGGAAGATGTACATAATTTGAGGGATATGTGTTGATCCAAATTACATTTCATTTTATGACTCTTAATGTAGGCAAAATCAGAAATCACATGGATCGAAAAGGACTTTGACTCTCTAAAATGTAAGGTAAGATGTTGACACTTATCGTGCACATATCCTCTTTCTAATCTGCACTGTTTTGCCTTGCTTGACAGATGGCCCACTAATTGCTCCTAAATGAAATGTTCACCTTATTTTCTCTTGGGCTTTGGCCTGACTTCTTCTATGGCAATTTTTCAACTATGGCACTGGTAATTTTATTCAGTTTAGTTAACTTTGTATTTGGTCTATTGATATAAAGCAGGGGTTGATCTCCCCCCCCCCCCCACCCCCAAGAACTAACACCAAAACACCCAAAGAGGAGTACCTCGCCTTATAATCTGTAAAACGTGTGTGAAGTACTGTGACCTGCGCTTCAGCAACTTCTAGTGGTTAAATACAAAATATATCCCTGACACTCTAAAATCAGCACGTCACAATTTATTTATCTAACTAACAGTGAACAAATTAACTAAACTATTAACAAACCACTAAGTCCCTTCTATCAACTATTCCCAAATAAAACAAGATCCTAATGGAATGCTGTTCAAACAAATACAATTCCCACTCATTAACAAAAAATAGAATTTAGTCACTTTCTAAATTACAACCAGGTTTTGTGTCTTCCGGAATATTCTGGGCCTTCTCTGATGATTTTTCTGTCTGGAACTTCTTTCTTCTTTGGTACCTTTGCTATCTAGATGGTGCTTTCTCTAAGACATAGATGACAGAATGCTTCATAAAGATGGAGAGTGATGCAGTTGATTCTGAAACTAGGATTCTGAATCTAAATAAAGGAAACTATGACGCTGCATGACGCAAGTAGGCTAATATAATGGATTGGGGAACATTATTTAAAGGGATGACAGTGGATAGGCAATGACAAGCATTCAAAGAATGCATGGATGAACTGCAACAATGGTTCATTCCTGAATGGCACAAAAATTATATGGGAAAGGTGGCTAAACCATGGATTACGAGGGAAATTAAAGATAGTGTTAGATTCAAGGAAGAGGCAACAAATTGGCCAGAAAAAACATCAGACCTGAGGATTAGGAGCAGTTTAGAATTCAGCAAAGACATTGACTAAGAGGGGAAAGTAGAGTACGAGAGTAAGCTTGTGGGAAATATAACTGACTGGAAAAGCTTCTGTAGGTATGTTAAAAGAAGAAGAATGGTGAAGACAGCTGTAGGTCCCTTACAGTCTGAAACAGGGGAATTTATAATGGGGAACAAAGAAATGGCTGACCAACTAAATAGATGCTTTGGTTCTGTCTTCACAATGCAAGACACAAACAGCATACCAGAAATGTTGGGGAACACAGGGTTTAGTGAGAGGGAGGAACTGAACGAAATCAGCATTAGTAGGTAAATTTAAAAAGGAAGGTAGTAGGGAAATTACTAGAGTCCATTATAATAATAGCAGAGCACTTGGAAAACAATGGCAGGATCAGACACAGTCAACATGGAAATCATGCTCGGCAAATCTACCAGAACTTTTTGACGATGTAACTAGTATGGTTGGTGGGTGGGGGGTGGGAGAGTGGGTTTATGGCAGTGGACATGATTTATTTGGACTCTCAGAAAGCTTTCAACAAGATCCCACAAAAGAGATTAGCGTGCAAAATTAAAGCGCATGGGATTGGGGATAGTGTGTTGAGATGGATAGAGAACTGGTTGGCAGACAGGAAAGAGGATAGGAGTAAATGGGTCTTTTTCCACATGGCAGGCAGTGACTAGTGGGGTACCGCAAGGATAAGTTCTAGGACCCCAGCTATTCACAATGAATATTAATGATTTAGATGAGGGAACTAAATGTAATATCTCCAAATTTGAAGATGACACAACACTGGGTGGAAGGGTAAACTGTGAGCAGGATGCAGGGATGGACAAATGCATGACAGATTCAGTATAATGTAGATAAATGTGAGGTTATCCACTTTGATATCAAAAACAAGAAGGAATGTTATTATCTGAATGGCTATAGATTGAGAGGAGAATGTGCGCGGAGACCTGAGTGTCTTTGTGCCCCAGTTGCAGAAAGTAAGCATGTAGGTGCAAACGGTGGTGAAGAAGGCAAATGGTATTTTGGCCTTCATAGCGAGAGGATTTGAGTACACGAGCAGGGATGTTTTGCTGCAGTTATACAGGACTTTGGTGAGACCACAATTGGAATATTGTGTGCAGTTTTGGTCTCCTTATCTGAGGAAGGATGTTTTTGTGATGGAAGGAATGTAGCAAAGGTTTACTAGATTGATTGCTGGATGGCACATCACTAGTTACAGCCTGCCAACCAGAAAAAAGACCCATTTATTCTCACTCTTTGCTTTCTGTTGGTTAGCCAATCCTCTATCCCAACCCCGTGGGATCTTACCTTATGATTTAACCTTTTGTTCGGTATCTTGTCACATGCCATCTGTAAGTCCAAGTATACTATATCTATAGGGCCCCCATTATCCACTTTGCTTGTTACATCTTCCCATCTCTGGCAAATTAGGCAAACATGATGTACCCTTCATAAAACTACACTGACTCTGGTGGAATTAATTTTGATTTTCCAAGTGTTTCGTTTCTTAATAGTAGATTCCAACTGTTCCCCAAACACAGATGTTAAAGTAACTGGTCTATATTTTCCTACTTTCTGCCTTTCTCCCCTTTTGAACAGGGGCATTACATTAGCCCTTTTCCAATCCACTGCGGGAATCGTTACAGGTGGGACAGAAAATTTGGCAGTCCATTGACCTCAAGTGGGAATTTCAAGTCTTGGGGCATGAGCGGCCAGAAAATCCCGCCCCAGGGAATTTTGGAATATTATAACCAATGCCTTCCAATATCTCTGCTGTGAATTTCTTTAAGACCCTCAGATGTAGGCTATCAGGCCCTGGGGACTTGTTTGCCTTTAATCCCAATAGCTTGTTCAGTACTTTTTCCCTAGTGATGGTGATTGTTTTAAGCTCCTTCTTTTCAACAACCTCTGCATTGCCTGTTGCTAGTGGGATGGTTCTGGAGTCCTCCACTGTGAAAACCACGGCAAAATATTTATTTAGAAGATGCGCTGGGGTACACCCCATGCAAAGACTGCATGGGAATTGACCAGGAAATTTAAACTTCTGTTGGACAATTACCCCTGCATCTGGAAACATCTGATACACCAACTTAAATTGGAGACTTTGGACAGTTAAGACTGTCTAGCAAAATAGTTACCCATGAAAAGTTAAAAGGATTAAAGTTACTTCCAAATCCTGAGACTCCCCTAACTTATACCCCCAACTACCCCCTTCATCCCTCCTGGTCACCTACCACCCCCACCATCACCCCCCCCCCCCCCCCCAACTATCCCTAACCCCCCAGCTACCTCCACTCCTGACTACCTTCTGACTACTCTTCATCCTGAATTCCTGATGACCCCCAACCCCTGATTGGCCCACCTCTTTTACCACCCTCCACTTCCATCTGACCAGCCTCTGTTCACCTGATCCATCCCACTTACCATTTCCTCTGTGAAAGTGGCTGGGGCATTAAACTTACTGCTTTACAAAGACATAGGCATTGAAACATAAACATAGAAAATAGGATTAGGAGGAGGCCATTCGGCCATTCAAGCCTGCGCCGCCATTCATTATGATCGTCCAACTCAATAGCCTGATCCCGCTTTCCCTCTATATCCTTTACTACAACTAATGTGCTAAAAAGGAGGCATGGCTTCACTTGTTTCCTCAATGCTTCTGCATTGCATAAAAGAGTCCCAGGAGCTTTTGCACTGCACATTTCTCAGGAGGCCTGCTTCAGATGTACAGGTGAGAAATATGCAGTTCCAATCCAAAGTAAGCAAAAAGGAATAGAATTACAATCCCGCGGTGATTGTCACTCCATAAAAGGTTCAGCCCATGAAAATTAGGGCAAGCAAAGTCCATATAGGCCAATCAAGCTCATTTTGGAAGCTTACAGAATGTCCCAGTACCAGATAATGCTGTCTGTGCTGTTGTCTCTGTTCTTTCCATTTTCTTTCTCTTGGTCCCAATTGCCCCCAATTCCCCCCAATTCCATACCCATTCCAGCTCTGAGCTCCCATCCTTTGCAGCTTCTTTGTACTTTTCCACGGACTCCAAGTTCATCTCATGTTTGACACACACCTCCTGTCCCTTTGATACTGTCCCAATCATTTCTTGACCACCTAACTCACCGCCTCTTTTGTGCCACCACTAGGTTATTCAGCAATAATTTATTTCCTACACACCCTTACCTGCAGAGTTCACCATGGATTTTTATTGTACGCAGCTTCATCAAAGGGATCCCTCATATTGCTTGATTATCTGTTGTCCAGTATTAAGTGAATTGTAACTTCTTCTCGTTTAACATTGGGAACTTCAAAGCTGTTGTCTTCCGATCCCACTACAAACTGCACAACCTTACTGCTGAATGTGTTGCCTTGGGGCGGCTGAATGTGTTGCCTTGGGGCGGCACAGTGGTTAGTACTGCTGCCTCACAGCGCCAGGAACCTGGGTTCAATTCCCGGCTTGGGTCACTGTCTGTGTGGACTTTGGACGTTCTCCCCGTGTCTGCATGGGTTTCCTCCAGGGACTCCCGGTTTCCTCCCACAGTCTCAAAGATGTGCTGGTTAGGTGCATTGACCCGAACAGGCACCGGAGTGTGGCGACTGGGGGAACTTTGTATAACTTCATTGCAGTGTTAATGTAAGCCTTACTTGTGACTAATAAATGGAAACTTTAAAACTTTTCCTGGATCACATGCACATGCTGAACAGACTATTAGTAAGGGCAAAATACTGCAGATGCTGAAATCTGAAACAAAAACTGAAAATTGTGAAAAATCTGAGCAGATCTGACAGCATCTATAGAGAGAGAATAGAGCCAACGTTTCGAGTCTGGATGACCCTTCATCAGACCTTATTAAAGACTATTAGTAAACTTGTTTGACCCACATCTTTATTATCCTTGTCATCAAAAAAACTGCTTACTTCCATCTCTGACATCAACTGCTACCATCCCTACTTACGCCTTCCTTTGCTGAAATCGTCATACTTGTCTTTGTCATCTCCAGATTTGTCTTTTTCAACACTATCTTTGTTACCTACTTCTTGAAGTCTATAAACTACAACATGTCTGCATCCTTACATCTGTTGCAACTCTCACATAGTTCCTCTTGTCCATCATCCCAGTCCTTGATGACTTACCTTTGTTCCTCATCCCTAAACCCTAAAATTAGGAACCTTATGCTTGTCTTTTAAACTTCCTATTGTCTCACCATCCTATCTCCATACCTTCCTTCAGTCCTTTATCCCTTTGAATTCTTTGTTCCTCAGTCTTTGGTCTCTTGTGTATCTTTCTTTCCTTTTGGCATGTTGGGGTCAGGCAGAGGGATTCATTGGGAGGGTCCCAATGCTGGCAATCAATGCCAGGGAGGGAGTGGGGGAGCATGCTGCCGATGAGGGGTGTGTAGTCCAATTGTTTATTGGGGGAAGAAGGGGGTCTCCCACCGCACTGAGATCGGGGCGCTGCCCCCCCAAAGTACCGGCATGGAATTCCCAACTCTCCAAAATAGTGACTGAGCGTGGGACGATCGTGATGTGAGCGTGTCTGAGAGACTGGTCTGGATCACTCCATTATTCTCGCCATTATGATACTTAGAGTTTTTGGGGGGAAATTCCACCAATGGTGTCTCTTAACTGCACAACAGGGCATAGACTTGACATATTTTCTACACTGCAGCTCTATATCTGAGATCAAGCTGTTGGAATGTGTTGGCTAAGGTTTAACATAAGGTCATAAGTTCATAAGATATAGGAGCAGAATTAGGCCATTCGGCCCATTGAGTCCGCTCTGCCATTCAATCATGGCTGATACGCTCCTCATCCCCATTTTCCTGCCTTCTCCCCATAACCCTTCAACCCATTACCAATTAAAAATCTGTCTAACTCCTCCTTAAATTTACTCACTGTCCCAGCATCCACCTCACTTTGGGGTAGCGAATTCCACAGATTCACAACCCTTTGGGAGAAGTAATTTCTCCTCAACTCTGTTTTAAATTTGCTACTCCTTATCCTAAGACTATGACCTCTTGTCCCAGAATGTCCCACAAGAGGAAGCATCCGCTCCACATCTACTTTATCCATACCTTTTATCATCTTGTACACCTCAATTTGATCTCCCCTCATTCTTCTAAATTCCAGAGAATTTCCATTTACTCAGTGTCCTTTACACCAATGGCTGCACCAACTGTCATACATTCCAGTGGGTATTATAGTTGCCACCTGTTTCAACCAGTCAGAGTTGGTTTCATCCATTTTAGTCTAAATAATGCCACGCTGTTCATTTTAAGTAATTTTTTTGGAAATCTTTTAAATTCAAAGACCACAACATTATTTGATAGTTGGTTCTGGAAACATTTAGTAAGCACATTGCTCTTAATTATAACTGCATTTTTATCATTACAAGAAAAGCATTGCAAGCAGTTGATTGATATTCCCTTCCCCCATTCCTGTCAAGTTGAAACAGTAAAAAAAGGAACTGAGACAAAAGACTGAAAAAGAAATAAAGAAGTAAAAGAAACTGCGACGAATAGAAAATGGTTGAGATGAGACTGGATATAATGCAGAGTGAATTTAATTGGAGTTACTTTGGGATTACAGTGGAAAAAGATAAAGATGTCTCCACAGTTAGTTGAGGTTGCACCAGAGCACAGCATAAATCTTTGGCAGCAATCTGTTCCAAACTCATTACCAAATTTTAAGTTTCTTTGTATCCTGTACTCCTGTAGCAAGTACTGTACTTCGAAGATAAAGTTTTCAACTAATAATATGCAGTGAGAAAATCTCTCCTCTTTGTTTTTAACTTTTTGTTCACCTGTTTTATGAGCCATATCTGTTGACTTTTGAAGGACTGTTAATGTTGTAATGACTCCAGCCAAAGACTTAATTTTGAAGTGATTTTGCAAGTTACAGCTCTATGCTTAAATTAGAGTAAATTAGAGAAACTGACTGGTAGTTTATGCTGTTTACAATGCAAGTAATAGTTAATGAAATAAACTCCTTTACAGCGAAATAACTATGCAATTAATATTAGGAAACATAAACATAGAAAATAGGATTAGGAGGAGGCCATTCGGCCATTCAAGCCTGCGCCGCCATTCATTATGATCGTCCAACTCAATAGCCTGATCCCGCTTTCCCTCTATATCCTTTACTACAACTAATGTGCTAAAAAGGAGGCATGGCTTCACTTGTTTCCTCAATGCTTCTGCATTGCATAAAAGAGTCCCAGGAGCTTTTGCACTGCACATTTCTCAGGAGGCCTGCTTCAGATGTACAGGTGAGAAATATGCAGTTCCAATCCAAAGTAAGCAAAAAGGAATAGAATTACAATCCCGCGGTGATTATTAAATCATTTTAAATTATTAAAAAGTCATTAAAAACATATGCATACCCCATGTTTGAAAAACGTAGTACTGTATGGGTCCCTATTGTTTCAATGGAGAGAGATGACAAACATATGCAAGCAATAATCCAGCAACAGAAAATAGCTCTTCTTCCCAGATATGAATTTACTGATCTGTCTGAGGAAAGAACTTGGTAAACGATAGGGGTGATTCTCCCCAAAAAATTCTAAGTGTCGAATGTAAATGCCACTGTTTTTTTCAGCAGGAGTTTCAAAATGAATCTCCCACACTCTGTGCACTGCAGAGTGCCTCAGCGTGAATCACGCTGAAAATCAGGGGGTGGGGCCTATTCCTGCTGGAGAGGCCGGCATCATAGCGTTGAGTGGGCCACTGTGCATGCGCTGATCTGTCAGCACCAAGACTGGTGCATGCGTAGTGGTCCTGCACTGTCAGTCTCTCAATCGCTGGCCAGCCCCGCGGCCCTCATCGCTGACCATCCGAGCACCCCCACAGCCCGATTGCAGCCTCCTGGACATGTCCAGGCCAATGTGTGCATGCGTACGTGCATGTGTGTATGCGCCAGGGTGCCCCGATCTCCTGACTCGCCTCCCCCCCCCCCCCCCCGCCCCCCTCCACAAAAGCAGGCTGACCCACCCCGATCGCTGGCCTCCCTCTCTTTGTCACTCAGCCCACAGCGGGACCCTCCACCCCCACCGATCTCCCCCCCCCCAGAGGCACTGCCCCGTTGGCATTGCCCGATGCCTGTTGGCAGTGCCAAGGTGCCCCCTTGGGCATTGCACTTTGCCCCTTGGGCAGTGCCCAGGGGGCACCCTCACTGGCCCCCGACCCTCAAGGGGGCCTCGATGGACCCCCTTCACTCCAGTGGACTCCTGCCGCTCAATCCCCGCAAGTGGGAGCTAAAGTAAACCCTGCTGGAATGAACCACTCCTGGCGGGGAGGGAGACAGTAGCAGGCCCAGAGATTTCAGTCCCAGTTCTGGTAATGATATTAAAAATATATTTAAATTATAATTTATGTAAATTATGCAGCTCCGCACGGATTTCAGGCGCGGAGCTGACAGCGCCAGAACTCTGGCTGCCGGAGATGTGATACCAGCGGGGAGCCCACGAAATGGCCTCCGCTCAAGTCTCGTGGCCCGCTATGCTACAAAAGCAGCGCAGCAGGCTGGGAGAATCGCCCCTTATATTTTATGAACTTCTGCGGTCAAATGTGCAGCCTCCGTGTTTCTTGATATGCTGGGGCAGAACCTTGCCTTCCACAAACAATTTTGTCTCGTTTGAAAATAAAATACCTGTGTCAAGACTGTTATAACATAAGTAAATACCCAGAGATATATTTTCTACTTTGATCACCCAGTTTAGGCTCAGTCAGATGCAAGCAAAACACCCACTATGTTTAAGAGAGCACCCAAGTGCATCAGTATTATACTTGTTTCCTGTAACAGCTATCTCTATGATCTTTATCAGTGAGATTGTTATCTTGTGCTTAATTGTGAACAGTTTTGTATTGAGTTCAATGATTAGTAGGAACTAGTTTCACACACAACCTCTACAAACCTTTGTGTTATTGGTTGCTGGTTTCAAACCCAGTTCCCAGATGTGAGAGAAAAGATAGAAAATAGGGGCAGTATGGTAGCACAGTCATTAGCACTGCCGCCTCACAGCGCCAAGGACCCGGGTTTGATTCCTGGCTATGTGGAGTCTGCATTTTTTCCCCATGTCTACGTGAGTTTCCTCCAGGTGCTCCAGTTTCCTCTCGCAATCCAAAAGACATGCTGGTTAGGTGCATTGGCCATACTAAATTGACCCTCCATGTACCCGAACAGGAGCCAGAGTGTGGCGACTAGGGGATTTTCACAGTTACTTCATTGCAGTGTTAATGTAAACCAACTTGTGACTAATAAATTAACTTCACTTTACATTGTGTAGCATTTCCTGCTACAAGTTTATTTCTAAACCTAGGTAACCAAATAGCCTGGAAAATGATGCTTGCAAGTGTAATCCTGGTATCCTGACATAGTAAGAAGTCTCACAACACCAGGTTAAAGTCCAACAGGTTTATTTGGTAGCAAATACCATAAGCTTTCGGAGCAGAGCTCCTTCGTCAGATGGAGTGGATAACGATCCTGACATACACAGTGGAAAGCGGGACATTTT
This sequence comes from Mustelus asterias, assembly GCF_964213995.1. Taxonomy (NCBI): domain Eukaryota; kingdom Metazoa; phylum Chordata; class Chondrichthyes; order Carcharhiniformes; family Triakidae; genus Mustelus; species Mustelus asterias. The sequence continues at coordinate 64,481,133 of NC_135821.1, read as the reverse complement.
ATTTTGTTAAAGGTGCTATATAAATACAAATTGTTGCAGTTGAATTAAGCCAACTGGAAAGCCATAGTGATACCATTCAATGGAAAACTTCACCATCAGGGCTCTTTTAAAAAGCTAATGGTTGCAGAATAAATTTTGGTGTGAAATTTTATAAGGTTTTATTATCTTTGTGGTGGGGAATGTACTTAAACCTTAAAGTATGATGGCCTGATCAAGGAGAATAAATATGATCTAATGTCCATTATGGAGGCATGGCTGCAAGATGACAAAGATTAGTCCCTGAATATTGAGTTTATAACATTCAAGAAGAATAGGAAACGAGGTAAAAGTGAAGGGGTATCACTGTTAATTAAAGATGGCATTGGTGCAATTGTTAGAGATTACTTTGGAC